>NC_065583.1:102848139-103148972 GCF_024542745.1 Macaca thibetana thibetana | reverse complement strand
TATTATATATGATATTAAAATATATATAACTTATATAATATTAGAATATAATATATATTGTTCAGCATCAGCTTTGTCTTTTGTGACATTTTTGTATGTTGCAGTTCCACTACTCCATACAGTATCTGCACATTTTGACAATTGCAGAGTGGTAGAATATTACAGCTTGTTTGCACACAATTATGAATTTTACATGAGTCACAACAAATTATATGTACATTGATGTCGTATGGCTATTTTAATGAGCTAGAACAGGCTTGGCAAACTATGGCCTGAGGGCCAAATTTGGCCACATTCAAATTATCTATGTGCCTGGAGTTAGTCAAACTACAAAGTTTGAGGGCACAGTCCCCAGGAGTGCTCCCACTTCCAACACTAAATGAAATTTCGGGAGGTTCCACAACCACCTTCAAGTTTGATAATTTGCTGGAAGGATTTGTAGAAATCACTGAAAGCTGTTATACTTATGGTTACAGTTTATCACAGAGAAATAATGCAAATGAAAATTAGCCAAAGGAAGAGACAAAAAAGACACTGTCTGAGAAAGTTCCAAATGTGAAAACTTTTACAGAGATGACCTTCTAGAAGCATTTTGTATCTGTTGATTAAAAATAAATTAATCACAGATTTAATATAATTAATGCCACTACCAATGTTTAGTCCTATGACATTCAAGAGCAAATACTACTGGTAAGGAACAAGGATGATATTTAGAGACTCTCCTTGGTAGGGTTGGATTTAAACCTCTAATTTTGTTTGTTCTGTTTTATTTTGGGAAAAGAGCCAGTAGTAATGGGTTTAGCATACCATCAACCAACTTTTGCTGAGGGCTTCCTTTCAACAAGGCAATTGCCAGGCACACAGGTCTCCAATCTTTCTTGTATCTGTTTCAGACCACAAGGGAGAAAAAAGATGATTTACAAGCCAAGGCACAGAATTATTTCAGTCAAAACAGCTTATTCTAGATCCATAAAGCCAAGTTTTTCAGCTCTAAGCCCAATGAAAATTTTGTTTTCTTTACATACCAATTAAGTCAAAACTAAGCCATATTCTTTCTCCTAAACTTATTTTTTAGCTGTAAAAGTAATGAATGGTTAGCAAATAAGTAGAAATTAAAGCAAAACAAACAAACAAACAAAAAACCTGGCCCATTGTCTCATCTATCTTTTAATTTTAGCTTTTTAAAATGAAGCCATATACCTGTGTGGACAAATACTCCCCACTCAGCCATGATGCCCACTCAATTTTCTGACAACTGCTACCAACTTGACTTCAGGAGAGAGGGGAGAATGGGGGAAACTCACACTCCTACATGACTCTGTTTTAGCTATGAATACAGGCCCATTCCTTAGAGCTACACAACTTAGATAACAGTCGACAGCAGGACTTAAAATTTTACTTGAAAATATTAAAGGGGAATTAAAATATACAAAAGAAAAAGCATAAAATGGAAATTTAGAGAATGAAGCCATATCTCTTTACACTATTTATTGTACCTTTTTCTGTTCATTATCTTATTTGTTTTTTCATATTATTACAGATTCTTTTTAAACATCGTTTAAATAGTTATGTGATAGTCCATGCATGAATTTTGCATTATTGATTTAACCATTTGACTTTAGTTTTCTGTTTTTCTGAAATAATGTTTTTTGTTTTTTGTTGGGGTAATACATCAGAATGTCATTCCAAAATCTTTTTCTCAAATTGATGCAAGCTGATAAGGTAATCCAGAACCCATCGTCTAACAGATGTCAGCTGCTATTATGACAAAACACATGCATTCACATATAAATGAAATTTAATTATCAAGTCAAATAAGCTTTTTCATTTATACTTTTCTTTATCTTGACAAATACTAAGAAATATTTAATACTACACCTCTGTGATGGTTAATTTTAGATGTCAACTTGACTGGATTGAGGGATGCCTGGATGGCCGATAAAGCATTAAAGCATTGTTTCTGGGTATCTCTATGGGGATTTTTTTTTGTAAGAGATTGGCATGTGAGTTGGTGAACTGAGTGGGGAAGATTCACCTTTAATATGTGCAAGAGGTCCAGATGGAACAAAAAGGTGAAAGGCAAATTCTCTCATTCTCTCTCTTTCTCTCTTGTGGAGTGGAAATATCCTTCTCCTGCCCTTGGACATCAGAACTCCAGGTTCCTCAGCCTTTGGATGCCAGGACTTGCACCACTGGCTTCCCAGGGCTTTTGGGCCTTTGGCCTTGGACTGAGAGTTATTCCTTCAGGTTCCTCAGTTCTCAGGCCTTCTGATTTGGACTGAGCCACGTTACTGGTTTCTCTGGTTCTCCAGCTTGCAGATGGACTATTGTGAGATATCTAAGTCACCATAATTGTGTGAGCCAATTCTTGTAATAAACCCTCTCATCCATCCATCCATCCATCCATCCATCCATCCATCCATCTATCCATCTATCCATCTATCTATCCATCTATCTATCTATCTATCTATCTATCTATCTATCTATCTATCTATCTATCTATCTATCTATCTATCTATCTATCTATCTATCTACCTTATATTCCTTTTGGTTCTATCTCTCTGGAGAACCTTAACTAATAGTCTCCTATGTATGTTTAATGGAACCAACTTTCCAGAAACATTGCACTTGTGAAAGAAACAAAAATCTGTGTTGTCTAGGGTCAGTGAAACTTGTCTTAGTATGTTGTGGCTTGTGGTGGGCAGTCACATGGTTAGAGAATTAGAGGGTGCCCTCTATGAGTCTGCTACCCAGAAAGTATGAAGTATGTTTTTTTCCTTCTTTTTCATGTTTTAAAAAATTGATACACACTTTGGGAGGCCGAGGGGTGGGCGGATTGCCTGAGCTCAGGAGTGGGAGACCAGCCTAGACAACATGGTGAAATCCTGTCTCTACTGAAAATAGGAAAAATTAGGTGTGGTGGTGCGTGCCTGTAATCCCAGCTATTCAGGAGGTGGAGGCACAAAAATCACTTGAAGCCAGGAAGTGGAAGTTGCAGTGAGCCAAGATGGTGCCACTGCACTCCAGCCTGGGAAACACAGTGAGACTCTGTCTCTAAATTAAAAAAAATTGATACATAATAATTGTACATAGTTATGGGGTACATATGATATTTTGATACATGCATACAATGTGTAATGATCAAATCAGGGTAACTAGGGTACCCATCTACCCATCACCTTAAACATTCATCATTTCTTTGTGCTGGGAACAGCACAAAGTTATTTTGAAATATATAAAAAATTATTATTAACGATAGTCACCCTATTGTGCTATTTTATATTTATATTTATTTTTATTTTTGAGATGGAGTTTCACTCTTGTCACCCAGGCTGGAGTGCAATGGCACAATTTCAGCTCACAGCAACCTCCGCTTTCAAGGTTCAAGCAATTCTCCTGCCTCAGCGTCTGAAGTAGTGGGATTACAGGCATCTGCCACCACACTCGGCTAATTTTTGTATTTTTAGTAGAGATGGAGTTTCACCATGTTGGCCAGAATGATCTCGAACTCCTGACCTCAGGTAATCCACCCACCTTAGCCTCCCAAAGTGCTGGGATTACAGGTGTGAGCCACCGTGCTGTGCTACTTTAATGTCAGCTTTGCCTGCTAGCTGGTGGCCTGTACCCCTCCACTTTCTCCTCTCGATGTTACTACTTTTCTCTGTAGAATCCTTTTTGACCACCCTCTTCTTCCACCTAGAAGTGCTTAATGCTGCTCCTACTGCTGCTCAGCCTAACCCCTTGTCTCCATTCTCCCAATATTGAGAGTTACTCATTCTGAAGTGAGGTATTTCTTTGCCCACATGGGGCAGAGCTATTTCTTCTCAGTTCCTCATGTGCTTCTAGTGATGATAGCTCTTTATTTAGTTTCCTCTCTATTAGGGCTTTTCTCTCCCTGGGAATTTGGCTCGAGTTTCTGAGGGCTGGACAGGAAGGCAATCTGAGTGATGCATTATCACTCTGCATTCAGAACTGTCCTCCCTCTCAGATCTCAGCCTCTGTCCACAGACCAAGTCTGGCTCTCCATCCTCTCCTCTGGGGCTGAACTCTTTGTCTCTCACTGCCTGTGAGGGGATGAGGAGTGAGTTTCTGTTCCCCAGTGGTTTCAGGGCTACTTCCTAGAGGCTGGCTGACGTCTCTCACTGTCTCTCCTGAGACAGTCGTTGGCTGTCTTAAAGTTGCGCTGTGAGTGAGGCTGTCTACAGGCTACCTTGACGTGTTTAGACTTGTCTCAGTTCTCAACTTCTCAGCTTGAGCTAATGTTCTGGGACTCTCACTCCATTTATTTGGAAATTACTGAACTTGATTATTTTTGTGTTAATATTAATTTTTAAAATTTCACACCGTTAAATCTCCATTGAGTGATTTAATGTGATTAATTTCTTCAGAACCTTGCCCAACAAAATAAATGTTTTCTGCTCTTATTTTATAATCTCTGATCTTCCAGTGTCTTTTATGGTGAAAAGGCAGTCATAAAGTAGGCAGAGCGAAAACAATTCTTTTGTAGTTGTATCTTTGAATACACAAGTTTTACTTTTCTTAAGAAATCTCTTAAGAAACTTTTATGTACTATGATCAAATATAGGATCATGGCAAAAATTCAGAACATATGATAAAAACTGTGTTAACAGAGCAAGTCATAAAAAGAGTTTAGGAAAAAAATGCTGTTAAGTGAGTACAAATCTGATGTGAAAAAATTTATTTAGTTTCATTTATTTTTAAAATTAAAAAAAATTTTTTTTTTAGATGGAATCTTGCTCTGTCGCCCAGGCTGGAGTGCAGTGGTGCAATCTTGGCTCACTGCAACCTCCGCCTCTGGAGTTCAAGCGATTCTTGTATCTCAGCCTCCTGAGTAGATGGGATTACAGGCATGCGCCACCATGCCCAGCTAATTTTTGTATTTTTTCAGTAGAGACAGGGTTTCAGCATGTTGGCCAGACTGGTCTTGAACACCTGACCTCAAGTAATCCGCCCACCTCAGCCTCCCAAACTGTTGGGATTACAGGAGTGAGCCACCATGCCCTGCCAAATTTATTTAGTTTTAATTCCATCCTTTCATCCATCCATCCCTGCAGTCATTCAGCTTCTACCTTATATCAGATGCTGTGCTAGGTGTCAAGGATATGAAAATGATTCAGGCATGATGTGTGCCCCAGAGGTATATATCATCTAAAGGCGGATATATATCATCATCTTAACAGAGATGTGTTAAGAGGTGTTGTAGAAACACCATTTGTGCCCCACATCACATTCCTTTGGCAAGCTCTGACTTAGGCCACAGCTGCAGTAGATGGTAATGGTACATAGTGATGGCTTCTTCTTGCTAGGGCACTTCGAGTTACTCAGCTTTTCTGCTTCAGGGCTTTCCCTGAAGCTACTTGATTGCCGTGTGTGTGTGTGTGTGTGTGTGTGTGTGTGTGTGTGTGTGTGTGTGTGTGTGTAATTTACACCCCAGGGTCGGGGGAACTAAGCCAATGAGGACAAGAGTTGGTATAAATGCCCCTGGTTCCTCATGTTTCAAAGGCCAATTCTAAGAAACACTCTACATGGTTCCTCAGCAGATCCCCCTGGGACTGAGCCTCGCTCACCCCGCAGTTGTAACCCGCTTAATAATTCAGCTTTTGGCCGGGCGCGGTGGCTCAAGCCTGTAATCCCAGCACTTTGGGAGGCCGAGACGGGCGGATCACGAGGTCAGGAGATCGAGACCATCCTGGCTAACACAGTGAAACCCCGTCTCTACTAAAAAATACAAAAAACTAGCCGGGCGAGGTGGCGGGCGCCTGTAGTCCCAGCTACTCGGGAGGCTGAGGCAGGAGAATGGCGTAGACCCGGGAGGCGGAGCTTGCAGTGAGCTGAGATCCGGCCACTGCACTCCAGCCTGGGCGACAGAGCGAGACTCCGTCTCCAAAAAAAAAAAAAAAAAAAAAAAAAAAAAAATTCAGCTTTTATTGTCTTTCCCTGTTACCTGTCTCATTCTCCACTCTCTCTCACTCTGGCTTCCTGGGAACATCATCCCAATTAATGATTTGTACCCAAATCTCTTGTCACTTGCACCCAAGGTCCTGCTTTTGGGCAGAACCCACTTATAAGATTAGTACTAGAAGAAATTTTTTTTTTTTTTTTTCTCGAAACGGAGGCTTGCTTTGTCACCCAGGCTGGAGTGCAGTGTCCGGATCTCGGCTTACTGCCTCCCAGGTTCACACCATTCTCCTGCCTCAGCCTCCTGAGTATCTGGGACTACAGGCGCCCACCACCATACCTGGCTAATTTTTGTATTTTTTTAGTAGAGAAGGGGTTTCAGTGTGTTAGCCTGGATGGTCTCCAACTCCTGACCTTGTGATCCACCCACCTTGGCCTCCCAAAGTGCTGGGATTACAGGCGTGAGCCACCGCGCCGGGTCTTTTTTTTTTTTTTTTTTTTTTTTTTTTTTTTTTTTTTTGAGACAGGGTCTCATCACCCAGGCTGGAATACAGTGGAGCAAACACAGCTCACTGCAACCTCCACCTCTAGGATGCAGGCAATCCTCCCACCTCAGCCTCACAAGTAGCTGGGAATACAGGCACAAGCCATCACGCCTAGCTAATTTTTGTATTTTTTTTTTTTTTTTTATAGCGATGGGGTTTCACCATGTTGCCCAGGCTGGAAAATACTCTCTATAGATGATAAAGATATAAGCAGAGTTCTCTGATAATTAATTTCCGGGGTAAGAATTGCCAGGAAAGACCATAGGCCAATTGCAGGAGCCAGAGAAAGGGAGAAATTTGAAATTGATCATTGACAAATAAGATCTTCCAATTTATTTAACTATAGCTCAAGATGAGATATTAACCATAGCCACGGGGTAATATAGAGGAGGCTAATTTGCATATCTCTTGTTATTCGGATTAGTTATATCTGCCTGAGGCCTTCTGGGGCTTCTAGATGAGTCAGTCAGTCATTAACAAGTTGGAGTTAATGCCCAGTCCTAGGACTAAGCAGTTTTTAGAACAAAAAATAGGAACAGGTCTATGCTTTCACTTCTGAAACCATTTCTTGATCAGGGAGGATGCTTTTAAGCAGGAGAATGTCAAGGTGCCCAGGCTTGGCTTAGTGATAATGGTTGTGATGAGGGATGAAAGGACAGTTTGCTTGTGACACAGCATGGTGGCTTTTTACTGTCTTCTAACCAAGCTTCCAAAGGAACTTCTGCCAAATTACATGAGAGAAGGACTGAAAATTTAAAGGGAACATCAAAAGGAAAAGTTATGATTCATCAAAGCATTGTAAAAAACTAAAATAATAAAGGCCTCCCTGTGGAAGACCAATTTTCTAGCAGAGCCTAATGTCTTGGCTAAGACCCCTGGAGAATATGAGGTATGAGCAGGTCCACGCTGGTGTTAATGGAGGGAACAATGTCTGCTCTCAGGTCCAGATCCTAAAACCATGCCAAGTGGCAGGCAGAACGATCAAGGTTCCTGAGGCCACAGATGGAGGGAAACCCCAGGGACTGGTCAGATGAAGGGAGGTGATGCAGTGGAGGCAGGCGAGAGAACTGGAGATTATGAGTATAATTATCCACATCTCTGTCACTATTTCTCCCCAGTTCTCTTGTAGTTGCACATTGGGGAAACATGAGTTAAAGCGGTGGGCTTAATAAGTAAACAAAATTGTGTCACTTCTCTAAAAACAAAAAAAACATGGAATTCTCTACTTGGGCAGAATAATAAAAGCCTACTGTAGAATACGAAGACAATATAAAACCCCAAATATGAGGCCTTTATTTTGCATAATAATTCTTAAAATAACCCTCATATTTACTTCACTTTTCCAAATTCCCATTGTTCATATTTGTAAAATGAAGCTAATGATACTTAACCTCCCAAAATTATGTTATACAAGAAAATATCTCTTTCACCTCCAGCATCTCAGCGCCTGACTTATGCCAAGTGTTCAAGAAATTTCAGCTGTTTTTACTCTCTCCTCACATAAGGCAGGGAAGACAATAGCATTGTAAATAAACCTGATTTCTTTTTTTGAAAACTCTCAGCTTTAAAGCAGAAAGGGAGAACCAGGAAGTAACATTTCTTTCCTTAAAGGCTTCATAATCTGATTTGGGGGTATTTCTTTGGGGAGATCAGAAAGTGGGTTAGATTACCAGGATTATTTTCTCTCTTACAAGAGTCCCTTGAAGATTTATGGCTAATAGGTAATTTAAGAATTGTAAACTGTCTTTACTTTTATGAGGACTTTTGTGAAGTCGCATAGACATTAGGTGATAGCAAGTATGATGATAAAATTTAAGGTTCATGAACAAAATAAATATACCCAGATAAAAATAAATATACCCAGATAAAAATAAAAGTAGTCCTCTTTCTTAGTCTTCACATACATATAAAATTGAGTATCCAAAGTAGTCACAGGCCGGGCGCAGTGGCTCAAGCCTGTAATCCCAGCACTGTGGGAGGCCAAGACGGGCAGATCACGAGGTCAGGAGATCGAGATCACCCTGGCTAACACGGTGAAACCCCATCTCTACTAACAAGTACAAAAAACTAGCCAGGCAAGGTGGCGGGCACCTGTAGTCCCAGCTACTCGGGAGGCTGAGGCAGGAGAATGGCGTAAACCCGGGAGGCGGAGCTTGCAGTGAGCTGAGATCTGGCCACTGCCCTCCAGCCTGGGCAACAGAGCGAGACTCCGTCTCAAAAAACAAAAAACAAAAAACAAAAAAACAAAAACAAAGTAGTCACAGGACTGTAATACTTACTTAAACTTACAGTGTGTTAAATATGATCACTGATAAATGCCTCCTTAATATTTAGGTGTATATGTATATAATCATGTACACACATATATGTAATAATGTCTATCTTATAAAATGAGAATAATTTCACCATAAAATTCTTATGGAGATCATTCTAGGAAATAAAAAGAGCTTTATAGTTAGTGCTATTTTGTGAATATTTGTGTCCCTTCCAAACAGATATGCTGAAACCCAATTTCCAGTGTAATAGTTTTAAGAGACGTGGATTTGGCCGGGCGCCGTGGCTCATGCCCGTAATCCCAGAACTTTGGGAGGCCGAGGCAGGTGGATTGCCTGAGCTTAGGAGTTCTCGACCAGCCTGGGCAACACAGTGAAACCCTGTCTCTACTAAAATACAAAAAATTAGCCAGGTGTGGCAGCATGGGCCTATAGTTCCAGCTACTTGGGAGACTGAGACAGGAGAATAACTTGAACCCAGGAGGCAGAGGTTTCAGTGAGCTGAGATTGTGCCACTGCACTCCAGCCAGGGTGACAGAGTGAGACTCCGTCTCAATCAGTCAGTCAATCAATAAAAGAGATGTGGACTTTAAGAGGCAATGAGGTCATGAGGGCGGAGCTCTCATGAATGGAATTAGTGGCCTTAGAAAAGAGGCCTAAGGGAGCTTGTTCAACCCTTCCACCATATAAGGATGCAACAAGAAAGTGCCATCTATGAAGCAAAGAGCAAGCCCTCACCAGATGCTAAATGGGTTAGTGCCTTGGTTGTTGCGGGAAGTCAGGGACCCCAAACGGAGGGACCGGCTGAAGCCATGGCAAAAGAACATAAATTGTGAAGATTTCATGGGCATTTATTAGTTCCCCAAATTAATACTTTTATAATTTCTTACGCCTGTCTTTACTGTAATCTCTGAACATAAATTGTGAAGATTTCATGGACACTTATCACTTCCCCAGTCAATACCCTTGTGATTTCCTATGCCTGTCTTTACTTTAATCTCTTAATCCCGTCACCTTCTTCATAAAATGGGGAGGATGAATGTCACCTCAGGACCCTGTGATGATTGTGTCAACTGCACAAATTGTTTATAGAGCATGTGTGTTTGAACAATATGAAATCTGGGGATCTTGAAAAAAGAACAGGATAACAGCGATGTTTGGGGAACAAGGGAGGTAACTTTGAACTGCCCACCAGTGAGCCAGACGGAACAGAGCCATATTTCTCCTCTTTCAAAAGCAAATGGGAGAAATATCACTGAATTCTTTTTCTCAGCAAGGAACATCCCCCGAGAAAGAGAATGCGCCCCTGAGGGCAGGCCTATGAACGGCCCCCTTAGAAGCGAGCAGTCTTTTATGGTTGAAGCTGAAGGGATGAAATAAGCCCCGGTCTCCTGTAGTGCTCGCTCCCAGGCTTATTAGGATGAGGAAAATTCCTGCCTAATAAATTTTGGTCAGACAGGTTGTCTGCTCTCAAACCATGTTTCCTGATGAGATGTTATCAATGACAAGTGCCCAAAACTGCATTAGCAATTTTAATTTCACCCCATCCTGTGGTCCTGTGATCTCGCCCTGCCTCCACTTGCTTTGTGATATTTTATTACCTTGTAAAGTATGTGATCTCTGGGACCCATACCCTATTTGTGCACTCCCTCCCCTTATGAAAATTGCTAATAAAAACTTGCTGGTTTTACGGCTCGGAGAACATCACAGATCCTGCTGACATGTGATGTCTCCCCCGGACACTCAGCTTTAAATTTCTCTCTCTTGTGCTCTTTCCCTTTATTTCTCAAACCAGCCGAGACACTTAGGAAATGGAAAAGAACTCACGTAACCATCAGGAGTGGGTTCTCCCGATACTTGGTCTTGAACTTCGCACTCTCCAGAACTGTGAGAAATACGTTTATGCTTATGAACTACCCATCTAAGGTATTTTTTAATAGCAGCTGAATGTGCCAAGAGAGTTAGTTTTTGCATTTCATTGACCCATACCATTTGAAATGCTTCCATGGTGTTTCTATGAAATCATCATTTAGAATTCAGAATTTCTGTCCTGGAGTTATTATCATAACTGCACAATTCTGTTTGTATTGATTACCACAATGGTTGCTCTCTTGGCCAGGCATAGTGTCTCATACCTGTAATCCCATGCTTTAAGAGGCCCAGGTGGGAACATTTCTTGAGGCTGAGAGCTCCAGACCAGCCAGGGCAACATAAAAAGACCCTATCTCTACAAAATTATTTTAAAAAGTTAGCCAAGCATGGTGGTGGGTGCCTGTAGTCCTAGCTACTTGGGAGGCGGAGGCAGGAGGATTACTTGAGTCCAGGAGTTTGAGGCCACAGTGAGCTGTGATTTTGCCACTGCACTCTAGGCTGGGCAAGAGACTGAGACCGTGTCTCTAAAAAATAAATAAAATAGTTGCTCTTAATCTTATCTTTAAGCTTATTCTGACCAAAGATTTTAAGTGGCAATCCCTTTTATAGGCAAAGGTGCAATTATTTATTCAGCACCTAATATGAGTAGGATGCTGATATGGTTTGAATTTGTGTCCCTGCCCAAATCTCATGTTGGATTTTAATTCCTAGTGTTGGAGGAGCCCTGGTGGGAGGTAATTGGATCATGGGGGCTGCCTTCCCCCTTTCTGTTCTTTTGATAGTGAGTGAGTTCTAATGAGTCCTGGTTGTTTAAAAGTGTGTAGCATCTCCCCCTTCTCGCTCTGCCTCCTGCTCCAGCCATGTAGGATGTACCTGTTTCCCTTTCACCTTTCACCATGATTGTAAGTTTCCTGAGGCCTCCCCAATCATGGACCAATTAAATCTTTTTTCTTTATAAAGTATCCAGTCTCAGGTAGTTCTTTATAGCAATGTGAGAACAGAGGAATACAGAAGCTATGCCAAAAAAATGAAATTTCTTCCTGCCTTCAGAAGCTCATATAATGGAGATAGAGAGACAGATGCATTCATTCATTCATTCACAAATATTTATGGAGAGCTCACCATAATCACTGGCATGTAGTAATAACTTTATATTCATAGGAGATGGGTCTACTATGAATTCTATAACAAATTGTTTTGTATACTATAGGGACAGGAGAGACAAATTTGGATTATGGATATCTAGTAAGAATTTCTATAGCATGTATCATTTGAAATTGGCCATGAGGCATTGACTGGACTTTGACATGTGGAAATTGAGTGACAGAAGGGCATTCTTGGTAGAGGAGATTATGTGCACGTATACGTAAACTGAGACTAAAAAATATATCTATTTTTGTTATGTCTATTGTGTTCCTGTGATATAGAATACTTTAATACAATGAATCATAAAGGAATGCCACTATGATTCCTTTGTAATTAGTTGGGGTATACTCAGACCACTCATTCTCTTGAACAACATATAATCACATGGGAAAGGGTGGGTTACTGTAGACAGCTGGTTGGACTGGGCTTGGCTTAGGCAGTGAGCTTGGAAGGCAGCCAGCTGGATAATGGGTGGTGGTGTGCATCTACCGCTTGCTAGTGGTCAACCCATTACATCGAAGATAACTGATAAATATACGAAAGCACCTGTGGAGAAAGAAGAGCACCTCTTCTCTTGCTACCTTTTCTCCTGACGTCTCTCCCACAGTGAATGTGAGATGGTGAAAGCGCCTCTATTTTGTGCTCTCTCACATATGTGCTTGTGTGCAAGCTTTTTGCCCCAACGGGTGTGCTCTTTTGTCCTTTCCATGCTTTAGGCTGATAGCAGTATCATCAGGCCTTCAAGGCCCGAGTAAAATCCTTCCTTTTCTCTGAAGCTTCCACAGCCCACTCCAGGCACAACCACCCCACTCCCCTCTGAATGCCTCTACTGTGCCTATTGCCTTTGCTCATCTTAAACGGCTTTTGCACTTTTTAACCTTTTTTTAGTTATTCTTTAACTAATGTCTTAAGTTCTTAATTGTCCCTTAATCATAATAGTTACCATTTATTGAGCATCCTCTAATCTAAGTCTCATAATTCTAGGAGGGGCTATTATTATCCCTATTTGATTGATTGATTCATTCATTCAATAGTTTTGAGCTCCTATTCTTATGTCTTAGCCATTGAGATCTCTGTGATCAAAACTGACAAAAATTCTTATCCTCAAGGAGCTTATATTCTATTGGGAGCAGAGTATGTCAAGTGGTGCAAGGCATTTTAGAGCAAAATACAGCAGTGAAGGAGGAAGTGCTAGAGAGTAGAGGGCTAATATTTTTTAAAGGGAGGTTAGGAAGGGCCTTACTGAGAAAGTAACAGTTGAGCAAAGACTTGTAGGAGATGAGAGAATGTGTGAGCCACTCAGTCAGAGGCGGGAACTGCACCCAGGCAGAGGAAACAGAAGGAAAAAAGCTCTGTGGTGGGGGCATGCCTGGGGGACATGTGAAATGTTTCAGGCCCCCTGGCCTCCTCACCAAGATAATGTGAAGGAGAGGAATAGGAAATAAAGTTAGAGCGGCAATAGGGGCCGGAATCCATAGGGACTTGCAAGGCCCAATCTTTTACCCTGATACAGCTGGGAAATTATTAGAGGGCTTTGAGTGGATGAGGGCCATGCTCTCATTTACTTTTTTCTGTTTTTTTTGTTTTTTGTTTTTTTTTTTTGGGACGGAGTTTTGCTCTTGTTGCCCAGGCTGGAGTGGAACGGCACGATCTCGGCTCACCGTAACCTCTGCCTCCTGGGTTCAAGTGATTCTCCAGCCTCAGCCCCCCAAGGTGCCACCACACCTGGCTAATTTTGTATTTTTAGTAGAGATGGGGTTTCTCCATGTTGGTCAGGCTGGTCTCGAACTCCCGACCTCTGGTGATCATCTGCCCACCTAGGCATCCCAAAGTGCTGGGATTACAGGCGTGAGCCACCACGCCCGGCCTCACTAACATTTTAAAATAATCAGTTTTGTAATCTCAAAAAAAAAAAAAATCAGTTTGGCACTGCGTGGAGAATAAATTGTAGGAGGAAAGGGTGGAGGCAGGGAGGCTAGTTAAGAGACTATGGCAGTGATCCAGGTGAGAGAGGTTGATGGCTTGAATTAGTGTGGTAATGAAGGAGGTGAGAGGAATGTGAGGATTAGGGAGGATAAGCAATTTGCCTGAAGAGTTGCGCAACCCAGAACGCAGCACATCAGAAATCTGAACCCAGGCTGGCCTTCCTGCAAAGGCCCTGGTGCTTCTTTGTGCTTGTGTGATTTCGCCAACTTGGTTAGAAGATAGAGAAAGGACTGAATGCAGCGTTGCTACTTGCTCGACCCTGAGAGTGAATGTCTCCTTAAAATTGGTGCCCTAGAAGACTCTGTGGCCTCACCCTCATCCTGGTTCCAGGACTAAGCCTCTATATTTCAGGTTTCTTCTAGTGTCAAGGTCAGAACCCTACCCCAGAGATGTTCCATAGCAGTTTGTGAATTGATTGGGAGGCGGCAGTGGAGTTGCTGTTGGGCCCCAAGTGCATATGCTGTGATAATGTGGGAGAACTGAGGGAGTCCTGTGGAGACAGGCAGACTGCCTTGATCCCTCGAGGAAAGCCACAGTACTTGACTTTGTGCTGTTCGCATAGCCCGACAGTCTTTAACTCCAAAATACCCTTAGTTCAGTCTGGTTCATTCGACAAATAAACAAAGTTATAACTGTTTTACCAGCCACTGTGATAAGGACTGGGAATAATGAAAGCCAACAATCATAATAAAATAAAACATAATCTGTCCTTGAGGAATTCTCAGTTTAGAGCCATGACCACAATACATAAATTTTAAGTTGACACGCACTTGCAACTGAAACAAAGGTTTTGTGCAGCTTCTGTTTATTGTGTGCCACATACTTGGATATTTTCTGTTCTCTTTTAAAATGTGCTGGTCATAGCCTTCTAAATTGAGTTTATGACCCACTAGTGGGTTGCACTATAAGACCTAAAATTTGAAAAAAAAAAAAAAAAAAAAAAAGGAGAAGAGGAAGCAGATACATAAATAAATGCATGTAGAGAGCCAGTGGGGGAAAGGTACAGCTGAAAGCATACCTTTTTTGCTCTTGTTGCCCAGGCTGGAGTGCAATGGCACAATCTCGGCTCACCATAACCTCTGCCTCCCAGGTTCAAGTGATTCTCCTGCCTCAGCCTCCCAAGTAGCTAGGATTACAGGCAGGCGCCACCACACCTGGCTAATGTGAGGCTAATGAGGCCATGTGAGGAAGGACCGTGAGTGATACGATACTGAATTTAGTGTTTCTCCTATAGCTGACAAGGAGATCATGAAAGTTTTTAGGCAAAGGAGTACTTAATAAAGGCGTTGAAGAAGATAGCATTTGCAGTGAGGGAAGAGTCATTCAAATAGTATTTTAGTAATGGAAGCAAAGATGTTAAGCCTCAAATGGAAGCTATGGCATTTATTCACTCATGCACTAATTATGTGCCAACACCATGTCAGATGCTGGAGTGACAATGTTGAAAAACATAGAAACCCTGCCTTCAAGGTACTATGGCCAATTGCAAGATATATGATGATGACATCAATTATAGGACAGAGTAACACACATTCTGAG
Source organism: Macaca thibetana thibetana (assembly GCF_024542745.1). Classification (NCBI taxonomy): domain Eukaryota; kingdom Metazoa; phylum Chordata; class Mammalia; order Primates; family Cercopithecidae; genus Macaca; species Macaca thibetana. The sequence continues at coordinate 103,133,692 of NC_065583.1, read as the reverse complement.
AGTATTGCAGAATTTGGTGAAGAGGAAGAGTGGAAAAATCTGCTTTTTCCCTTTATTAATAGTAAACTTTGACTCCAAAACCAAATACAGTTGGTTTGTATATTCCTTTTTAAAAAGAATACTGTCTCTATGCTATTTACATAGTTAAAAGTTGGGCATAACTGAGGGTCTTCACTCAGGACAAGTCAAATGACATTCACTTTCTTTTCATCAACACCCTTTGCATTTTTCACTTGGTTCTGCTGCTTGGAAGTCTCTTGGCACACCAGGAAACTGAGTGTGTGTCCCTTTTCTTTCTTCTACTTTCCACACGCCAGGTGGACAGGTGGTTCCTGACTTGCAATGGTTTGATATATGATTTTTCAACTCTACAATGGGTTTATTGGGGTATTAAATGCATTTTCACCTTATGATGGGGATTATCAGGGTATAGCTCCATTGTAAATCAAGAAGCATCTGTATTAGATTTTGTCTGCTGTAACAAATTACTACCAATTTAGCATCTTAATACAAAAATTTGGTTTTTTTCTTTTTCTAACAAAATAATCTGTACAACTAAGAAATTTATTTTTTTTTACAACTCTGTAGGTCATAAGTTCAGCATGAATTTCACCAGTCTAAAATCAAAGTGTCAGCAAGGCTAGGTTCCTTTCTGGAGGCTCAAGGGAAAAATCTATTTTCTTGTACATTGATCATTGGCAGAATTTTGTTCCTTGAGTCTGTAAGACTGAAATCTCCATTTCCTTGTTGGCGGTCAGCTGAGGGTTCTTTCCAGCTTCTAGAAGCCACTCACACGCCCTAGTTCATGAACCCCTTCCTCAATCTTCAAAGTCAGCAACTCTTCTGCCTTCCTCTTCCACTTTTAAGGACTCGTGATTACACTGGGCCTACTTGAATAATCCAGGATAATCCCCTCCTCTCAAGGTTCTTAACCTTAATTACACCTGCAAAGTCTCTTTTGCCATGTAAGATAACATATTTACAGATTCTAGGGATTATAGCATGGACATCTTTGGGGGAGGGGGGCATTATTTGGCCTACCACACAATGCCTGCATCTCCTCTGTTATCTCCTGAAAATGTAGCCAGTGGCAGAATAGGGAGCCAGATAGGCTGGTGCTGGGGCATTGAGGGTATCAGCTGACACAGCAGCGAATCTAGAGACTAGACCCACTGCAAGAGATGAGGGATTTCAGTTCTAACCCATCAGCAAACTCAGAATCCAGTGAACCTTTTGAGGCAAGAAATGTAAACATCTAACTTGGCATTTTCCTAGCATTCCCCAGCTATAAGCTAGGCAGTTTAGAAAACAAGGAATTCAGACTCTAGACCCTGCTTAATAGGTTCACCAATGAAATGTGTCAGACTGAGTAGAAGCAGCATGATGATGGTGTGAGGCACACTCTGAGGGAAAAAGAAATAGGGTTAGGGAGGAGTGAGCCACTGTCCCAGATTAATAGAATGTTAGAACTGTCCAAAGGATCTGAGATATCATTTAGCCATGTTCTAGGCCTTGTAGGAAGTTTTCTGGAGCAGGCCTTACCCTTGTATCTGGTTTACTGCTTTATCCACAACATCACTGTTTTAGTTGCTCAAGAAATACTTGAATGATGTACTAGAGTAGAAACTCTGGTTAGAAAGGTGAGTTGACATGATCAAGATCAAACCGTTGGTTTGCAGGAGAGGGGGCATAGACTGGTTTTGTTCTACTAAATTTAGGAGGTAGCTTCCGTAAAATGAACTCCTGCACCAAATGAGGCTTCTTGTGTACTTTCTGTCTACCTTGCACATAGCATTTCTTCCTTCTACATGAAATTATTCATATGGAATAATTCATTTAATAACCTATTCATTTAATGTCTAAAACATGAGTCAAGAGACCTGAGTTCTGTTCCACATTTCCCCATTCACTTCCTTGGTGTCTGAGACAAATTACTTAACCTGTCCAAACAGTTTCTTCAATCACGAGACAGGCTGAGGTTCCTTCTCAGCTCTCACATTCTATAATTCTAAATTTCATGGAGGCTAATAAATTAATAAGCTCCCTGCTATGGTTTGGGTATGGCTTTGGACCTGCAAAGTGTCATGTTGAAATATGAGTCCCAGTGCTGGAGCTGGGGCCTGATGGGAGGTGTTTGGGCCATATGAGTGAATTCCTCACAAATGGCTTGGTGCTATTCTCCTGAGAGTGAATTATCACCCTTGAGAACAGGTTGTTGAAAAAAGCCTAGCATCATCTTCTCCCTTTCTCTCCCCTGATGCCCCATCTTGCACTCTAGCCATGTGATCTCTGCACGAAGGCTCCCCTTTGCCTTCTGCCATGAGTGGAAGCAGCGTAAGGCCCTCATCTGAAGCTGATAGCCTGCAGAACCATGAATCAAATAAACCTCTTTTCTTCATACATTATCCAGCCTCCCGTATTCCTTTATAGCAACACAAACAGATTAAGACCCTTACCCATGGACCATATGTCTGCATGTCCTCATATTAGTGTTCCCAAAGTGTGGTCATCTAAAGTGTGGTTCCCTAAGTGTGGTGACTACCATCTAAATCATCTGAGGTCGGCCATGCATGGTGGCTCATGCCTGTAATCCCAGCACTTTGGGAGGCAGAGGCGGCCTGGATCATTTGAGGTCGGGAGTTCAAGACCAGCCTGGCCAACATAGTGAAACCCTGTCTCTACTAAAAATACAAAAATTAGCCGGGTGTGGTAGTGCATGCCTGTAATCCCAACTATTCGGGAGGCTGAGGCAGGAGAATTGCTTAAACCAGGGAGGTGGAGGTTGTAGTGAGCCAAGATTGTGCCACAGCACTCCAGCCTGGGTGACAGAGTAAGACTTGGTCTAAAAAAAAAAAAAATCACCTGAGATCCTTTACATATGCTGATTTTTGCAGTTGTTAAGAATAATGAATTAGATGTATGGTTTCCATTAGGCCATGCTTCCCTTTTCACTCTATGGGCATGCTACACATAAAAAGTGGTAATATTTTTATGCGTATGTGGTATACTAGGGGAAGAAACCTTAAGATTGTTTGTCTGCCAATGCACATCTTGCTGAGAAACTCTGCCATAAGTATTGAGAAAAACAGCTGCAGAAAAATATGCATATCTCACTTTTTCAAGACAATGCCAAAGCTCAGTATTAGAGTGCATGCATATCTGTGTGGATATGTATTATGTTTTTATACAATTACATGTTATTTTATGTAAGTATAGATATACACTATTATAAGAATATTTAAAGAAATGTACTAGGTTGTTAATGTAGGGGAAGAGAAGAGGGAATACAAGGAATAAAAAAATTTTTAAGTGAAAAATTCAATATGTATGTCATGACTCCATTTATACATTTATGTAAAATAATGTATAGAGATGTAAAAAATAAAAAATGCAGATCCAGAGCCCCTATCTCAGATCCTTTCAAGCGGAATCTTAGGAGGTATGGTGAGGTAGATGTCTGCATCTTCAACAGGTATTCCAAATTATTCTATAACAGTAAAGTCTGCAAACCTTTGCGTTAGGTGCAAATATCATTAGCTGTAAACACAACATAGTTGGAAATTTCCATTCTGCAATGCAGGCTCAGTTGATCCTCATTGTCTTGGAACATAGTAGATGCATAAAAAATAGTGCTGATTATTTTGAGTCATTTGGAGGACAGGTGGAGGGAGTGAGGGCAAAAGTGGTGAGAGGAACAGATGAGCTGGGCAAGGACATCCTTGCTTGGGAGAAAAGTGGCAAAGCGTGTAAGAACATACTGAGCCTCCTTGCCACTTTTGACATTCAACCAATATTTCTTAGGCACTACGTATATATGCAGGACACTTTTCTGTATCTTGTTTATGTTAATTCTTAAATAATCCTTTACAGACTCAGAGAGGTGAAAAGAATAGCACAGGTAGTATCAGAATTGGGATTAAAACCTGACACATACACTGAGCAGCAAGTTAAAACCGGGCACTGGGCAGCTGAGGATGCGATGGTGAGTACAATAGACTGCTTGCACTTTTTGATATCTAGAATCTTACAACTCTGCTGTGATCCTCCTTGTCTGCTGTCATTTACTAGTTGACATCTTCGTTGACTACCTAGAAGCAGCTGCTTCGACATCTATTCCAACCTAGATCCCGTCAAAGGGAGATTACAACAAATGTGCTTTTTGTCTGTCATCTCTAGCTAGTGTTTCACAGTGGGGGAAGTATCATTTCCTAGGTGACTTTGCATAGAGCAAGCTCCCCAAAGGCCAAGGAATACTCAATCTAGATTCTTCCAACCCTCTGGTACCCACCAAGTCAAAAGAATTCTGGCTTCCTGTAGCTTCATCTAAGTGCTTTTCTGTTAGGGCAGAAGGAAAAGTGAGGAAAGCGATGCTCTTTCAATAAGTTTGGTGGTGGGGCGGGGTGGGGGGAAGGAATGGTACTGATTTTTTTTTTTGAGACGGAGTCTCGCTCTGTCTTCCAGGCTGGAATGCAGTGGCCCGATCTCGGCTCACTACAACCTCCGCCTCCCGGGTTCAAGCGATTCTCCTGCCTCAGCCTCCTGAGTAGCTGGGACTACGGGCGTCCGCCACCACCCCCGGATAATTTTTGTATTTTTAGTAGAGACGGGGTTTCATCATATTGGCCAGGCTGGTCTCGAACTCCTGACCTTGTGATCCGCCCGCCTCGGCCTCCCAAAGTGCTGGGATTACAGGCGTCAGCCACCGCGCCCGGCCAGTACAAATGAATTTCTTAACACATCTTTTGATCATCTCGTCCTTGGTGTTGGAAAAGACTAGGGAAAATCCAAAAGTGTCTATTTGGTGCCCAAATGCTAGAGTTAATACTCGAGGGCCTTGATCTCTGGCCTCTTACCATCCCTCTCCCATTATTTCTGAAGAAGTAGCCATTTTGCAGATTCCGGAGGATGGCAGCCAGGGCCGGCCCTTCGGACTGAATCTCATCTCATTCTCCAGGCTCCTTGGATCAAGCTGGGACCGGCAGCGCCAAGGCTGCTCTCCGTGATTTAGCAGCAACTTAGAGTCAGAGAGACCGGAAGATGGGAGGCCGGGATTCTCAGGTGGGGTCACGAGTGCTCAAAAACCCGTAGCACCGGCCGCGTCCCCGCCCCGGGGAGGTGATCTGCGGCTGGCGGTGCAGTGGCCTCTCCAGTGCCCGCGTCCGATGGTCTAACGGCACTGCTCCCGGGGTGCGCGACCCGCGACTCGGGCTGCCTCCCCCAACCTGGCAAGTGTGCGTCCTTCCCACAAAATGCCACCACTTCCCTAAGTCACGCTGGGCCCCGGGGAGCTGATTTGAAATTGGTCTTCAGAAGACCGAGCAGGGCCGGACGCAGCCGGCCTCCGGCTGAGAGCGGAGGGGAAGCGTCCCATACTCTCCGAGAATCCCGCGGGCTAGTGGCGTGTGGGACGCTTTTCATCCGCTCTCAGTTCCCGGTTCCTACGCCCCAACTCCCTACTCGGTCGCAGCCAAAGCCCGGAGCGTGCGATCCGGACCTGGAGGAACCGGACGGCGAACGCGAGCGGCGCCGCGGCCGGGAGCCCGCCGCACCGGGCATGCTCAGTGGCGCGGCCGGCTGGGTGGCCCGCGAGCTGCACCCGGATCTGCTCGGCGGCGGCGACGTGAGCGCGCAGGGGGGCGGCGGCCTCGCCTAGTCTCTCTCTCAGCGCCTGGGTCGGGTGGGTGACGCCGAGAGCCAGAGAGATGTCGGATTTCGACAGTAACCCGTTTGCCGACCCGGATCTCAACAATCCCTTCAAGGTGAGCTTCGGCCCCAGCATCTCCTGCCGCCGCGACGCGTCGTTGTTTGTGAAAACGGACGAGTTCCGTCTCGCCCACTGCGCCTGCCCCTCGGCTCCCCTTGGCAGCCCAGAGAGGGGCGCGGGGCCGCAGTACCCCATTTGGCCCGCGGCTCCGCGTCACTCGTTTGGGTTTTGGGCTTTGGAGGTGGAACCTCCTCAGCTCGTGCCCGGCCGCCCTTCCACACGTCCCCGACTGGTGAGGGTCGTGCCTGCAGCCGGGACTGGGCCCGCGCGCCTGGAGGGGTCCTGGTCCGCCTCTCAGGAGCGGGGAGAGTGAGAGCCAAGGGCAGGTGGAGTCGCCCCTTGCCAGGCAAGTGTCGCTGGCAGGGCCGGGAGGCGGCGGAGGGGGGCCCGCCCTGGGGTGGGGTTGTCATGGGGACCCGAGGTGGCGGCGGCGGAGAGCTGCGTGGGGTGATGGCAGAGGTGTGGAGGAGGAGAGAGGTGAGGGCACCGAGTATACTGCAATTAAAAAAAAAAAAAAAAGGTTGTGTTTTCATTTTTTAAACTTGTGTTGCACCCAAATACCACCAGTGGCGCTGCCATCCCCCCTCTCCTCGTTAGGCTGAGGTTGAGGATATTGATACCAAAGCAGAAGTTAAAAATAAATAAACATATCTGGAAAACAATAGTGCACGTGGACGACCTCTTCCCTACCCAGCTGCTTCTAGCAAGGTAAACGATGGGATATTTTCCAAGCACCTAGTGCGTCACCGGTTCTCTGGGCCATATGAGGATACCATTTCCCACTTGAGCTGCTTTTCTTCTTGGAGTCGACCTTATCAACCCCAGCTTCGGAAGGGCTTGGCACAGAATCCTGCAAAGGAAGGCGGCTGAGATGTTCGTCGCCTGCGTTTAAATGAATGCAACATCTAAATAACTCTCTTTGAAAGTATCCTGGATTTCCTAATGAGTGTAACTGTTAGCACGTGTAATTTGTTTCCAACTGTTGGTTGAAGTTGTTTCTCAATCCCCCCCCCCCCGGCCGTGTGCAATAGTAACTTTAATTTGCAATCACACAGAATAAAACTAACTCTTAATTTGTGGTCACACAGGTGTCACTTCTGGCTTGTTGAGTTTACATCTTTTTACTCCTGATTTTATCTTTCATTAAGAATCCTGGAAGAGGAAAAATATTTCTGCTCTGATTATTAAATGCCTGATAATTCCAAGGAGGATTATTTTAATGAAATGATCCTGATTATTATTGACAACTCCACTCACTTTGTAGCAGTGTAGAATTAGACTCAGTCACTGTTTCATTGTCCCTAATGCCACTTAAGAAAATTCAGTACAACTGTCCTGTACCTTTCAGTGACATGGTTGCATTTTAAGACTTTTTTTTTTCCCCTGGCAGTTTTGTTTCAATTAGTATTGGACTTGCTTCCATGTTGTGGAAAATCGGGTTATTCTTAAATGGTAGACTTTTTAAAGAGACCGTTCATAAATTGTTAAATGGGTGTTATTTTAAAATATTTTGAAGATAAAACATCAAGAACCTTTTAGCCTTTCTTAATTCAGATAATTCATTGACACTGTTTATTCAGCATCTGACGATTTGGCAGTGTATTTTCTACTTGGTCATTCCATTTCATGGTTCATTTCATATTAACTGGCTTTCTTGTTAGGGCAAGACATTGTCTTCATCTTAGCCCAGACTGTCCTTTTGTGACATCTATTATTGCCATGACACTTTTCCTCTTGTGACATTCATAAAGTTGCTGTAGTAATTCTAAACCTAGGAGTTGTTTTAAATATTCATTGTGGCATAACATTATAAATCTTTATAAGTGGATGGACTCAGGACAATGATTATTCAAGTTTGAAAAATGCTTCAGGGACATCATTTAGGTCTAAGGGAGACTTGGTTGTACACACATTTCTGCTTATGATCTTTCTCTGATTTTGGTGACTGTTACAGCACTGTCAGTGTGTCTGACCCTTTATTTTTCCATTTCCATTTATATTCACCTGCCCCTCCTCCTCTCAAAAGTATAGTTTAATATCTATATTTTGTCTTTTTACTTTTTCTTATATTTATGTAAAAGTGATTTTTGAAATAACATTTCCGATACTCTACTTAAATCTGAAATGTTCCCAGACTCATTTGTGTTACTTTATGATCAGCCTCCCTAGTAGCTGGGATTACAGGTGCCTGCCACCACGCCTGGCTAACTTTTTGTATTTTTATAAGAGTTGGGGTTTCACTGTGTTGGCCAGGCTGATCTTGAACTCCTGACCTTGTGATCTGCCCACCTCGGCCTCCCAAAGTGTTGGGATTACAGGCGTGAGCCACCGTGCCTGGCCGATCATTTTTCAAATCCTTTTATTTTCAGTATTTGAAGATAAAGCTCTTATTTTCAAGTATATGATATTTCTCATTTGGGAACTATGCTGATTTCTTTTTCATTAAATCCTATTTGGTTTCCATTGCCTTTTTCATTTTTTAACATTTCTTTTCCTTCACTTTTATGTTAGGAATACTTTTGCAAGCATCTTTGTTTGAGCCATATCATGAAAGTAGTTTGAGTCTGTTTTCCTTATATAATATAACCATAGTGGTTTACTTGATTTATTGGTTGTTGTAAGGTTATTTGCTGGACTCAATTTTTTTTTTTTTTTTTTTTTTTTGGTTGAGCCCCTGCTTTATATTCTAGTGGTTGTGCTAGGCTCAGTGAATGGTTTTATGAAATTTGAATGGTTTTCATTACACATCAAGAAACTTGGAATAACTGGAAATCTTAGTGGTCCAAAATAAAATAGATGATTAAGTATGTAGAAGTTTCTGAAGATCCACTCTTGAGCTGTTAAAATGGGGTTTTAAAGCTAGAGAGGGAAAAATATTTTCTATATAGTCAACATGTAATTATGGAAGAATTGCTGTATGTCCTTTGTTTTCTGTTGAGTTTATTTATTCATTCAACAAATACTGAAGAAATATCTCTGTCCTTATGGCTATTAGTCTAACAGTGAGACAAATATGCTTGGAAAATGAATAAAAGGGGAGAGTTTAATAACCAGGAGAGGTCAGCAATATAGGCTCTTACAAGTCAGCATAAGAGTGTATGGTTAAGTGCCAGAACAAGTGCAGTTTGTTCATAGGAGGGAGAAATTAGTAAGTGGTCAGAAAATCTTCATGCTTTCTAATATGCTTTTGCATATTAACATATGATAATTGATTGAATAGGATAGTTCATTATGGAAATAACATTTAAATTAATGTAATTTTTAAATTATGAGGAGAATTAGAATTTCACAGCTAGGAAGGCAAATTCTTGAAATATATTCAGTCAGATCTCAAAGATTAAAAAACGAAGCCCACAGAGGCACACTTGCTCATTGTCTTATGCCCATGTGTAGGTAGTATAGAACTGGCATTAGAATTTAGGTCTCCTGATTTCTAGTCCATTGCTGGTGACGCTGTGCTCCCTGGTTGTATTTTTGATACCAAAATTCTTGTTTTGTATTTGGAGGTTAGAGTTGAGGCTCTTGTCGGGAGGCAGCAGAGGATAGGATTAAAAAGTTTTGGCTCAAGAATTTGAAAAGATCTGGGCTTGATCCTGGCTTTGTCGCTAACTGGTTGTGAGACCTTGGAAAGTTACTTAACCTCTTTAAGACTCAGTTTACTATTTTGTAAAATAGGGTAATAGTACATTATAGGATTGTAAATAGGATTAGATGAACATACATTTAGCATATAATAAGAGCTTAATGTATGGTGGTTTTAATTAGGTACTAATATTTAGTATTAGTAGTAATTTAAAATTTACGTAGTAATTTAAGTAGCTGTTTAATGGCTGGGCGCGGTGGCTCACACCTGTAATCCCAGCACTTTGGGAGGCCGAGGCGGGCGAATCACGAGGTTAGGAGTTTGAGATCAGCCTGGCCAACATAAGAGACCCCATCTCTACCAACAATACAAAAAATTAGCTGGGCGTGGTGGCGGGCACCTGTAATCCCAGCTACTTGGGAGGCTGAGGCAGGAGAATTGCTTGAACCCGGGAGGTGGAGGCTGCAGTGAGCCAAGATCACGCCACTGCACTCCAGCCTGGGTGACAGTGTGAGACTCGTCTCAAAAAAAAAAAAAATTGGCTGGGCGCGGTGGCTCAAGCCTGTAATCCCAGCACTTTGGGAGGCCGAGACGGGCGGATCACGAGGTCAGGAGATCAAGACCATCCTGGCTAACACGGTGAAACCCCGTCTCTACTAAAAAATACAAAAAACTAGCCGGGCGAGGTGGCGGGCGCCTGTAGTCCCAGCTACTCGGGAGGCTGAGGCAGGAGAATGGCGTAAACTCGGGCGGCGGAGCTTGCAGTGAGCTGAGATCCGGCCACTGCACTCCAGCTTGGGCGACAGAGCGAGACTCCGTCTCAAAAAAAAAAAAAAAAAAAAAAATTATGTTTAATAATCTCTGTATGCTTAGCTATGATTTCGGTGAAATTTATGTTCCTTTTGGCTCTTCTGGAGTGCTGGTAGTAACTGTTTGACTGATCATAGTCAAGGAATCAAAGCTAAAAGTAATTAAGTGCTTTGCCTATGTCAGCCTGCTGGACTAGACCAAGGTTGTCTGAATTCTGGTGCTTTTTCGTGACACATAGTTCCTCCCTAATAAAATGTCTCCATATTAAAATTGAGCATAGTGTCCATTTTGTTTTGGCCTCAAAAAAATTAATTTTAGTCTATTGAAATTTTTTTTTTTTTAGAAATGGCCTAAAAATTCAGCATTCTCACTTAGGTTATCTTTTAAGTTACAGTAATCTAGTGACATTCTAAGAGTCGAAGTTGAAAATTGAAAAAGACCTATAATTCAAGTGTGTTATTCTTTTGTCTTAGTCTGTTTGGGCTGCTATAACAAAATATAGTACCTCACAGTGGGTAATTTATAAACAACAGAAATTTATTGCCCAGAACTCTGGAGGCCATGAAGTCCAGAATCAAGGTCCCAGCAGATTCAGTGTATGGTGAAGGCCTCTTCCTCATTGATTGCATCTTCTTTGTGTTCTCACATGGCAGAAGGGGATGGCAGCTCTCTGGGGCCCTTTTCTTCTCCCCTCCCCTCCCCTCCCCTCCCCTCCCCCCCCCCTCCCCTCCCCTCCCCTCCCCTCCCCTCCCCCCCCCCCTCCCCTCTTTTCTTTTCTTTTTGAGATGGAGTCTTGCTCTGTTGGCTAGGCTGGAGTGCAGTGGTGTAATCTCGGCCCACTGCAATCTCCGTCTCCTGGGTTCAAGCAATTCCCCTGCCTCAGCCTCCTGAGTAGCTGGGACTACAGGCGTGCACCACCATGCCCGGCTAATTTTTTGTGTTTTAGTAGAGACGGGATTTTGCCATGTTGACCAGGATGGTCTTGATCTCTTGCCCTTGTGATCCACCCGCCTTGGCCTTCCAAAGTGCTGGGATTACAGGCATGAGCCACCATGCCTTGCCTTTTTTTTTTTTTTTTTGAGATGGAGTCTCTCACTGTGTTGCCTAGGCTGGAGTGCAGTGGTGCGATCTTGGCTCACCGCAACCTCCACCTCCAGCAATTCCCGTGCATCAGCCTCCTGAGTAGCTGGGATTACAGGTGTGTGCCACCATGCTCAGCTAATTTTTGTATTTTTAGTAGAGACGGGGTTTCACTATATTGGCCAGGCTGGCCTTGAACTCTTGGCCTCAAGTGATCCACCTACCTCAGCCTCCCAAAGTGCTGGGATTACAGATGTGTGCCACCACACTTGGCCTCTGGGGCCTTTTTTAAAAAATAGGGATATTAATCCCATTCTTGAGAGCAGAGCACTGCTGACCTGATCACCTCCCAAAGGCTTCATCTTCTAATACCATCACGTTGGTAATAGGTTTCAGCATGTGATTTTTAAGGAAACACAAACATTCAGACCTTAATTTTCATTTTGTAACATCAAGAATGTCATCCATCGATTTCATTTACATTGACAATGATACTTACAAGTTGATTTCACTCCTCCCTTATCTGTTTAAAATTTTGAGGCTGGACATGATAGCTCATGCTTGTAATCCCAGTGCTTTGGGAAGCCAAGGCAGGAGGATTGCTTGAACCCAAGAATTTGAGACCAGCCTGGGCAATATAGTGAGACTCCCATCTCTACTAAAATTTAAAAGTTAGCCGGGTGTGGTGGTGCACACCTGTAGTTTAAGATACTTGGGAGACTGAGGCTGGAGGGCAACAGAGTGAGACCTTGTCTCAAAAAGAAAAACAAACCCCCAAAACAAACAAACAAAAAAGATAAATAATTTTGAGTTGGGAGATTGGCTAGCACTAGGAAAGTATTCTGAGGATTTCCTTTGTGATTGTCACACTTTGAAAACTATCTTTTAACGTTAATCCAGAACATAGTGGTTGTAGTTTGTGGGCATGTGTTATTTTACGTTCATATCAACTGCATGAATTCCTGCTCATTTTTCCTCATGTTAATATTTTTAAAAAGCACGTATCGAGCTGCTGTTTTATTTCATAAACTTAAGATGCCATCCTTTGTAAGATACATCATTATCTTATTTACCACTGCCTCACTTATCTGTTGCTATGTAACAATCCCAAAATATAATGGCTTACAATAACAATTATTTGCTCAAGATTCTGTTATTTGAGCTAGACTTAGCTGGGCAGGTTTTTTCTATTTTTTAATATTCTTTTCTGGAGTTACTTAAGTGGCTTCAGTCACCTGGTTTATGGTTTCAGATGTCCTTACCCAAGTGCCTGCTGGTTACCTGGAGATGTCAGTGGGCATAGCAATTGGCTGTCTTTCATGTAGCCTCTCTACTAGTAATAATTGGGCTTTGTGCATAGTAGCAGCAGTGCTCCCAGAAGGCAAGAGCTGAAGTTACAAGGCTTCTTGAGTTATATGCCACTTCTGCTGTATTCTGTTGGTCAAAACAAGGCACAAGTTCAGCCTAGATTTTAAAAGGAGTGACAAGCAATAGGCCCCACTTCTTGACTGGAGACAGATCTATGAACTGAAGATACACCCAGCATAAAATGGCAAGGCAGTCATAGGATAACTTCAGTAGACACTCCCATTCAAATAGGGAAAGAGTGGGAGGCGTGTAGCAGCTGCTGATCTGTAGCGATTCTGAAATCTAGCCAGGCACATGTTGTTAGGGTCCCCTACATTGGGGACAATGAGTGTTTCTTAATTAGGGCCCAGTTCTGCTACCTGGTATTGGTTCCTTCACCTGTTATTTTCTTCTGCTTTTGGCTCCACCCTCTGAGAGGTCCTTTATTTATTTCTTTTCTTTAATAATGAGCCCTGTTGCATCTGAGTAGCATTTTTGGCCTGCTTCTTGCCCATTAAAAATTTGGAGCCCCGAAGTTTCTATTTATTTTGAACTGTTTTTTTAGTCCAGGCTGGCACAACTCTCTTAACAGTTTCTTTTTAATCTTACCGGAGTTCAAACCATGCCTTAAAAACCACATTCATCATTCTTTTTGAGACAATATTTATTTAGGATGAAGTGTCAGTTGCCATGGTCAATATTCTTAAGATATTTAGAAAACTTTTTGTCTGGGTTGAGCATCTCATATGGCCAGTGGAAGACTGCTGCCGTAGGAGGCTGCTGTGCCACGTGACAAAACTAGGCTTTGAACACAGTTTTATTTTGGCCCTGTAGCTTTAACTACAGTCATATGAGATGATGGCGATTATGAAATTTTTGAAACTAAACTGTTCTTATGCTGATATTACCAAAAGTTTTTTGGGGATACAATTAATATTTAATAGTGATAAATGCAGATCCAAATAATTTATTGGTTGTTTCCTTAATATGAACCACCAGTGTGATACAGTTGCTGAAAAATATATATTGGCTTAATGAAATTAGTGATCAGTTCCTTAAAATTAATAATCCTACAGTATTCTGGTCTAATAGCTGGGTATTGTTCTTAATTGCAAGTGCATATTTAAAGAGTGCTGTGAAAATACTAGGATATGCCCAAAGAGGACAGTCAAAATGGTCATGGGACTGGAATCAAGTTATAGGAAGAACAATTTAAGTTTCAATTACTCAGCAGATTTAGTCTACAGAGGGCTAAAGGGAAATAGGAGAGCTCCCATCAGATACCTAAAGGGTTCTTAGTTATGTGAATAAACTTGTTATTTGTTGCTTTAGAAAAAGAATCTAAGGTTAACTGGCAAAGTTTACTTGAAGGTAAATTTTGTCCAAATAGATAATTTAAAAATCTGCTAGCATGGCCTGACAATGGTCTTTTGGTAGGGCATTCTTCAGCACTTGCAGGAAATTCAAGCAGAAGTTGAATAACCTATAGAGATGCATACAGACATACCTCAGAGATACTGCAGGTTTGGTTCCAGATCACCTTAATAAAGTGAATACCGCAATAAAGCAAGTTACGTGAATTTGCTGTTTCCCAGTGCACGTAAAAGTTATGTTTATAGTATACTGTAGTGTATTAAGTGTGCAGTAACATGTCTAAAAAGTGTATATACCTTAATTTAACAATAATGCGAAAAAATGCTAACGATCATCAGAACCGTCAGCGACTCATAATCTTTTTGTTGTTAGAGCATCTTTCCTTATTGTTGATGGTTGCTGACTGATCAGGGTGGTGGTTGCTGAAGTTTGGGGTAGCTGTGGCAGTTTCTTAAAATAAGACAGTGATGGAGTTTGCCACCTTAGTGTACTCTTCCTTTCATGGAAGATGTACCTGTAGCATGCTGTGCTGTTTGGTAGCATTTTACCCACAGTAGAACTTCTTTCAAAGTTGAAGTCAGTCCTCTCAAACCCTGCCACTGCTTTATCAACTAATTTTATGTGCTGTTCTCAATTGTTTGCTGTCATTTCAACAATATTCACAAGCATCTTCACCGGGAGTAGATTTCTTTCTTTTTTTAAAAAAAATTATTATTATACTTTAAGTTCTAGGGTACATGTGCACAATGTTCAGGTTTGTTGCTTATGTATACATGTGCCATGTTGGTGTCCTGCACCCATTAACTCATCATTTACATGAGGTATTCCTCCTAATGCTATCCCTCCCCTCCCCCACCCCACGACAGGCCCTGGCGTGTGATGTTCCCCACCCTGTGTCCAAGTGTTCTCATTGTTCAGTTCCCACCTGTGAGTGAGAACATGCAGTGTTTGTTTTTCTGTCCTTGCGATAGTTTGCACAGAATGATGGTTTCTAGCTTCATCCATGTCCCTGCAAAGGACATGAACTCATCCTTTTTTATGGCTGCATAGTATTCCTTGGTGTATATGTGCCACATTTTCTTATTTCTATCACTGATGGACATTTGGTTTTGTTCCAAGTCTTTGCTATTGTGAATAGTGCCGCAATAAACATACGTGTGCATGTGTCTTTATAGTAGCATGATTTATAATCCTTTGGGTATATACCCAGTAATGGAATGGCTGGGTCAAATGGTATTTCTAGTTCTAGATCCTTGCAACATCTCCTTAAGCTGATAAGCAACTTCAGCAAAGTCTCAGGATACAAAATCAGTGTGCAAAAATCACAAACATTCCTATACACCAATAACACAAACAGAGCCAAATCATGAGTGAACTCCCATTCACAATTGCTACAAAGAGAATAAAATACCTTGGAATTCAACTTACAAGGGATGTGAAGGACCTCTTCAAGGAGAACTACAAACCACTGCTCAATGAAATAAAAGAGGACACAAACAAATGGAAGAACATTCCATGCTCGTGGATAGTAAGAATCAATATCTTGAAAATGGCCATACCGCCCAAGGTGTAATTTATAGATTTAACACCAGGAGTAGATTACATCTCAATAAAACACTTTCTTTGCTCATCCATAAGAAGCAACTCCTTATCTGTTTAATTTTAATCATGAGATTGCAGCAATTTAGTCACATCTTTAGATTCCACTTCTAATTCTAGTTCTTTCAGTGTTTCTACCATATCTGCAGTTACTTCCACCCCTGAAGTCTTGAACCCTTCTGAGTCATCCCTAAAGGGTTTGCATCAACTTCTTTCAAACTCCTGTTAATGTTGACATTTTGACCTCCTCCCATAAATCATGAATGTTCTTAATGACATCTAGAATAGTGAATCCTTTCTAGAAGATTTTCGATTGACTTTTTCCAGATCCATCAGAGGAATCACTATCTATGGTAGCCATAGCCTTATGAAATTTATTTCTTAAATACTAAGTTGAAATGACTCCTTGATCTGTGGGTTGCGGAAGGGATGTTATGTTAGCATGCCTGAAAACGATATTAATCTCTTTGTACATCTCCATCAGTACTCTTGGGTGGCGAGGTGCACTGTCATTGAGCAGTAATATTTTGAAAGGAATCTTTTGCTGAGCAGTAGGTCTCAACAGTGGGCTTAAAATATTCAGTATACCATGCTGCAAACGAATGTGCTCTCATCCAAGCTTTGTAGTTCCATTTCTAAAGCACAGGCAAAGTAGATTTAACATAATTCTTAAGGGCCTTAGGATTTTTGGAGTGGTACATGAACATTGGCTTCAACTTAGAGTCACCAGCTGCATTTTCCCCTGATAAGGGAGTAAACCTGTCCTTTGAAGCTTTGAAGCCAGGCATTGACGTGTCCTGCCTCTAGTTCAGAAAGTCTTAGATGGCATCTTCTTCCAATTTAAGACTGTTTCACCTCCTTTTGAAAATCAGTTGTTTAGGCTGGGCGTGGTGGCTCACGCCTGTAATCCCAGCACTTTGAGAGGTCGAAGCAGGTAGTTCACCTGAGGTCAGGAGTTTGAGACCAGCCTGGCCAACATGGTGAAACCCTGTCTCTACTAAAAATACAAAAATTAGCTGGGTGTGATGGCAGGTGCCTGTAGTCCCAGCTACTCGGGAGACTCTGCAGGAGAATTGCTTGAACCAGCGAGGTGGAGGTTGCAGTGAGCTGAGATCGTGCCACTGCACCTTGCACTTTTATGTTATGGAGACAGCTTCTTTCCTTAAACCTCGTAACCAACCTCTGTTGGCTTCCACCTCTTCTTCTGCAGCTTGGTTACCTCTCCGAGCTTTCATAGAGTTGAAGAGAGTTAGGGTCTTGGTCTGGATTAGGCTTTGGTTTAGGGGAATGTTGTGGTTAATCTTCTATCCAGACTGCTCAACCTTGCTTCATACTACAAGAAGGCTGTTTCGTTTTCTTATCATTTGTGTGTTTACTGGAGTAGCACTTTTAATTTTCTTTGAGAACTTTTCTTTTGCATTCACAACTCTTTGGCCCAAAGAAGCCTAGCTTTGGCCTATCTTGGCTTGCAGCTTGTCTTCCTTACAGAACTTAATCATTTCTACATTTTGATTTTAAAATGAGAGATGCTTGACTCTTCCTTTCACTTGGACACTTAGAGGCCATTGTAGGGTTGTTAATTGGCCTAATTTCAACATTGTTATGTCTCAGGGAATGGGGAGACCCAAGAAGAGGGACAGAGGGGAACAGCTGGTTGGTGAAATAGTCAGGACACACAATTTTTTTTTTTTTTTGAGACAGAGTCTCTCTCTGTCTCCAAGGCTGGAGTGCAATGGCATGATCTCGGCTCATTGCAACCTCTGCCTCGCAGATTCAAGCGATTTTCCTGCCTTAGCCTCCTGAGTAGCTGGGACTATAGGTATGCACCACCACACCCGGTTAATTTTTGTATTTTTAGTAGAGATGGGGTTTCATCATGTTGGCCAGGCTGGTCTTGAACTCCTGACCTCAGGTGATCCAGCCACCATGGCCTCCCAAAGTCCTGGGATTACAAGCGTGAGCCATCGTGCCCGGCCAGGACACACAACATTTATCAAGTTTGCAGTATTATAGGCATGGTTTGTGGCACCCCAAGACAATTACAAATAGTAACAACAAGTATCACTGATCACAGATCACCATAGCAGACATAATGATAATGAAACAGTTTGAAATATTGTGAGTATTACCATAGTGTGACACTAGAGACGTGAAGTGAGCACATCTGTTGTTGGGAAGACAGTGCTGCAAGACTTGCTTGATGCAGGGTTGCCACAAACCTTCAATTAATTTTTTTAAAAAAGGCAGTATCTATGAAGTACAATGAAACTAGGTATTCCTGCATTTTCTGTGTTCTAATATATCGACTGTATTGGATATTGGACTTGAGTGTGATCATTTCAGCTAGAGAGGATGCTTTGTGTTCAGAGACCAGCTATACTCTGAGCCTCAGCTTCTGCTGAGGGAGCAGCCCTCATGGTAGCTTACACATTTGTGATCATGTCCTCTAGGATGTGACCCTTGCCACCCTGGCCTCAGCTGGCTGATCTTAACAAAGGTACTTGTCGAAAGCAGTGGAATAGCAGTCATCTCACTAGGCTTTTGAAGGCCATTTTCAAGAATTCCTGTCCCTCATCAGAGCTGCTTTTTAACTAGAAGGGATGTGCCATGTCATGAAGAATTTCAATCTCTGTGAAACCTGGCATTCTTCTTTCTGTATGTATCTTTAAAATATTTTCCTGCTCCCAGCATTTGGGGTGACCTGAGTGAGTCTGTCTGTTTCAACCAGAATTGCTAAACAGTAAGTGTAAAGTAACATTTTCTTGCCAAAACTATGATAGAGTTAAGCCTGTATTTAGACCTACAGTTTTTGGTGGTATAACGGAGTAATACATTTGCAAATATTGTAAGATGTTTTTAAATCACAACGGAGAATTTCCCTACTTTCACCAGGTGTAGGATATAAAAAGGTGACATGGAGTTTGGTTAGGTTTAACCTTGTAACAAGTCTTCTTACAACTTTCATTTCAGTTCACTTGTTCCTACTGAGGCAGTCTGTAATGTCCTGCAGCTTTTGACTTCATATAGTAGACTAGTGTTGAAGCCCCTGTTCTCCTTTCTGTGCAGAAGCCTTGCAGATCTATACCCAGAGAGCAATCCAGTAATCCCCTTCTCCTTGGCATTTGGCTTTGGGTGCTTTTCAGAATTAGTAATGTTACTTTATCAGTTGCTGGACACTTAAGTTGTTTCTGTTTTTTGGCTATTACAGGTAATGTGTCTATAAACATTCCTGTACAAGTGTTTTGTTTGATCACCTGTTTTAAATTCTTTTG
The DNA here is from genome assembly GCF_024542745.1 of Macaca thibetana thibetana. Classification (NCBI taxonomy): domain Eukaryota; kingdom Metazoa; phylum Chordata; class Mammalia; order Primates; family Cercopithecidae; genus Macaca; species Macaca thibetana. The sequence goes on along the minus strand of NC_065583.1, from coordinate 103,114,863 downwards.
GGGATATATACCTACAAGTGGAATTTCTTAGTCGTATGGTAACTCTGTTTAATCATGGAGGAACTTCCAGACCCTTTTCCAAAGTGGCTGCACTATTTTGTATTCCTGCTTGCAGTATATAAGTGTGTAGATTTCTCTGCATCTTTGTTAACACTTGCTATTACCTGTTTTTTATTCTAGTCATCCTAGTAGGGGCGAAGTGGTGTCTTGTAGTTTTGATTTGCAGTCTGCTAATAACTAACGATGTTGAGGATCTTTTCATTTACTTATTGGCATTTGCGTATTTTCTTTGATGTCTGTTCAGATCCTTTGGCTATTTTTAGATGGGGTTATTTGTCTTTTTTATTATTGAGTTTTAAGAGTTTTTATATATCCTGGATACATACCTTTGTCAGGTATGTGATTTGTGACTTTTCCGCCCCCCCCATTTTCTGGGTTGTCTGCTTTCTTGATAACATCTTTTGAAGCACAAAAGCTTTTACTTTTGTTAAGTTCAAATTACGTATTTTTTTGTTGTTTGTATTTTAATGTCACGTCTAAGAATCCTTCGCCAAATCTGAGGTAAAGAAGGTTTATCCCTGTGTTTTCTTCAGAGTTTTATAGTTTTAGCTCTTGCATTTAGGTCTATGATTCCTTTTGAGTTAATTTTTGTATTTGGTATGAGGTAAGGTCAACTTTGTTGTTTTGCATGTGGTTATAATGGTTGTTCCAGCACCATTTGTTGAAAAGATTGTTCATTCCCCATTGAATGATCTTGGCACACTTGTCAAAAATCTCAGTATTCTTAATTTGTGTTCGTGCAAAGGAGATGAAGTATTTTATCTGAAAAAGCCCTCATATTTCATGCAAAAATGGCTTGCAAATACCTGGTAGTCACCAGGTTTTCAGAGTATATATTAACTTGCCCAGCTTCTAAAATTGCTAGAGCTACTTTTGCAACTGCTTCTAAGTCTTTGCATACTTTAATGCTTAAAAACAAATTTAATAGCAGGTTTTACACTTGGTTTTAGAATGTAATTATGAACACATTGTATTAGCAACTTGATACTTTTCCTTTTTTTAAAAAATAAATGCTTCCTTAAAAGAAATACTTCCATTTATTTTACAGAATACAGTTGAATTACATAATACATTTTTGCATATAAGCAGAAATATTGAAACACCTTAAACTCTTAAAGCAAAGGATAAGGTATAGTGTAAAGCGTTATGCATTTTGAGTATTGCTGAAATCAAATTAGGAAGGAGAGATTTGTGATAGTTATACATTAATAATTATAATTTGATTGATAATAGAAGAAAACGAAACATTTGAATGCAAATAATTTAGTATATGTAGCTATTAAATAATTTTGCTTCTCAAACAGTGAAAACAATGCATATTCTGGAAGCATTCTGTACATGGCAAATACTGTAAGTTCCCACTTTCTTCAAGAGAAATAAGCAATGGCCGAGTTATATACATGCTAATGGCAGCCATTTAATCCGTGGAAATCCTCCAGTGGTGGTTAGAATTCTCATATGATAATTTGGGATATATGGAGAGCACTGTTAAAGTGGTAGGTAATGGGAAAAGAGCATCAGGAGTATCGGCCAGTTATGGCCAGGAGTTGGTAAACTAGGTGTAATTTTACCACGATTTGGCACTTTTTCTTAAAAACAAATTCTAAATGGTGGTTAAGCTTCCCAGGCCAGTGCTTAGAATTGTAGTATGTAGCACCAAACCCAAGCATTCTCCACAGTAATATACCCAAAGAGGGGGAAGGTTCATTTGTGAGATCAGGGATTCATCCCCTGCTAGCCTCCCATGATGTTGAAAAGTAATCATAACCTTAAAAACTAATAGCTCAGATATACAAAAAAGAACATTAGATATCTTTTTCAAAAATCTCCAAGCAAGTGCACAACTCTCCAACATTTATATGAAACCTACATCACAAGGTGATTTGTCATAAAAATAAAAAGGAGTTCTTTTTACTGTTATCCTCACTTCAAGTCATGATATATAATAGCTTCTAAAGTCCCTGAGCTTGGTAAGGCAACTAGTAATTTGCATGTCTTGTTTTTGTTTCTATTTCTGTTAATACCAAAAAGTGTGAAAGTTAATAAAAAATTAGAGCCTGCTTTAGAAAATACAGGCAACTTAGGGGTAAAATAAATAATAATTACATGTTGCAACAAAAGATAATCTTGCATTATTATTTATTTTCTTTATATGTTATTTAAAAATATTCCTGTCTTTATTCTGATTCAAAAGGAAAACTCCTGGAACTATTTATATAAGAAACATAACAACAACAACAACAACAATTAAATACTGAAGTTAGAAAAATTAATTTGCCTATGGTCACCTAGCTAGGAGGTAGAGAAGCAAACCTTAAGCTATGTGGTTCCAGAGCCCACTTTCTTACCTACTCCCCTCTACTAGTGGAATACAGACCTCTGCAAATTTCACGTACTCCTTCCTCTAATCTCCCTAACACCAGGCTAAGAACACAGAAATGTTTGCCTGCAATACGTATAGTTTATAGAACTTTTTCTTATGAACTCAACTCTAAGTGGTGGTTAAGTTCCCCTGAGATTCAGCTATAAACTTCCATTAAAAATGTTTATATTAAATAGAAAAAGCATATATTACTACTTTCAAGCTTTGGGGATACATTAATTTGCATTTTTGCAGTATGCTACTTACCTTAGGCTTGCTTCACCCGATAAAAAACCACAAGACTGACTAACTCAAACAAGCATCCCTAGCTCTAGGAAAGTTGCCATGTGGGGATAAAATTGCACCTTTATTTTTTAAGTCTTTCTTAAGGATTTACTATCCATGTAAGACACGTTTATATTCTCTAAATGTTCAGTGCTTTGCCCTACTGATTGCTTTAAGAAGTAATTTGGTTTCTTGCCACTGCTCTATCTTTAGGCATATTATCTTTTTTTGACTATAGTTCAGTCAAAACATGTTTTCATGTACTTCCTATTGCTCAGATATGGTGCTACAAAATAGAATGTGAAATTTGGACTAGCAGGACTGTCTTTACCTCCGTGGTATCTGATAGCATTTGGTATCTAATTCTTTTGCCAGTGGACCATCTAATTTCTATTATTTTGGTTAGATGATTAATACGGCTTTGAGTGGACCTAGTGGTATAATTTGAAAAACAAACAAAACATATTCTCAGTCTTTATCAGCCATTATATTTAAAATGGAGATCTTGCCAGTTTAATAGGTCTTTATGGTTATTTAAAATTTTATATAATTACTGTGACTACATTGGAGATTAAAGAGGATAAAACTCAATTGTGTCCAAGAGATTGTTACTGTTGAAGATGGAATAAGAGTAGGTTATTTAGTAATGTATATGGAACTCCCAAAAATCAGACACCGTGATAGTTACTTGGGATACAAGATAAAGAGAAGTTTCAGATGTCAAATAATGCACACTTTGGTTGGGAGATACAACATGTGATAAATGCTTTGATGCTAAAGAAACAAGAATAGCATGTTCTTCATATTGCAGAAACAGAACTTCCTGAGAAGATGAGGCCTGAACTATTTTACCTCAGTTCCCGTAAATGCAGAATATGAGGCAGAAGGCATATGTGTTGTTATACTTCACTTCTCTCATTTTATAGGTAGGGAAATTCAGACACAGAGGTTAATTTTTCTAAGTTTACTCAGGAATGACAGGACTTGGACTAAAATTGTTTCATGGAATTGCTTTAATAAGGGTGAGGATAATGTTGTGAGAAATAATTTCTCATAGCAATTGCTTAAAAGAGCTGCTGGTGGCTGGGCGCGGTGGCTCACACCTGTAATACCAATGCTTTGGGAGGCCAAGGCGGGCGGATCACGAGGTCAGGAGATCAAGACCATCCTGGCTAACACAGTGAAACCCCGTCTCTACTAAAAATACAAAAAATTAGTCGGGCATGGTGGTGGGCGCCTGTAGTCCCGGCTACTTGGGAGGCTGAGGCAGGAGGATGGCGTGAACTCGGGAGGCGGAGCTAGAAGTGAGCTGAGATCGCCCCACTGCACTCCATCCTGGGCGACAGAGCCAGACTGTGTCTCAAAAAAAAAACCAAAAAACCAAAATAAAACCCAGGACTCCTGGCAATATAAAATGAAACAAGGAAAGGACCAGACCCTCTCAATGTCATTTTGGCTGTAGGCTAAGAAACTAGAATTTCTTGCTTTCTATATTATTTAGGTTCATTACACATATCGTTAATCAGCAGGGAATTTTTGCCAAATTATATTCACAAATTATGTTTTGTTTCCAAATATTTCTCTAGAATCTATAGAGTGTACTCGATAATGAAATTATTTTTTGAGGGGGAGGTGCATATAATGTTAATGTGGACAGATAGTGCAACTTAAGGTGATTTGTTTTACTTCCAAGTTGCACTGTCTTTCAGATGCCTAATTAGGAGGTAAGTTGACTTGGGCATGATTGCTTTAGTTAAGTTTCTAATTTACTAAGGACTGATTTGGGTCTATAAAAAATAAGTGAGTCTCTTTTAGATTTGAGTAAGACTGTTATGACCCTTGCCGTGATATGAATTTTTCAAAATCACGATGTATTGAATAATTCCTAGTGATTATTAAGCACATATCATGGTTGTAAAAGTTTTGCTAAATACATTGTTGTCTTAGAGTCTCGTTCAGAGTTTTTAATGGCTTTTCCTAGTTCCTTTTTTAAAAAAATGATTGGGCATTTAGAAATATGTAGTACTGTTCCAGGTGAGTGACTTTCTTAGTATTTATTAAGTTCATATGATTGTAGTAACTCTGAGAATTATAAAGTAGGGGAAAAATTGAACTCACTGAGGGGAGGGCCTCTCAGCTTGAGGCCTTTCTTGTTTAATCAAGTTGTCTAGTGTAGTGTATAATCTTGATTGAACCAAGCAGAGCTATTGAAGAATATTTTAATTAAGTTTTATAGAGCAGCCCAATACTCTTTTTCTTCTGAGGAAATATAGTTTTGAACATAAACTTATTTTCTTTATTGCATTTTCTTCCAACAACTTGCTCTTTGGATTTAGATTTGGATTTGAATCCTGACCATGTCACTTATTAGCTATATGACTTTGGGCAAATTACTAAAACATCTCCGAATCAGTATTCTCAGCAGTGAAAGAAAGGATATAAAACCTAAGTCATAAAGCTCTTCTGAGGATTACATGAAATAATTCAGAGTCTGGTATCATGCTAACCTAGATGAATTTTCTTTCTCTCTTTGAATCTGTAGCCTTCAATTTCCCATTGGCTTCCTTGATAGAACTGTAAATGTGCATTTTCTTATAAACGTTTAATACATTCAAAATATTACCTTCTTATACCTCATGAAAAAGTGTGAAGGAAGTAATGGTGAAAATCTGCTACTATGTTATATAAAAATACTGGACTAGAAAGATTCTAATCATGTCTCTTGTCATCCTTTGTAATTTTGAAAAACTTAGAGGAAATTTAAGTCTAGTTTGTCATATTTCTTTTTGCTAACATAATTGAATTTGTCCAAATGGATGAAAGTGAAGTTATTCTGTGAGCCAGTTTTGAATAAGTTGTAGTGCCTGGATCAGTACTGTCCAATAGAAATATAATTTCTGCCACATATGCAATTTAAAATTTTCTAGTAGCCATGTTAGAAAAAAAGAAAAACCAAGTGAACTTAATTGTAAGACATTTTATTTCACTCCATATAAACAATCTTATATCAACACATAATCATATAAAAATTAGAGATAGTTTATATTGTTTTGCTAAATCTTTGAAATTGAAAATCTAATGTATTTTATACTTGCAGCATATCTCAGTTGAACTAATTACATTTTAAGAGCTACATGTGGCTGGTGGCTACGGTAGCACAGGTGTATAGCACATCTATAAAATGCATTACTACAACAGTAGATGGCTTTTGCACACTGTAGGATATGTGTGATAAAAGAACATCATTTATTATTGCCAGTCTAAAGTTTGTCTCCAGTTCTTAGCAGTCATTTAACGGTGAGAATTTACCTGTCGTTGCAAATCTGTTCAACAAATGATTTCACCAGTTTTCATTGTCCATTCCCAAGTATTTAAAATTTTCAAAGACCTCAAATATATGTACTTCACATTAATTATATCTGTAAGAAGGACATGAAAAGGTTTGTATTTTGAAAAGCTGATTCTGGCTTATTATGAAGAATAGATTGGGATGGGGTCAGAGGATAGGGAGGGAGACCAGTAAGGAGGTCATTGTCGTTGACCCATGAGAAATAACTGGCAGATTGATCTCGGGCTGAGGAGGGATTTGTTTGTTTGTTTGTTTTTTGTTTTGCTTGTGTGCATTTTAAAGATGATCAATACTTGAAATGTGAGGTATCTTGCTGGGAAGAAGCAGTTGAACATATGAGAGAAAAGAATAATTGACAGGGTGATCCTAAGAAAAGGTAGGGAGAGATGAAGCTTAGATATGAAGAGAATTTCCCCCCACCTTGGGGGAAAGGCTTCCTTCTTGCTTTTCCTTCCCTCCTCTTTTTTGCTTCCCTTTTCCTTTTTTCCCTCCTTTTTCCCCCCTAACCTCTAGACGATGTGGGAGGTAAGGAAAAAAAAAGGCTGAGGCCTTTCTGATGATCTGCAGGACATTGTGAAAACTTCTGTAACACAAAGTCATTCCTCACCAGTTAAAATAACAGTAACTGTTTTTGCTTTGGTGACTCATTGGCAACTCTAGTAATTGCTGTTCCCCTCAGATGCTTTACCTGCTGCTCTGTGCTCCCTTTTCTGGCCACCTTCTTATAACTTGTCACTCTTTCTACCGTGGCTGTTGTCAACTTCTGCTGCTATTACAGTTCCCAATTTTATGTCTCATATTCAGGCTCCTCAAAAATGGGAATAGAATTGGATTGGTTAGCAATTAGCCAGAATCGAGTTGCTTCTGTTGGGGACTGCCAGGTTTGCTCATGTCCAGTTCTAAAGATAGTTACCTTTGGCACAGAGGCCAGTTTCTTATTCTTAGAAATGTAACCAAGTTAATGGGGTCACATGACGCAAAGATTGGGCAAAGAACTGCTTCTGGTTGCTTTCCTTAGAAGGTGTTTTAAGGAAACACGGCGGGTGTTTTTTGTCCTATTCATTACCTAGGATGTGCTATATTTTTTACAATTCTCAGCCATAGGTGGAGAGCTTTTTTGCTTGATCCTTAACTTACTGTTGGTGGTAATGATGATAGCAGCCTCACCTGTCACTTATTTGAGTATTTCCTATGTATGGGAACTATATTAAGCACTTTACATGTAGTAACTCATGACTTATATGATACATTTTACTGATGAAAAAACTGAGGTACAGTGAAATATGAAGTGACTTGTTCAAAGTTTATTGCTTCTTAGTAATGGAACTGTAATTTGAATGAGGCAGCCAGCAATCCGTAGCATAACATTTCTGAACTATGGTTGACCAGGGTGATTATCAAATTTCCCCTTAATTTTAAAGACGAGAAAATCGAGAGAGAGTTTAGGTGACTTGTCTGATGTCACAGAATTGGTCATTGCCAGGTGCTCAGTTTCTGATTCCTAGACTAGTGCTTTTTTCTACTACAGAATAAGTACCCAAGACATAGAAGGTTTTGCATACTAATCATGAAACCCAAACCTGTGTTAGCAGCTATCATAGTAAGTGGATACATAATATATAGCCGTATAATAATCATCCATGTAGATTTTTATGTTATTAGACTACTATTTAGCTTAAAAATGACATATGTACAGAGAAAAGTAAACAGGAGACTGAGTTTCATTAGTCACATCAGTTGATTGAGTCAATCTCCTTATTTCTAGCAGGTGAAAACACTGTCTCCCAGGTTGAATCTTTCAGGTTGTATGTGGCAGTGATTAAGAAATATCCAGTTCAATGCATGGTATAGGAGAGCATTTGGAATACAGTGAAGGTTCAGAAGGTTCATTCCTCTGGAGAATTTGGTAGAGAAACCTAGTATTAAATATACAAACTAATTGTGCTAGATGTAAACTTTTCTTCGTTTGGAAAAATTTGTTTTCATATCCATCTTGATAGTTTAGTGAAATATGAAGTAAACACTCTGAAGTAACACGGTGAAGTTAAGTGGCATTACTAAAGAACTGACAGAATAGCCTTGGCTTAACTAATGACGTAAAGATATAACTCTAATGTCTATGCATAGTCAGATCCACTGATATTTAAATTAAACTGAAGAATATCTTTACTTGCTGCTTAAAAGTTAATGAAATACAGAAGCCTAGTATGATCCTCTAAGTCAACAAAATAAGACTATCTGAGAATCTTTTCCTTATTAGAAATATAAATTCTCAGGCATCATGCTAGACCTATTGAATCAGAAACAAGGTACGTTCAGAGTGACACTCAGCAATCTGGATTTAACAAGCCCTCCAGGTGACCCCAATGTGTGCTGAAGTTTGAGAACCACAGCCAAAGAAGAAACCAAATTATCAGTTGAAAGAATTTCATTTTGATTATGTTGGAGAAGAATAACATTTTCCTGCCACAGTTTTGGAATTATTAATTAGGAATTGGGAAGTCTTAGTTTAATTTTTGTCTCAGACATGCACTAATTGACCTTAAGGAAGTTTCCTGACCTTGTTTAAGGCCACAGCTTCTTTCTCTGAAAAATGGAACGATACAGTCTACCAGGAAAGATTATAGCAAGGATTGGAAATAAATGTAAGTGCTAAATACTTAATAGGCATTACAATATCATTTATCGTTACTTAATTCTTTTTCAATTTTGTTGTCTTCTCCCAGTTTAGAGGGTATGGCTTCCTCAACACTATTTACAGTTGCTAAAGCTAATTTGAAACATTAATTATGTGATAATTCAGAGATATCAGTTCTTTACCTTCCTAAATCTAGTGTTATTCTTGGTATATTGTGTACATACTCTAATGCTTTGTCATCTAATACTGCATTAGGAGAGTGAACTCAGTTCACTTGAGAAAATGATTTTATCAAATTGCCTGTTAACTTCTAGCCTGGATTAGATTTCTGGAATCTAGAAGGAAACAAGTGCACTTTAGTCACTGTAGTTGAAAGTAGAAAATTGGAAGAATAATTTTATTCTGGGTCTCTTTGGAACTAAGTTATACCTTATTTATTGGCTTTTCAAAGTATTTAAGGTGAATTTTAACACACTCAAGATAATTGGATGTGTTTATTTGTAAAGTGAGAGTTGGACTCGTACTTCTGTGGCACTGAGGAATGACGTTGATAGTGTGAATGTTGGCTAAGCAGGATTCATCTTTCTGATCCTACATTGTGTCTCCCTCCTTTTTTCTTTTCGAATTAATTTTGTTTTGTAATTATGAAAACATTTTCATGTTTCCGAAGTAAAGGCTATAAAACAGTATACAATTAAGTCTAGCTTTGAAGTCTATCCTCTGTCTTTATTGTTCCTTTCCTTCCCCTATAGAGAATCATTTTTATTCGTTTTTGGATTCTTCCTTTTAAAAAACATAAACACACATTCATTTTTATCTTTCCTTTTGCACCAAAGGTTAACGTTTGTTTACACTCCTCTGCACCTTGCTTTTCTCACTCAGCCCATAGCACTTGTATATCTCGTTATACCATTTTACAACTGCATAATGATACTCAGCTGCATAGTACTTTATCATGTAGATTGTCATAGTTTGTTTAGTCATCTTCTATTTATAGATATTTAGGTTGCTTCCAGTCGATTAAGTAGTGTGGTGCTTCCATATGGTTATAAATAGAATTTTGCCGATATTTCTTTGGAGTAGATTCCTAGAAGTGAGACTGTGGGTCAAAGGATAAATACAGATGTTATTTTGCTAGGCATTGCCTACTTGCCCTACATAAAGGTTGTAACACTCTTTATTCCCATTAGCAATGCATGAGAATCCCTGCTTCCTTACAGCTTTGTCAGTAGAGTATGTCAGACTTTTAGATTTTTTTGCTAATTTGATAGGTGAGAAATGATTACATCAGTGTAGTTTTAATTAGTGTTTCTCTTATCAATGAGATTAAACATCTTTTTATTTACACTTTTGGAACTATCTTTATGCTCAGTTTTTTTCAAGAAGTATTTATTGGTTACTACTGCTGCTATTATCTTGAAGAATTACTCTTTGGGTATTTCCCCACAGGGATGGTAGTAATACTCGTTGAAGAAACAGAGTATCACCAGGCGTGTATGATTTAAGAAAAAAAAAAAAAAGATCACTGATCACAGATCACCACAACAGATAAAATGAAAACATTTGAAGGCTGGGTGTAGTGGCTCTTGCTTGTAATCTCAGCACTTTGGGAGGTTGAGGCAGGTGGATCACTTGAGGCCAGGAGTTCGAGGCCTGCCTGGCCAACATGGTGAAACCCTGTCTCTACTAAAAATACAAAAATTAGCCAGGCGTGGTGGCGCATGCTTGTAATCCCAGCTACTTGGGAAACTGAGGCAGGAGAATCGCTTGAACCTGGAGATGGAGGTTGTGGTGAGCTGAGATCATGCCACAGCACTTCACCAGCCTGGGCAACAGCGAGACTCCATCTCAAAAAAAAAAAAAAGTCTTTTTCTTGTTTCAAAGAGTTCACAGTCCAATTGGGGGAGAAAAGACTTGCATGAAGATTATCATCGTTCAGAGAAATAGATGTTGATGGAGCTCTCATAAGTGCTGTGGGAGCATTGAGCCTGGAGTGGAGAGACTTGGGTACAGGGAAGGTATCAGAAGATCATTGCTTAGCATATGAGGTAGTATTTAGAATGAGCTTATAAGGAAGAGGAAGAGATTGCTAGGCTGACCCTGCTGGGGAAACTATTCCAACTAGGGGAAGCAATGCAAAGGAAGAGTATGACTGATGTTTGAGGACTCACTGGTTACTGGTTTTGTAGATGATGGTGAAGTTAGGCATTGAGACTACAGCTGGACCATCGAGATTTGATGAAGGTGCTTGTTGACCCTAAACACATTTCTAAATTAGATTAACTTTAGCAATGCCAAGTTGAAAATTTTGATTAAAATGTCATGTTTCTGTTTTCTCAATTTTCTGATTGACACATGCTTTGTCTCTTGATAATCTTCTTGGTCCTTACACTTTTGGGTGAACTTTGGAGGGGAACCCTGGGGAAGTAAGTCAAGTGATTTCATTCCCTCCTTCCCATTTTACTGTTGAGCAAGCCTAAAGCCTTTATATTTTGTCTGTGTCATACTTTTAATTTATCCTTACTACTTCCTTTATGCCAAATTTGAGCCTCCTTATTCAGTAGCTTGTTTCATTTGGTTAAGGGAGAAAGATCTTTCTCATATGAATTTATAAGGCTGGAAAGATAGGCAGGCTAGATGGTTAGAAGTCTTGTATCTCATTTTGAGGAATTTGTGTTTTGTTTTATAGTTTGTGTAGAGCCTTTAAACATTTGAAATGGATAAAGGACAGAGGAAAGAGGTTGGAGGAAGGGAATGGCAAAATTAGCTTTGCATTTTTGAGAGGTAAAGAATGACTGTCTTGAGGAAGGTGAATTGGAGAAGGTACAGTATAGACTAGAGAGGAGAGGTCTCCAGACCAGCAGAAGCAGTATCACCTGAGAACCTGTTAGAAATACAGGTTTTCAGACCCCATCCCAGACCTACTGAATGAGAAATTCTGGGGGTTGGGTGCAACACTCTGTGTCTTATTTGATTTTGATGCACACTAAAGTTTGAGACTAGAAATTCGAAGTTAGCCTACACGACAGTTTGGGAAATGCTTTTCATGTGAATTATGTAGTTGACTTTTGTTGATGTTCATTATGCTGAGATGTTCATTATAAATGCTTTTCGCATGAATTACATAGTTGTGTTGAGATGTTCATTTTATATATATATATATACACACACACTTAATACACACACACATACATATACTACAATTTTGTGATTCAGGTTTTTTAAAAATTTCGGTAGGTTTTTGGGGAACAGGTGGTGTTTAGTTGTGTGAATAAGTTTCTCACTGGTGATTTCTGAGATTTTGGTGCACCTGTCACCCGAGCAGTGTACACTGCACCCAGTGTGAAGTCTTTTATCCTTCACCCCACTCCCACCATTTTCCATGGGTCCCCGAAGTTCATTGTATCATTCTTATGCCTTTGTGTCCTCATAACTTAGCTCCTACTTGTGAGAACATACAGTGTTTGGTTTTCCAGTCCTCAGTTACTTCACTTAGAGTAATATCTCCAATTCCATCCAGATTGCTGTAAATGCCACTATTTCATTCCTTTTCACGACTGAGTAGTATTCCACGGTATAAATATATATATATATGCCACATTTTCTTTATCCACTCATTGATTGATAGGAATTTAGGCTGGTTCTGCAGTTGCAAATTGTGCTGCTATAAACATGCATGTGTAAATATCTTTTTCGTATAATGACTTCTTTTCCTTTGGATTGATACCCAGGAGTGGGATTGCTGGATCAAAGGGTAGATCTGCTTTTAGTTCTTGAAGGAATTTCCACACTGTTTTCCTTAGTGTTTGTACTAGTTTACATTTTCACTAACAGTGTAAAAGTGTTCCCTTTTTACCACATCCACACCAACTTCTGTTATTTTTTGATTATGGCCATTTTTTCAGGACTAAGTTGGTATCACATTGTGGTTTTGCTTTGCATTTCTCTGATAATTAGTGATTGTTGAGCATTTTTTCATGTTTGTGGGCCTTTTGTACATCTTCTTTTAAGAATTGTCTATTCATGTCCTTAGCCTACTTTTTGATGGGATTGTTTGTTTTTTTCTTGCTGATTTGTTTGAGTTCCTTGTAGACTCTGGGTATTAGTCCTTTGTCAAATGCATAGATTGCGAAGATTTTCTCCTACTCTGTGGGTTGTCTGTTTCCTGATTATTTCTTTTGCTATGCACAAGCTTTTTAGTTTAATTAAGTCCCATCTGTTATCCTTTTTTGTTGTTGTGTTTGCTTTTGGGTTCTTGGTCATAAAGTCTCTGCCTAAGCCAATGTCAAGAAAGATTTTTTCAATGTTATGTTCTAGAATTTTTATGATTTCAGGTCTTAGATTTAAGTCTTTGATCCATCTTGAGTTGATTTTTGTATAAGGTGAGAGATGAGGGTCCAGTTTCATTCTTCTCTACATGTGTCTTGCCAATGATCCCAGCACCATTTGTTGAATAGGGTGTCCTTTCTCCACCTTATGTTTTTGTTTGCATTGTTGAAGATCAGCTGACAGTAAGTATTTGGGTTTATTTCTGGGTTCTCTATTCCGTTCCATTGGTCTGTGTGCCTATTTTTATACCAGTACCATGCTCTTTTGGTGACTATGGCCTTATGGTATAGTTTGAAGTCCGGTAATGTAATGCCTCCAGATTTGTCCTTTTTACTTAGACTTGCTTTGGCTATGTGGGCTCTTTTTTGGTTCCGTATGAATTTCAGGATTGTTTTTCTAGTTCTGTGAAGAATGATGATGGCATTTTGATGTTAATTGCATTGAATTTGTGGATTGCTTTTGGCAGTGTGGTCATTTTCACAATATTGATTCTACCCATCCATGAGCATGGGATGTGTTTTCATTTCTTTGTGTCATCTGTGATTTCTTTCAGCAGTGTTCTGTACTTTTCCTTGTAGAGGTCTTTCACCTCCTTGGTTAGGTATATTCCTAAGTAGTTTTTTTTTTTTTTTTTTTTTTTTTGCAGCTATTGTAAAGGTGTGGAGTTCTTGATTTGATTCTCAGATTGGTTGCTGTTGGTATATAGCATGGCTGCTGATGTATGTACGTTAATGTTGTACACAAATGTTTCAGTTTCCTGAAACTTTGCTGAATTCATTTACCAGTTTTAGGAGCTTTTTGGATGAATTTTTAGGGTTTTCTACGTATACAATCATATCATCAGCAAATAGCAATAGTTCGACTTCCTCTTTACCAATTTGGATGCCTTTATTTCTTTTTCTTGTCTGATTGCTCTGGCTAGGACTTCCAGTACTGTGTAGAATAGAAGTGGTGAAAGTTGGCATCCTTGTCTTGTTCCAGTTCGTAAGGGGAATGCTTTCAACTTTTCCCCATTCAGTATAATGTTGGCTGTGGGTTTGTCATAGATGACTTTTATTACCTTAAGATATGTCCCTTTTATGCCGATTTTGCTGAGGCTTTTTCATAAAGGGATATTGGATTTTGTCAAATGCTTTTTCTACGTCTATTGAGATGATCAGGTGATTCTTGTTTTTAATTCTGTTTATGTGGTGTATCACATTTATTGATTTGTGGATGTTAAGCCATGCCTGCATCCCTCTTATGAAATCACTTGATTATGGTGGATTATCGTTTTGATATGCTGTTGGATTTGATTAACTAGTATTTGGTTGAGGATTTTTGCATCTCTGTTCATCAGGGATGTTGGCCTGTAGTTTTTTTTTGTTATGTCCTTTCCTGGTTTTGGTATTAGGGTGATGTTGGCTTCATAGAATGATTTGGGGGGATTCCCTCTTTCTCTTTTGTGATAGTGTCATTAGGATTGATACCAATTTTTCTTTGAATGTCTGATGGAATTCAGCTGTGAATCCATCTGACCATGGACTTTTTTTTGTTGGTAACTTTTTAATCACCACTTCAATCTCACTGCTTGTTACTAGTCTGTTTAGAGTTTGTATTTCTTCCTAGTTTAATCTACAAGGGTTGTATATTTCCAGGAATTTATCCATCTCCTCTAGGTTTTCTAGTTTATTTGTGTAATGGTGTTCGTAGTAGCCTTGAATAATCTTTGTATTTCTGTGGTATTGGTTGTAATATCTCCTGCTTCATTTCTAATTATGCTTATTTGGATCTTCTCTCTTTTTTTCTTGGTTAATCTTGCTAATGGTCTATTTCTCATTTCAAAAAACCAACTTTTTGTTTCTTTTATCTTTTGTGTTTGTTTCTATTTCATTTAGTTCTGTTCTGATCTTGGTTACTTCTTCTTTTGGGTTTGGGTTTGGTTTGTTCTTGTTTCTCTGTTTCCTTGAGGTGTGACCTTAGATTGTCTGTCTGTGCTCTTTCAGACTTTTTGATGTAAGCATTTAATACTATAAACTTTCCTTTTAGCACCACTTTTGCTGTTTCCCAGAGGTTTTGATAGGTTGTGTCACTATTATTGTTCAGTTCAAATACTTTTTAAATTCCCATCTTGATTTTAATGTTGATCCAATCATCATTCAGGAGCAGGTTATTTAATTTCCATGTATTTTTATGGTTTTAAGGGTTCCTTTTGGAGTTGATTTCCAATTTTATTCCACTGTGATCTGAAAGAATACTTGATATAATTTTGATTTTCTTATATTTGTTGAGACTTGTTTTGTGCCCTATGATGTGGCCTGTCTTGGGGGATGTTCCATGTGCTGATGAAGACAATGTATATTCTGCAGTTGTTGGGTAGAATATTCTGTAAATGTTAAGTCCAGTTGTCCTAGGGTATAGTTTAAGTCCATTGTTTCTTTGTTGACTTTTTGTCTTGATGACCTGTCTAGTGCTGTCAGTGAAGTCCCCCACTATTATTGTGTTGCTGTCTATCTCATTTCATAGGTCTAGTAGTAATTGTTTTATAAATTTGGGAGCTCCAGTGTTAGGTGCATATGTATTTAGGATTTTGATATTTTCCTGTTGCACCATTCCTTTTATCATTGTATAATGTCCCTCTTTGTCTTTTTTAAGTACTGTTGCTTTAAAGTTTGTTTTGTCTGATATAAAAACTACTTTTGCTTTTGGTGTCCATTTGCATGAAATATCTTTTTCTAGTCCTTTACCTTAAGTTTATGTGAGTGCTTACGTTTCAGGTGAGTCTCTTGAAGACAGCAGATAGTTGGTAAATTCTTATCCATTCTGCCATTCTGTATCCTTTAAGTGGAGCATTTAAGCCATTTACAAACAATGTTATTGAGATGTGAGGTACTGTTCTATTCATTGTCCTATTTGTTGCCTGAATACCTTTTTCTTCTTCTTCTTTTTTTTTTTTTCTGTTGTGGTAGTGTTTTATAGGGGCTGTGAGATTTATGCTTTAAGGAGATTTTATTTTGGTGTATTTTGAGGATTTGTTTCAAGATTTAGAGCTCGTTTTCATATTCTCTCAGCGTTTGTTTGTCTGAAAAAGTCCGTATTGTTCATTTATAAAGCTTAGTTTTGCAGGATACAGAATTCTTGGCTGATAATTGTTTTATTTAAGGAGATTAAATGTAGGACTTCAGCTCTTCTAGCTTGTAGGATTTCTGCTGAGAAACCTGCTGTTAATCTGATAGATTTTTCTTTATAGGTTACCTGATGCTTTTGCCTCACAGCTCTTTAGATTCTTTCCTTTGTCTTGACTTTAGACAACCTGATGACTGTGCCTAGGTGATGATCTTTTTATGATGAATTTCCCAGGTGTTCTTTGAGCTTCTTGTATTTAGATGTCTAGATCTCTAGCAAGGCCGGAGAAGTTTTCCTCAGTTATTCTCTCAAATATGTTTTCCAAACTTTTAGATTTCTCTTCTTCCTCAAGAACAATTATTCTTAGGTTTGGTTGTTAAACATAATCCCAAACTTCTTGGAGGCTTTTTTCATTTTTCAAAATTCTTTTTTCTTTGTCTTTGTTGGATTGGGTTAATTCGAAAGCCTTGTCTTTGAGCTCTGAAGTTCTTTCTTCTACTAGTTCGATTTTATTGCTGAGACTTTCCAGTACATTTTTCATTTCTCTAAGTGTGTCCTTGGTTTCCAGAAGTTGAGATTGTTTTTTATTTATGCTATTTCACTGAAAATTTTTCCATTCGTATCCTGTATTCATTTTTTAAAAAAAATTCTTTAAGTTCGACTTTACCTTTCTCTGGTGCTGCCTTGATCGGTTTAAAAGTTGACCTGTATTTTTTTTCTGGCATGTTAGAGGTTTTGTGTTGGTTTGGATTCATTGCTGGTAAGTTAGTGTGATCTTTTTGGGGTGTTGAAGAACCTTGTTTTGTCATGTTACTGGAATTGTTTTTTTTGGTTCCTTCTCATTTTGGTAGACTATATTGGAGGGAAGATCTGGAACTCAAGGGCTGCTGTTCAGTATCTTTTGTCACACGGGGTGCTCTCTTGATGTGGTGCTCCCCGCTTTCCTATAGGGATGGGGCGTCCCGAGAGCTGAACTACAGTAATTGTTATTTCTCTTCTGGATCTAGCCCAGTGGAGCTATTGGGCTCTGGGATGGTACTGGGGACTGTCTGCAAAGAGTCCTGTGATGTGATCCGTCTTCAGGTCTGTCAGCCGTGGATACCAGCACCTGCTTCCATGGAGGTAGCAGCAGAGTGAAGTGGACTCTGAGGGTCCTTGGTTGTATTTTTAAGAATGCTGGTTTTATGTTCATTGGCCTCCAGCCAGGAGGTGGCACTTTAAAGAGCACATTAGCTGCAGTAGTAGAGGAAGACCAGGCAATGGGCGGGACCATAGAGCTCCCAAGAGATTGTGTCCTTTGTCTTCGGAGTTCCTTGGCTGTCTCAGGAGCCTGCAGCAGCAATCCATCTTCTTCAAAGGGTCTGGATTCTCTTGGCTTTCCTGGTATGTTCCTGCATAGTTTTTGGAGCGAGAATGCGCGATGTAGGTCTCCATGTGATGCTCTGTCCATTGAGTGGGAGCTGTAAGTTAGTATTGCCTCCTATCTGCCATTTTTCCCTCTCACCATGTGATTTGGTTATTTTTATGAAAGTCTAATATTAAAAGATTTGAAAAGTTGGAATGGTGTGATCATGTGTTATACTTGGAAAAGGGAAGACAGTCTACGATCATGTGGTGAAATAAACTACAGTAAAGTAGAGATATTGGAGTAGAATAAAACAAGTAGGAGGTATTTAATATTGAATGCTCTAGATGTTGGCTGTATATGACATTGATTTGTAATGTAGTATGAAATCTTCAGTGGGAGAAATTGAAACTGTTATAAAAAGGGGGAACATGAATTCTTTGTTGAGGCCAAAGGAAATGATAGTGGGTCTGCCTGAGATTTGTTAAGATGCTCTTGTGTAGTCAGTTCCACACAGCTATTAAGAGGTGGTTTACTTTTTATCTTGATGTAATAGCTTGCAGCTGATTTGAATCTCGCTCAGTTTTTGTTTTCCTTTGAGAATGTGAAGGTTGTATGGGTTTAAATTTCACCATTGTTGAAATGAGACAGTAAATCTGAGAATCTTCTTTTATTTTCCTCTGATAGCTTTGCTGGGTGACCACAAGTATAGAAAAGCAAATGGTATGTAAATATCAAAAATTTTTTTTAAAGGTAAGTCATCTTTTTTTTCTCCTTTGAATTTTATTCTAGGATCCATCAGTTACACAAGTGACAAGAAATGTTCCACCAGGACTTGACGAATATAATCCATTCTCGGATTCTAGAACAGTAAGATTATTCTTGCTTTTAAATGTTTAAAATGAAATTCAATAGGAATTATATTTCAACTATGGTTTCTTTTTTGTTGGGTTGGTTAAACTTAAAACAAATTGTTAATATTTTATTTAGTATTCAGCAAGCTTGGCTTTTTTTTTTAATATGTAGAAATATTAGTAGTAATTGAAGATTACCATGATGATCCTAGTGAAATACTTCAAATTTTCTTTTATGTTTTACAAATTAAATCACAATAATCTTTCTAAAATGTAAACTTTTCTACACTACTTGAAATACTAGGAATTAGAGAAATATTTCTTGGTGTACATGTTGTCTGCCTGATAATGTGGGGTGACTTTTTTTTTTTTTACGTGGAAACTGTGTAGAACTGTAACATGAATGTTTGTATGATTGTCATTTGAATTAGATTATTCTGAATAGTACTAGCCTTCTGTTCTGGCAGAGTAGACTCTTTGGAACTTTACCCAGGCTAGGAAAGCATATTTTTGCCCTCAAAATTTAGTTATTTTTTTCTTTTTCTTTTAAAAATTTATTTATTGTAGAGGCAGGGTCTTCTATGTTTCCCAGGCTGGTCTTGAACTCCTGGTCTCAAGCCATCCTCCCACCTCAGCCTCCCAAAGTGCTGCAACTACAGACGTGAGCCATGGCACCTGGCCTCAAAATTTAGTCTTGATTTATAAAATGTACAAGTATTAAAAAATCCTCATAAAACAATGGTTTGCTACTCTAGATGTATATTAGAAGCATCTGGGGGACTTTATTACACTACTCCTTATGGCCCTAATCTCTTAGAGTTAGGACTTTTTTTTTTTTAAGTTCTTTTGATGATTTTATTGCAACCTGGATTTGGAAACTGTTGAGGTATATTCTGTTGAAAATTATCCCCAGAATTTCTGTGGCAAATAATTTCATCTCCTGTATTTGGGTCCCCCTCCAATACTTTGTTACCTTGCCCTGTGCATCTCTTCTATTTGGCTGTTCCTGAGTTGTGTCCTTTAATAAGCTGCTAACAGTAAGTAAACTGTTTCCTTGAGTTCTGAGAGCCCTTCTAGAAAATTATCAAACCTGAGGAGAGGGTCATGGAAACCCCCAGCTTATAGCAAGTTAGTCAGTATGGGTGGCAATGTGTGACTTGTGACTGGTGAAATGAGCTCTTAACCTGTGGGATCTGTGATAATCCAGGTAGGTAGTATCAGAATTGAACTGAATTGTAGGACATCTAGACGGTGTCCAAAGAGTTGGAGAATTGGTTGGTGTGGGGGGAAAAACCCCACATATTCGATGTCAATAGTATTGTTGGTAAAAACAGTCCAAAAGTAAAAGCATTAAAATAAGAATGAACTTTTAAATTTCTCTTTATTTCAAAGCCTTCATTTAACAGCCTTTGCTTATATATAGCAAATTAATCCCAGGTTGGGATCACTGAAGTGCTTTTTGAGCATGTAAATTACAGGTTAAAACATGTGAAATAGCCAATAAGCTGACCAGTTTTGGTATATAAAAATGGTGGTGTCATATGATTCAACCTTTTAATGAATTAGTGCTGTGAGTATGTGAGAGTGCAATTTGGGTAGTAGTTGTTGAAGGGAAAAAAAGAAGAGCTGGCAAATTATATTCCTCTATATGTAGTTCTTTTAACTTGATTTCTAGGAGGTGGAGATGGGAACAAGACCATTTTTAAAGTTTGTCGATAAAGAATGAAAAATTTTTATATAAATGTTTGGAAAACTTTACTAGCAAGAAATATGTTTAGCATTTTTATATAGTTAGCAGCTTTAGATTACTCTTATCTGTTGTAGTATTCTTCATCAAGCTGTCTACTTTGTGCCATGTGCTTTGCCTGTATTATCTTATTAAATTCTGATAACATTCAAAATTGATATTTTAAATTTCCAGTTTACTAATAAAGAATCTGAGACACAGGTCAGCTAGCAAGTAAAGTGGCAGAACTGGCTTGTTAACTCATGTGTTATCTGTAAAGTTTTTGCCTTTTTCATTTTGCTAGTGCTGTCTTTGGAGATAGTTACTTAAGAAGTAGAAAAAATAGTCCTGGTCTTTGAAAGATTTCTCACCTAATTGGTGTAATTAAAAATTACACAGACACAAAGAAGATATATCCAGAACAAATCAAACAAAATATAAATAATGATTCTGAATGTTGAGACTTTATGGTTACAGAAAGATTTTCTGAAAGTGAATAATCTTGAGCAGGGAGCTAGGCAATAATGAGAAGCCACTTTACAATGAAATGCTTCCCTTAGATTTGATGAACAATGATATGGTGTCAGAACCAGGAAAATTGTTATGAGAATTGGGTGTATTTTCCTCTGCACTGTTAACATGATGGAAAACACAGTTTAAATATTAAATATTCCTTTATTATATGATGTGATTTCACAAATTTGTCCATTTTTGTGGCTGTGATTATTTTCCAAAGACATTAGGTGTACTTAGATAATTGATTTAAGTGGTACATTAGCATTAGACCTTGGTCCTGTTTTAGTTAATTGGTAGTATTCATATTTTTATCATAGGACAGTGTTTGTGGAACTGAAGCTTTTTGATTGCTGTATCAGGGTATAGTGAGCTACGTGAGGTCAAGAAGGAAGATCTTCTAGCAGAATGCCTGAGTGTATAATCTTGCTAAGATTTAGAAAGTTCCTGCCCTCTTCTTCTTTTTTATTAAAATTGTTTTCTTTTGTACTTACTTTCTGAGTACAAAGAGGACCTGCATTTTAACCTAGGCCCTACCACTATGCAGTTGGTAACTTTAGGCAAACCATATAACCTCTTTGGAAATCTATCTATCTATCTATATATATATATATATATATATATATTTTTTTTTTTTTACAGTGAAGGCAGGGAGGAAAATGTTGAGTTAAATAATTTTATTTTTTTATAGACACAGGTTCTTGCTTTGTTGCCCAGGCTGGTCTCAAACTCCTGGACTCAAACGATCCTTCTGCCTTGTCCTCCCAAAGTGTTGGGATTACAGGCATGAACCACCATGCCTAGCTGAGTTAAATAATTTAGTATTAGTGTCTCTTGAAAATTAAGACTAAAGCATTTAGCTACAGGGACTGACTGGATATAATTGTACATGGTAGTTTACTCATCTTTAATACTGTGAAAGCATTCTGTATAGTTAACACCTGTCTTTATTTTCTCTCACTGTGCACTTCTTTTTTCTCTTTTTCTTTCCCTTCTGCTTCTCACTGTTTTGTCATTCTTGGAGCTCATTATCTGTCCCTTCTGGAACCACTTTGTTTCCAGTCTCATTTAATGATACTGTTGAGTTATATCCTAGTATCATTGGCTAGAAACACCCGAGTTGTCTTTGGCACTAACAGCTTCTTTTCCTAAATCTAATCAGTTGCTGCATCCTGTCACTTATCCCTGCTGGAGATATGACCTGTCTGTTCTTTTCATTCTTTCTTACCTGGCCTAATTCAGGCACTCATGTGAAATGATAGAATGACCTATCTAGTTATCTACTTCCAGCCTCTTCAAATCCCTTTTTATACTGTGACTGGACTGATTTTCCTAAAGCAGAGGTCAGAGTAGGTCATCTGCCCTCCTTAGAAATGATTATGCATTGCCTACTCAGTAGTTTGGCATGTGAGACCATACGTGGTTTGACTTCAGACTTTTTGTTTTTATTTTAATTTTGTTTTCATGGACTATTTTTTTAGGCTTTCAGAACAATTGAGCAGAAAGTACAGAGTACCAGTTTGTTTTCTCCAGACTATCTTTTTACTCTTTATCTTCTAATGTGCCATTTGCTCCAGCCAAAGTCTAATTAACTCATGAGCCCCTGACCCTATTGAGACCATCTCCCCATTGTATAGAGTCAAAAGAGACTGTGGGTGATCATAAAGCTTGACTTCTGTAGGTTTTCAGTGGATCCAGATGAATACTTCACACTGGATATATCCATTTTCTGTTGCTGCAGGATTTTTGCAGCATTGGAGAGCAGAGAGTTGTTTTTAGGGGAGAGGATGAGAGAAATGGGGGCTGGAAAGGGAAAGGAGGTTAAGATAAAGTTTTGTTACAGAGTTACAGTAATGAAGACAGTATGGTACTGGCATAAACATGCAAATCAGTGGAACTGACAGCCCAGAAATAAACACTTACATTTATGATCAACTGATTTTTGACAAGATTGTCAAGATAATCCAGTGGGAAAGAATAATCTTTTCAGTAAATGGTGCTGGAATAACTGGATGTCCACATACAGTAGAATGAAGTTGGACTCCTACCTCATCCCATACATAAAAATTAACCCGATCATAGACCTAAAGGTAAGCACTGAAACTATACATAGGAGTAAATCTTCATTACCTTTAGTTAGGCCATGGTTTCTTAGATGTGACATTGAAAATACAAACAACAAAAGAGAAAACAGGCAATTTGGACATCAAAATTTAAAACTTTTTGTCCAAGAACACTATCAAGAAAGTGAAAAGACATCTCACAGAATGGGAAAATGTTTGCAGATCACATATTTGATAAGGGACTTGTATCCAGAATATATATTAAATTCTTACAGTTCAATATTAAAAAGACAACCAGGCTAGGTGTGGTGGCTCATGTTTGTAATCCTAGCACCTTGGGAAGCTGAGGTGGGTGGATCATTTGAGGTCAGGCGTTTGAGAACAGCCTGACCAACATGGCAAAACCCCATCTCTACCAAAAATACACAAATTAACCAGGTGTGGTGAGTCCACATGCCTGGAATACATGCCTGAGTCCCAGCTACTCAGGAGGGTGAAGCAGGAGAATCACTTGAACCTGGGAGAGGGAGGTGGCAGTGTTCCAAGATGGTGCCACTGCATTCCATCCTGGGAGACAGAGGAAGACTTAAGACTTTGTCCCGCCCCGCCCCCCACCCCCCACAAAAAAAAGACAACCCAGTTTATAATGGGATAGAAATTTTGAATAGACGTTTCTCCTAAGAAGATAAATGGCCGATCAGCACGTGAAAAAATGTTCAACATTGTTAGCTGTCAAGATGCAAATGAAAACCACAAGGAGGTTACCACTTCACATCTACTAGGATGTCTATAATCAAAGAGGCAATAGCGAGTATTGGCACGGATGTGGAGAATTGGAACCTTCACATACTGATGATGGGAATGTAAAATGGTGCAGCTGCTTTGGAAAACAGTTTGCTAGCTCTAGGCATTTGTTAAACATAGAGTTACCATATGACCAAACATAGAGTTACCATATGACCCTGTAATTCCACTCTTAGGTATATGCCCAAGAGAAGTGAAAACATACGTCCACATAAAAACCAGCACACAAATTCAGCCAAAAATTGGAAATAACCTATGTTCCTATCAACCGATGAATGGATAAGTAAAACCTAGCATAAAAATAAATGAAGTAGTTACTACAACATAATTGAACTTTGAAAACATTGTGCCTTCACCATTATCAGCATCCTCCACCAGAGTAGACATTTGTTACAATTGGTGAATCTATATTGACACATCATAATCACCCAGAGTCTATAGATTATGTTAGGGTTCCCTTCCTTTTTTTTTTTTTTTTTTTTTTTTTTTTTTTGAGGCAGGGTCTCACTCTGTTGCTCAGGCTTCAGTGAAGTGGCATGATTGTAGCTTACTGTAACCTCAAACTCCTGGGCTCAAACAGTCTTCCCACCTTGGCCTCCCAAAATCCTAGGATTACAGGCGTAAGCCACTGTTCCTGGCCCAGGTTCGCTTTTTTTTTTCTTTTTTTTGAGACAGAGTCTTGCTCTGTCACCCAGGCTGGAGTACGATCTTGGCTCACTGCAACATCCACCTTCTGGGTTCAAGTGATTCTCCTGCCTCAGCCTCCTGAGTAGCTGGGATTACAGGTTTGCGCCACCCGCACCCATCTACTTTTTTGTATTTTTAGTAGAGATGGGGTTTCACCATGTTGGCCAGGCTGGTCTCAAACTCCTAGCTTCAAGTGATCCACCCACCTCAGCCTCCGAAAGTGTTGGGATTACAGGCGTGAGCCACTACCCCTGGCCCCAGGGTTCATTCTTGATGTTGTACATTCTGTGGGTTTGGACAAATGTATAATGACATATATCCATCATTATAACGTCACACAGAGTACTTTCATTGCCTTAAAAATCCTCTGTGCTATACTTATTCATCTTCCTGCCCCTTCACAGACCCTGGCAACTACTGATCTTTTTACTATCTCCATAGTTTTGCCTTTTCCACAGTGTCATATAGTTGGAATCATATATAATGTAGCCTTTCAGATTGGCTTCTTTCTCTTAGTAGTATGCATAATAAGGTTCCTCCATGTCTTTTCATGGCTTCTTAGCTCATTTCGTTTTAGTGCTGAATAACATACTATTGTCTGGATGTACCACAGCTTATTTAGCCATCCACAAACTCAAGGACATCTTGATTACCACCAAATTTTGGCAGTAATGAATAAAGCTGCTATAAATAACTGTATGTGGGTTTTTTGTATGGATGTAAGTTTTCAGTTCCTTTGGATAAATACCAAGGAATAGAATTACTGGACCATATGGTAACAGTATGTTTAGTTTTGTAAGAAACTGCCAAACGATCTTTCAAAGTCTGTACCATTTTGCACTCCATCCAGCAATGAATGAGAGTTTCTGTTGCTCTACATCCTCTCCCAACATTTGGTGTTATCAGTGTTTTGGATTTTGGCCATTTTAATTGGTATGTAGTGGTATGTCATTGTTTTAGTTTGCATTTCCCTGATGATATATGATGTGGAGCACCTTTTTATATGCTCACTTGTCATCTTTATATCTCCTTTTGATGAAGTGTCTGTTAAGGTCTTCTGTCCATTTCTTAATTGGTTTGTTATTGTTGAATTTTAAGGGTTCTTGTATCTTTTGGATAATAGTTCTTTATCAGATGAAAATATTTTCTCCCAGTCTGTGGTTTGTGTTCTCATTCTCTTGACATTGTCTTTTGCAGAGCATTAATATTAAGGAAGTCCAGCTTTTCAATTATTTCTTTCAGGGATCATGCCATTGTTGCTTTCTCTAAAAAGTCATCACCTTGGGCCAATTAAGTTTTCTCCTGTGTTATCTTCAAAAAGTTTTATTGTTTTGCATTTTATATTTAGGCCTATGATCCATTTTAAAATATTTATTTATTTATTTTAGTGACAGGGTTTTGCCATGTTGCTCGGGCTGGTCTTGAACTCTTAAGTTCAAGGAATTCTTCTGCCTTGGCCTCCCTAGTAGCTGGGACTATAGGCGTATGCTTGGCTTCTGTGATCCATTATGAATTAATTTTGCTCTAGCACCATTTGTTGAAAAGACCGTTCCATTGTACTGCCTTTGCTCCATTGTCCGAGATCAGTTGACTGTAGTTATGTGGGTCTATTTTTGGGCTCTCCATTCTGTCCTGTTGGTCTGTTTTTCTAATCTTTTGTCAATACCATACTGTCTGGATGACTGTTTCTTTATAGTAAGTGAACTCTAGTAGTGTCAGTCTTCCAACTTTATTCTTCTTTTTCAATATTGTGTTGACTGTTTTGGGTTTTTTTTCCTTTCCATATAAACTTTAACATTAGTTTGTCAATATCCACAAAATAACTTGCTGGGATTTTGATTGGGATTGCATTGAATCTGTAGATCAAGTTGGGAAAACCTGACATCTTAATAGTATTGAGTCTTCCTATCCATGATCATGGAATATCTTTTATTCTTTGATTTCTTTCATCAGTTTTATAGTTTTTCACATATAGAATGTGTACATATTTCATTAGATTTATGTCTGTTTTACTTTGGGGGATGTTGATATAAATGGTATGGGTTTAATTTGAAATTCTACTTGTTCATTGCTGTTACGTATGACAGTGATTGACTTTTATATATTAACTTTGTATTGAACAACCTTAGTATAATTCATTTATTAGTTCTAGGAGGCTTTTGTCAGTACCATTGAATTTTCCATATAGATGATCTTGTTATCTGTGAACAAAGACAGTCTTATTTCTTTCTTCTTAATAATCTTCATACCTTTTTTTGGGTCTTATTATATTAGTTATGACTTCTAGTACAGTGTTGAAAAGGAGTGGTGAGAGGGGA
Source organism: Macaca thibetana thibetana (assembly GCF_024542745.1). NCBI lineage: Eukaryota > Metazoa > Chordata > Mammalia > Primates > Cercopithecidae > Macaca > Macaca thibetana. The sequence continues at coordinate 103,088,425 of NC_065583.1, read as the reverse complement.
TATCCTTGCCTTGTTCCTGATCTTAGCTGGAAAGCTTCTAGTTTCTTACCATTAAGTTGATGTTAGCATTGGGCTTTTTGTAGGTGTTCTTTATCAAATTGAGGAAGTTCCCCTCTATTCCTAGTTTGCTGAATGGTTCTATTATGAATGGGTGTTGGATTTTGTGAAATGCTTTTTCTGTATCTACTGATACGGTCATATGATTTTTCTTTTTTAGCCTGTTGACATAATGGATTACATTAATTGAATTTTGAATGTTGAACCAGCCTAGGATACCTGGAAAAAATCCCACTTGGTTTTATATATGATTTGTTTCATATATGGTTGGATTCAATCTGCTAATATTTTGTTGAAGATTTTTGCATCCGTGTTCATCAGAGAATATTGATCTATAGTTTTTTTGTAGTGTCTTTGTCTGGTTTGATATGAGGGTATTTCTAGCCTCATAGGATGAATTAGGAAGTCTTCCTTTTGCTTCTTTCCTCCAATTGAGACTGTATGGAGTTAATAAAATTTCTACCTTAAATGATTGGTAGCATTCACCAGTGGATCCATCTGGGCCTGTTACTTTCTATTTTGGAAGGTTATTGCTTATTGAGTCAATATCTTTAATAAATATAGGCCTATTTAGATAGCCTGTTTTTTCTTCTGTAAGTTTTCACAGATTGCATTTTCCAAGGCACTGGTGCATTTCTTGTAGGTTATCAGATTTGTGGGCATAGAGTTATTCATAGTATGTCTTGGTTATCCTTTTAATGTCTGTGGGACCTCAGTGGATGTCTCTTCCTTCATTTCTGATATTAGTAATTTGTGTCCTCCCTTTTGTTCCTCCTTAGGGAGCCTGACTAGAGGCTTATTGAATTTATTGGTCTTTTGCAAAAGCCAGGTTTTCATTTTGTTGATTTTTTTCTATTGATTTCCTGTTTTTAATTTCATTGATTTCTGCTCTTATTTCTTTTCTTCTGCTTATTTTGGATTTGATTTGCTCTTCTTTTTCTGGTTTCCTAAGATGGAAAATTGGAGTATGGATTTTAGATCTTTCTTATCTAATATATGCACTCAATGCTATACGTTGTCCTCTAAACCCTGCTTTCACTGCATCCCACAAATTTCGATAAGATACACATTTTTTTCCACTTAGCTCAAAATACTTTAAAATTTCCCTTGAGATTTCTTCTTTGACTTGTTTTATTTAGAAGTGTCTTTTTAAATTTCCATATATTTTGGGATGTTTCAGTTTTCTTCGTGTTACTGATTTCTCATTTAATTCCCTTGTTGTTTGAGAGTAAATACTATATTTCTATTTTTTAAAAATTGTTAAGATGTGTTTTATGTTACAGAATGTCTTCTGTCTTGGTGAATGTTCCAGGTGAACTTGAGAAGAATGTGTTTCTGCTGTTGGATAAAGTGGGGTTGATAGGTGTTAATTATATCCAGTCAATGGATGGTATTGTTGAATTCAGCTGTGTTCTTAATGATTTTTTGCCTGTTAGATTGGTCCATTTCTGATTTGAGGGGTGTTGGAGTCTACAACTATAATAGTAGTTTCATCTTTCTCCTTGCAGTTCCATTAGTTTTTGCCTCTTGTAGTTTGATGCTGTCATTAGGTGCATATATATTAAGGAATGCTATGTTTTGGAGAATTGACCCATGTATCATTATGTAATGCCCTTCTTTATCTCTAATGACTTTCTTTGCTTTGAGTCTGCTTTTTCTGAAATTTTTTATTAGTGTTAGCATGGTATATTTTTCTGTTTACTTCTAATCTATATGTTTATATTTAAAATGGGTTTCTTATAGACAATATATAGTTGGGTCTTGTTTTTTGATCATCTCATAATCTGTCTTTTAATTAGTGCCTTGAGACCATTGACGTTCAAAGTGATTATTGGTTTAGTTGGATTAATATCTACCACATTGACTGCTATTTTCTGTTTGTTGCCCTTATTCTCTTTGTCTTCTACTCTTGGTGGTTTGTTTTGTTTTGAGACAGTGTTTCACTCTGTCACCCAGGCTGGAGTGCAGTGGCTCAGTCTCCAGATCTCAACTCACTGCAACCTCCCCCTTCCAGGTTCAAGCAATTCTCCTGTTTCAGCCTTCTGAGTAGCTGGGATTACAGGCACCTGCCATCACACCTGGCTAATTTTTGTATTTTTCGTAGAGGCAGGGTTTCACCATGTTGGCATGCTGGTCTCAAAGTCCTGGCCTCAAGTGATCTGCCTGCCTTGGCCTCCCAAAGTGCTGGGATTACAGGCATGAGCCATTGTGCCCAGCCCTCTTGGTGAGTTTAGTAGAACATTTTATATGATTATAATTTATCTCCTTTCTTATTATATCAGTTAGTGGTTGCCCTAGAGTTTGCAATATACATTTATAACAAATCGAAACCTACATACAAATAACTATACTGTTTCACAGGTAGTGTGAGTGCCTTTTAATAACAATCTGATTCCTCCCTCTCATCTTTGTATCATTGCTGTCATTCATTTTGCTGATATCTAAACATATACAAACACATATATGTATATATATGCACACACAAGATATTTGCAGAAGAACCCATAATTGAATACATTGTTGCTGTTATTATTTTGAACCAACTGTTTTCTGTTAGACCATTTGAGAATAAGAAAAACAAGATGTGGTGTCTCATGCATATAATCAGCTTTGGGAGGCCAAGGTAGGAGGATTACTTGAGGCCAGGGATTCAAAACCAGCCTAGGCAATGTAGTGATATCCCATTGAGATCCTGTCTCTACAAAACAAAAAACAAAAAAAACCCACAAAAATTAGCCAGGCATTGGCCTGGCGTGGTGGCTTACGCCTTTAATCCCAGCATTTCGGGAGGCTGAGGCAGGCGAATCACTTGAAGTCAGGAGTTTGAGACCAGCCTGGCCAACATAGTGAAACCCTGTCTCTACCAAAAATACAAAATTAGCTGGGTGTGGTGTCGTGTGCCTGTAGTCCCAGCTACTTGGGAGGCTGAGGCAGGAGAATTGTTTGAACCTAGGAGGTGGAGGCTGCAATGAGCCAAGATCATGCCTAGGTGACAGTGAGACTCTGTCTCAAAAAAAAAAAAAAAAATTAGCCAGGCATAATGGGCACGCCTGTTGTATTAGCTACTCATTCAGGAGGCAGAGGCAGAAGGATTGCTTGAGCTCAGGAGTTTGAGGCTACAATTTGCTATGATCATGCTACTGTGCTCCAACCTGAGTGACAGAGACCCTGTCTCAAAAAAAAAAAAAAAGGTTTTAAACTTCATCTATTTCTTGCTTGCTCATGCTTTCTTTATGTGGATCCAAGTTTCTGACCTATATTATTCTTATCCTCTCAGAACTTAATCAGAACTTAAAAAGTATATATTTAAAAATATTTTAATATTTCACTGCAGCCTTGACCTCCCAGGATGATGGGACTACAGGCGTGTGCTACCAATGCTAATTTTTTTATTTTTCTCGAGACAGGGTCTCACTGTATTGCCCAGGCTGGTCTCAAATGCCTGGGCTCAAACAATCCTCTTCCCTCAGCCTCCCAAAGTGCTGGGATTACAGGTGTGAGCCACTGTGCCCAGCCTTACAGGTTTTTTTTTTTTTTTTTTTTTTTTTGCTAGTCTGACATGATGTAGTGGGTAAAAGAAATTGCCGTAATTAGCTCTTTAGTTGTGTGGTGGTAAGGTGTTGAGAAGCACTCTATAGTCCTATGATTATGTCTCAGTCTTTTATTGATACTATGGACTTCACAAATGTTACGAAGTTGTTTTCTTCCTTCTTAGGTGGGACAGAATGTCTAGAGTGGGCTGCAGTTGGGTATTTCCCCTCCCCCAGGTGAGTTAGGCTCTGATAAGCCCTAACAGGTTAGGTGCTGGTTAAATAGTTTCTCCTGAAGGGAGGCCTTGTTAAGAACAGAGTGCTCTGGTGTTTTTCAAAAACGGTTCATTTCCCCACTCCACTTACTAGAAGAAGGAGGGAATTTTTTCCCCGTGTACTATGGTTGAGTTCCTGGAGATAAAACGAAAGTGCAAGGGGACTCACCACCTGTAGATTTTAACTCTCGGTGTTGTCTATGCTGAGCTTCCAGCAATTTCTTAATTACAATGAAGATTTTTCTGCCCCGGTAATGGTTCTTGCAGTGGTTTCTGCTAGAGAGCTTTTGCTCTGGCAAGTTGTTACTCCTTGAATTGACCTATTTCTCCAGTCATGGGGCAGCAGTTTGCCCTGTGTCCTCAACATCTCTTAATGATCTAGAATGAATTACTGATTTTTCAGTTTGTTCATCTTTTCACTTGTTGTTAGGATGGAGTGGTAAATTCTAAACTCTTATACATGAAACTGGAAACTGAAAGTCCCCTTTACTTGCTTTAATTTTTTTCAGAGTAAAAACCATGGGTCTTTAAAATAGGCTTTAATCCGATCCCTAATATTTTTTGTTCTTCATCTTGTCACACCCTCTCCCTGTATATTCCTGTCTAGCACACTGATTCCTCACATATTCCATGCATTCTCCTGACTTTGCATTGGTTGTCACCTCTGTTTAAAATGGTCTTCCCCTAGACAGATAATCTGCAAGGCTTACTTTCTCACCTCCTTGAAGTCTTTGTTCAAATATTGACCTCCCTAATCACCTATGTAAACTTATCCCGTCAGCCAGTATTCGGGACCTCTTCACTCTGGTCTTTTTATTGTCGTCCTGTAGAATTGATTGCCTTTTCAGATGCTCTAGAATGTGTTTGTTTAATATGTGTATTGTTTATCTTCTGTTGCTAGAATGTAGCTTTATGGGAGTAGGGGTGTTTGCTTATTTTGTTCATTAATGTATCCCAATTCCTGTATATGTTTGTGGTCCATTGTAGTTGACCAATGAATGTTTGATGAATGTATGAATGAATGTGTATGGTCACATTTGTTCTTTTATGTTCCTTTATCTATTTGGAAACTCCCATACTGGTATATTTCTTCTTTCCTATTACACACCTCCTTCCACAGACAATTATCCTAATCTTCAAAAACCTTATTTTTGAAAAAAATACTAAGTGATTAGTCTATTATGTCTGTTTGTCCTGGTTCTGAGATTGGTATGTATAACTTTCAGCACTCATAATAACAAGGGAATCTATATTAAGCATAGCCACAGTCATTTCTTCTCTGCTGAATAAGAGGCTGTTAAAGTGAGTGAAAGCTGCAAAAAGTTTCAGGATTCTTTTGGCAGTTTAAGTGAAAGAAATAAAACAGTGTTTTATAGAAGCTGTAAATTTTGTTGCCTTAGAGGGGAGTTCTCAAATTTTAAGGTGTCTGAGAATCACCATGGGGAGTTTGTTAAAAATGGTAGCTTGTTAAAAGTACAAATTCTTTCTCCTAATCCTTGAGGTTCTGAATCAATAGGTTCATAGAAGGGCCCAGAGTTTGCATTTTCAGTAAGTACCTGGGGTGTCTGATGCTGGATGTCCATGAATATAAATTAAGTAACATTCTTTTAGACCCTACATACACTTAGGATATTCTTTTGGTTCAGAGATGGAAGAGAAAGAGCTGGAGAAAGCAAGAAGAAATTTTCTGGAATAGGTGTTTAGAATATGGAAGAAAACCTGGAAGGAGAAAATATATTTGCTTATGCATAACAAAGACAACTCATGAACTTCCTGTGCCTTGAAGAGACCTTGGGTAGTCATTTATTTAAAATTAATCACCCTTGGAATTTCCAGTGCAGAGACCTCACTATATTATAGAGCAGTCCATCCACTATTGTATAATCATGATTATTATTATGTTCTTAATTCTCTTGAGCCAATGTATTTTTCTATAATTTTTATCTGTTGGTCCTAGCTGAATTCTCTAAAGCCAAACCGAAGAGGCAAATGTAGTAAGGTGATTCGTGTTAAAATATAAAATAATTATAACCCCCTTATTTTTCTGAGAGATATTTAAACATATTCCCAGTTTGTGAAATTTCCTCCATCCATGGAATGAGGATATACAGCCTTGCTCGGCCAGACTTTGTTTTTGATTCTGCCTCCAGAGTCAGTTCTCTCATTCTCTCCCTGGTCTGTTCCAGTTTTGTTCTTTGTCTCCAACTCTGCACCCTCTGCTTTTCTCAGTACTTCAGGTTTTTCCCAGGTACAGCCAAAGTAGTAGCAGACACAGTTCTAGGTTTGTCAGGAGAGGAGCTTACCGTAGTACATTTGGTTGCAGTAGAATGTTTTCTTTTTCCCTGCCAATAGGTTGACTTTCCTTCTGTATTTGGAGTTTTGGTCAATGTAAAATGAAGATGATATACTATGGAGTGTCCAGTGAGATACAGAGGTCTTCCTTTTTGGATCTCAGATTTTTCTTCTATCATTTTTTTTTTTGGTTGTTATTCCTAAAGTAGTTCTTTTAGTGAGGGTCTATTGGTAGAATTTTTTTGTGTTTATTGTTATTATTTCATCTTGGTTCTCAAACAGCTAATCTGACTGGATTTAGAGTTCTATGTTATCAGTTATTTTCTTTCAGCCATTTAGCACCTTATACTTGAGCTTGCATTATTGGTATTGAGAAGCTAGCTCAGTCTTAGGATCTTAGGTGAAAGGATACACCGTGGTTTACAGGTGACTTTCCTTTGTGTGGGAATTATCCTTTTTTTTTTCTTGCAGTTTTTAAGGTGCTCTTTCTTTGTGATATATCTGAGTGTTATTATTTTTTAAATTCGGTTTGTGTTTTAGAGTTTTGAATCTGAGAATTAGTGTCTTCATATTCTGTTTAAACATTGACTGTCACTCATCCTATTTTTTTTCCTCCTCTGGACCTCTTAATTGTATATTAGACCTTCTCAATCATCATGTCTTGTAATTTCTCATATTTTCCATTTTTTAGGTCTCTGTGCTGTGTCACACAGAAAACTGTAGTTTTCTTTAGATTCACTTCCATTCCTTCATTATTTCATCTTTGTGTAGTTTGCTGTTCAACTTGTCTATTAAATTTATAATTTAAAAATCATTATTAAAGTTTTCAATTTTAGAAGTTGCATATGTATCATTTAAGAAGCTGTTTGGCCAATTCTGATAGTCTGTTGTTAGTCAAACTTTTATTATCCTCTTATTTCTTTATTAAACACACCTGTTTTATGTCTGATACTTCAAATATATTCAGTTCTTATTTTGTAATTTGCTATTTCTGTGGACCCTTGTGGCTTGTTTCCTCACACATTTAAATCATAAGCCAAAGTTACTTGGAACTTTATCTGTGTTAATTTCTTGAAGCCTGGTGTATTAGTCAGTTCTCACGCTGCTAATAAAGACATACTTTATTTAATAAAGTAATTTATAAAGAAAAAGAAGTTTAATGGACTTGCAGTTCCACATGGCTGAGGAGGCCTCACAATCATGGTGGGAGGTGAAGGACAAGCAAAGGCACGTGTTACGTGGCAGGCAGGCAAGAGAGCATATGTAGGAGAACTCCCCTTTATAAAACCATCAGATGTCATGAGATTTATTCACTGTCATGAGAACAGCATAGGAAAGACCCACTCCCATGATTCACTTACCTCCCACCAGGCCCCTCCCATGACACGTGGGAATTATGGGAGCTACAATTGAAGATGAGATTTGGGTGCAGACACAGCCAAACCCGTATCACGTAGTTTTAATGTTTGTTCCTCTACTTTTGCCAAATGCCTGAGTCCATTACCAGCCTGAGATCCTTTTCAATGAAAATTGGAGGTTGGATTATCTTGTCTATGTGCGTAGTAGAATTCTGACCTGAGATCTGCAAGTTGGTAGGTTTTTGTTTTTTGTTTTGTTTTTTTTTTTGAGACAGGATCTTGCTCTGTTGCCCAGGCTGGAGTGTAGTGGCGTGATCTTGGCTCATTGCAACCTCTGCCTCCTGGGCTCAAGCTGTCCTCCTGCCTCAGCCTCCTAAGTAGCTGGGACTCCAGGCATGTGCCACCACGCTTGGTAAATTTTTAAATTTTTGTGTAGAGCTGAGGTCTCACTATATTGCCCAGGCTGGTCTCAATCTCCTGGCCTCGAGTGACCCTCCTACCTCAGCCTCCCAAAGTGCTGAGATTACAGGTGTAAACCACCATGCCTGGCCATTGGTAGGTTTATGACTAGGAATTCTCAGGGAAGATTTCCCTTTTTTCCCTCTTCTACATCCAGAACTAAGGACAAGACATGGAGGTATTCCCATCATTTTTTTTTTTTTCTGTGAAACTGCCCTTTTCTTATTCATCCACTGAAACTGTCATTTTTTAGAGACTCCTGGCTTTATGCAGGGATCCTGTCCATCACTTACCATCCTTGTACCAGCTCCAAAGCTTTGCCGCTAGTTTACTAGTACAGATGGATCACTAGTAATTTGGTGAATGGTTTGGTATCAAGGCTCTTCTTTCTTTGGATTTAGTAGTTCCTGCTTTCTTGCCTCCCAGGATTTCTTGTTGCATTAGCTGTGTATTTACAATATTATTTAAATAAAATTTGGTCCAGTATTTTAGGTATTATGTACTAGAAGGGGATCTCTACATATGGATGATCTGCTGTATTTTAAGAAATGATAGTCGTGAGTGGCTTGTTTTATATAGATAGATAGATAGAGACAGAGACACATATAGACACACACACACACACACACACATACACACACACACACGCATGCATAGATGCTCATTTGTGCCAAAGTGAAAAGTTGGAAATGAACTAAGAACCGTCATCACAATAGGTATTTAGTAGTGATGAAAAGAGGTCGTCCTCCAGAATTCTACTTGGCTTGAGTTGGCTAATCCAGTATGTTGTGGGTGAAGAAAATACTGGGTCTTTAACATCTACAGATGTGAAGAAATTATCAGGATAATAGCTATTAGATTTATATCAGTGCTATTAGAGATTTGTGGCTCTCCAACATTTCTCATCATTGCTTTACCACAAGCAACTATGGCCTTAAGTATATCACATTACTAGCTCTAACCCTACCTTCATCCTTATCTACTAATACTTCCTTTGTTATTTAAAGTAATACAGCATTTATAGCAAGATTTCAGCTGGGTGCATTCTTGGGTAATTTATTCTGTGTTTTTCCGGAAATATGCTGCTGCCAGGCTAACTTTGCCAGGCATTTTATTAATATTCGGTCATTGTTTTATTGTTGCTGCTTATTACACCAAGAAGACAGGACTTTAGGGCCATGCTTTTCTTTTTTTTGCTAGGGGAAGATCTTTATTATTGATCAAGATAGGAATTCTAAATGCCATGTGAATTTGGGACAATATATGTAAGAATTATTATCTCACTTAAGGTGCCAGGAGCTCTTTTTCTTTTCCTTTTTTTTTTTCAACTTTTTAAGTTCTGGGGTACATGTACAGGATGTGCAGGTTTGTTACATAGGCAAACGTGTGCCATAGTGGTTTGTTACACAGATCAACCCATCACCTAAGTATTAAACCCAGCATCCACTAACTGTTTATCCTGATACTCTCCCTTTGCACCCCCCCATCCCCATCCCCATCTCCGGACAGGCCCCAGTGTGTGTTGTTCCCCACCATGTATCCATGTGTTCTCAATGTTCAGCTCCCACTTATGAGTGAGAACATGCGGTGTTTGGTTTTCTGTTCCTGCATTAGTTTGCTGAGGATGCTGGCTTCCAGCTCCATCCATGTCCCTGCTAAGGATATGATCACATTCCTTTTTATGGCTGCATGGTATTCCATGGTGTATATGTACCACATTTTCTTTATCCAGTCTACGATTGATGGGCATTTAGGTTAATTCCATGTCTTTGCTATTGTGAATAGTGCCGCAGTAAACATATGTGTGCATGTGTCTTTGTAGTAGAATGATTTATATTCCTTTAGATATATACACAGTAATGGGATTGCTGTGTCAAATTGTATTTCTGCCTCTAGATCTTTGAGGAATCACCACACTGTCTTCCACAGTGGTTGAACTAATTTAACTCCCACCAGCAGTATAAAAGCGTTCCTTTTTCTCCATAACCTCGCCAGCATCTGTTGTTTTCTTTTTAATAGTCACCGTTCTGACTGGTGTGAGACGGTGTCTCATTGTGGTTTTGATTTGCATTTTTCTAATGACCAGTGATGTTGAGCTTTTTTTCATATGTTGGCCCCATGAATGTCTTCTTTTGAGAAATGTCTGTTCATGTCCTTTGCCTACTTTTTAATGACATTGTTTTTTCTTGTAAATTAGTTTAAGTTCCTTGTAGACTTTTGTCAGATGGAAGGATTGCAAAAATTTTCTCCCATTTTGTAGGTTGTCTGTTCACTCTGCGGATAGTTTCTTTTGCTGTGCAGAAGCTCTTTAGTTTAATTAGATCTCATTTGTCAATTTTTGTTTTTGTTGCAATTGCTTTTGTAGTTTTTGTCATGAAATCTTTGCCCGTGCCTATACCCTGAATGGTATTGCCTAGGTTTTCTTCTACAGTTTTTATAGTTTTGGGTTTTACATTTAAAGGACCATACTTTTCTAATTGGAGAAGTTAGGATTGATTGACTTTAGTTTTTCTGCCCATTAATATGAGATATTGGGCGTGGGGGAACAAGCATTTGGAAAAGATAATTTGTGATTATTTTAGTGACAAAAGATTATAATGGAGATTTTAAAAATACAAGAAAATGCTCTTAATCCCTCTGTGCAGAAATAATCCCTATTAACATTTTGATATATTTTCATCTTATTTTAAAATAGGAAGTTTGTGTTATATTGTATATACAGTTTTGTTTCATAACTTGTTTTTATCACTTGTCTTAGCTTCCTCATTACATATTCTTTTAGAACTTTTAAATAGCTGTAGTGTATACTCTCCTACAGCTGTATCAGTTTAACCATTTCCTCTGTTGTGTTGGACATTTGGGGTTATTTGTAACCCTTTGCTTTTGTAAATAAAGCTGTAGTGAGCATTCTTGGCATATATACATTTGCAGATATCTTGGATTATTTCCATAGGATATTTTAAAAAACCAGATATTCATAGTACATGGGGTATAAATACTTCTGTGGCTCTTGGAACATAATGCCAAACTGTGCTGCAGGATTGCTATATGTACTAGTTTATAATCCCCACTTTTCAGTGTGTGAGAATATCTATTTTACCACATCTTTTTCAAAATGTGGTAATCCTATGATAATAATCATTTTAAAAATAATTAGGTAAAATGTGCATTTCTTTGATTACTAATGAGGTTGAGATTTTTTGTATGTTTATTTTTCTTTTGTATGTTATAAGCCGCCTGTTCAGAGATTTTAAAAATGCAGTTTCTTTTCAGTAACATGTTTATCTGATAATTTTGTATTGATTTGTACCTGGTGAAATATATTAACTAATTGTTGTATATGTTGCTTATTAGATTTTGCCATCTAATCTTGATTATGAATGCTTTATATAATCAAATTTCTAAATTTTTATGTCGTCAAATATATTACCTTTTCATTATGATTTCTCTCCCCTCAACTTTTCTGAATGTTTCGAGTGACTTTTCTTCATGCCAAGATCAGATAATGCCCTATAGTCTATAGAGTGTATTTTAGTGTCTTTATAGTTGTTTTTTGTCTTGTCTTTTTTTTTAATATTCAAGTTTTAATCCATTTGGAATTCTGTGGAGATACAGGGATTTTGTTTTTCCTGCCCCAATTTAAATAATTCTCCCAACAGCATTTACTGACAGTTCTTTCTATTTCAACTGACTTGAAATGCTATCTTGATCAATGCTTTAATTTTGATATGCACCACCATTGTATATATTGTGTAAATCCCAATTTTGGTATTGTCAGAGTTTGTTTTTCTGTCTCATGGTTTTGAAATGATATATGATTGTTTTTGCACTTCTTGATTACTAAGGCTGTAACACATCTTTTCACATGTTTATTGACCTCCTTCTATTGCTTGTTCAGATCTTTTGCTAGTTTTTCAGTTAGTTTGTATTTTCATGAATTTGTAACAATTCTTTATATATTCTGGGTAGCAGTTTTCTATTATATGCATTACAACTATTTTTTCCTAGTCTGTGATTTGACTTTTTACTTTTTGTAAATTTCAATGTAATTAAATTTGTCAATTTTATATGGTTTGTGTGTTTTCCAGTCTTAATTTGACAGATACTTACTGAGCATCTACTATGTTTCAGGGACTATTTTGGGTACTTGGGATAGGTCGTAAACAAAATACACAATATTTCTAGAGTTCACATTCTAGAAGCTCAAGAAATATTCATAAAAATATTCACATGTATTTTTCCTGAGTGTTTAAGTTTTGCTTTTTCAGTTTTAGATCATTAATCTACCTAGAATTCATTTTTTGTAGGATGTGAAGTACGAGTAACCAGTTATCCAAGTACTGTTTATTGATTAACATATTGTTTCTTCACTGTTTTGTAGTGACACCTCTGTTAGGTATCAAGTTTCTGCATTAGTGTGGGTTTGTTTCTGTGTCTATTTTGTTTATTGGTACATTTCTCTGTCCTTGCATCTGTATTACACTCTTAATTACTATGGTTCTATAATAAGCCTTGATATCATAGGTCTTCATCATTTATTTTTTTTCAAAATTGTTTGACCTGTTTTTAGTTCTTGCCGTTTTTTTTTTGTTTTGTTTTTGTTTTGAGATGGATCTCACTCTGTAGCCCAAGCTGGGGTGCAGTGGTGTAATCTGGGCTCACTGCAACCTCTGCCTCCTAGGCTCAAGCGATTCTCTTGCCTCAGCCTCCCCAGTAGCTGGGACTACAGGCGCACACCACCATGCCTGTCTAATTTCTTGTATTTTAGTAGAGACGAGGTTTCACCATGTTGCCCAGGGTGGTCTCGAACTCCTGAGCTCAGGTGATCTACCCACCCCGGCCTCCCAAAGGGCTGGGATTACAGATGTGAGCCTCTGTGCCCGGTCAGTTCTTGCCTGTTGTATATGCATTTTAAAATCAGCTGAACTACAGTTACATCTTTGGTTATGCATGGCTTCCTTTTCAGGGCTGCTGTTAGCTGTGTCAGAGTGAAATCCTGCTGTATATTGGTTGTGTCTTCTGGTATTAACAGTTCTTAGGATGCTTGAACCTCCTAGTGCGGTTTCTTTCTTTCTTACATTTTTCTTATTCATGACCTCCTCTTTCCCTCCCTCTTCTCTTTCTTTCTTTCCTTTCTTCTTTTCTGTTACTGTTTTTGTTTCTATTGTTCTTTTCATGTTCCCATCCTTGTTTCTTCTTTTTTCTTATGGTCATTCTAAAGAGTACTTTAAAAATATATTTTTATTAAAGTAGTATATTGTGCATGCGGCGAGGGAAGCAAATAATAAAGAAGCGTATAAAACAACAGGTGCAAGTCCCTCTGATATCAGTTGGCTGAGACTTCCCAGATATTTTATGGGGGCATGTATAAATCTGTGTCTATTGAAGAAAAGGTCATATGCAGACTGTTCTGTAGCTTGCCTTATTTTTTTAATTTAATTTTTATTTTATTATTATTATTATTTTTTGAGATGGAGTCTTGCTCTGTCACCCAGGCTGGAGTACAGTGGTGCGATCTTGGCTCACTGCAACCTCTGCCTCCTGGGTTCAAGTGATTCTCCTGCCTCAGCCTCCTGAGTAGCTGGGACTGCAGGTGCCTGCTGCCACCACGCCTGGCTAATGTTTGTATTTTTAGTAGAGAGGGGATTTTACCATATTGGCCAGGCTGGTCTCAAACTCCTGACCATGCGATCCACCTGCCTCGGCCTCCCAAAGTATTGGGATCACTGCGCCTGGCCAGCTTGCTTTATTTTATTTAGTATTTTAAAAGACATTCTTCTATAGCTAATTTCTTCTCATGGCTGCATTGTATGTATATACAGTAATTTAACCGGTCCCCCATTGATGGACTTGTAGATGTCTACTTCCTGATCTTGCAGCTTTCAGACACTGCTGATCCTCACTGGCATAGTGGAAATTGGGTAATTTATTTTCTCTCTCCTTAGGCCTTCCCTTTCACTCTTTTCAATTTAGTGGGGTTCTATCAAGAACTTTCCTATATGCTCTTCAGAGCACTGGCATGTAGCTTTCTCAAGAGGGAAGAGTTGGCAGTAAACCTTGGTGTAGTTCTTTTGTCTGGTTCTATCTGTATTTTACTGTTAAAAAACCCACAAAAACTCAAAAGTTTTTTTTTTTTTTTTTTTGAGATGGAGTCTTGCTCTGTTGCCCAGGCTGGAGTGCAGTGGTGCAATCTTGGCTCACTGGAACCTCCGCCTCCTGGGTTCAAGCCATTCTCCTGTCTCAGCCTCCTGAGTAGCTGGGATTACAGGTGCCGGCCACCCCGCCTGGCTAATTTTTGTATTTTTAGTAGAGATGGGGTTTCACCGTATTGGCCAGGCTGGTCTTGATCTCCTGACTTGAGGTGATGCACCTGCCTTGGCCTCCCAAAGTGCTGGGATTACAGGCGTGAGCCGCCATGCCCAGCCTCTATTACCGTATGGTATCCTGGAGGAGAGTGTTTGTTATGTAGTGTTAAAAGTAGCAGCCTGATTGTAGAGTTGAAAAATGAATGAGTTGGAGAAAATGGACATGGAGAATTTAAGCAGCTCTTTGCAACACACTTGACTATGAGAGGGCAGGGAATGAAGAGATGCAGATTTTGGGATTTTTCATTTTATTGGTGTTACACTTTTTGAAAGAAGTTAAAGTTGGGTATCTGTGTTACATAATTTGTCCGTCTCTTAATCCTCCTAGCCTCCACCAGGCAGTGTGAAGATGCCTAATGTACCCAATACACAACCAGCAATAATGAAACCAACAGAGGAACATCCAGCTTATACACAGATTGCAAAGGTTAGTTCATGTTAGTTGTATAAATTTGTATTGGCAGTTATAATATCAATAACATTTACTTTCAGAGCAAAATAATTCTTTATATGGTTACATTTCTGTTGCTTAATTTTTAACTCACTTTCAAGTCTGAATTTGCTGTCTTGTCACCCTTCAAATATTCGTTCCTCTTTGTCAGCTTATACCATTTGTTTTATTCTATTATTAGGAATTATTGAATTTGTGTATCATCTTGGTGTATACATTTTTATTGCCTTTGGTCTCACTTTTTAATGCATACTACCATTAAGGTAAAAATGATGGAATAATAGATATTATTGGGAGAGTGTTATAATGCTAAAGTAATAGTGTTAGGAGGTAGAAGATGGCAAAAATCTGAGAAGAAAGATTAATAAGATGCCTGATAACATGTAAGGGCAAATTGAGTTATAAAGAATTTCTTTTGACCTCATTCTCCTATAACATTTAAGATATTAGAAAATATTCTTGCATTGGTGGCCTTATATATCATTTAATCTGATTTATAGGAGCCAATTCTTTTTGTTGCCCTTTTTTCTATTGTTGCCCTTTTTTCTATTGTTCATTTTCCTCAACTGTTCCCATTGCCTCTGTTCTTCATTCATTTAGGCATAGAGGTCATCTTAATTTCATTTTCCAGATTACCTAAGGATTCTGGCTACTTTTACTAAGAGAAATTTTCCTGTCCTAATGGACCCAACATTCCCACTGAGGGTTTTCAGAACCCAAAGACCAAATGAACCAAATATCCCTGTAATATTTTCTGTAACTATGATCTTCAGTAAAATTCCTGTACTTTGGAAGTGTGTTTGAATTAGGTTTCTCTCATAATAGAGAAGTAGGAGTTAGCATATAAATGTTAAAGTATTTTATACTTCTGACAGTCTGTTCACATATTGATATTTTTTATTTAGGAACATGCATTGGCCCAAGCTGAGCTTCTTAAGCGCCAGGAAGAACTAGAAAGAAAAGCCGCAGAATTAGATCGTCGGGAACGAGAAATGCAAAACCTCAGTCAACATGGTAGTATCCAAAGAAGTTTGAAATAAAAATAACTTTTAAACACTTTACATTATGTCTATACTAACTCCTAGGTTATTTAGCCTGTGCATAAAACCCTACCCTGTATTCCTGTTCTAACAAGGAGATCAGACACAGCAGATTGCCTCCTTGATACTCTGTAGCCTTCTAATCTTGGCTGATTTGCGTGGTCTTTTGTTGATAGATTAGAACAGTGTTAGCCTCATCACACACAAAATGAATGTGAATATGATAATTTTTGCTTACTCTGAGGCCAGGAGCCTTTGATTCTGCAGTTAGGCCCTCCTTGATTCTATTGAATCTTTGTGAGTACATTTGCATTTACCCTACATTTGACTCCTACCTGATTTATTCAGGTCAGTTTCAGATTATCTGCCCCAGTCCTCACAAGTATTTTGTCAAATCACGTTAGAAAAATTGGAAGCCTAAGGTATTCATATGATGCCAAAGAAATAAGTGGTGAATTGTTTGCAGTGAATTCTATTCAGTTTGTGCCTGCCAAAGCACCTCAAAGGAGTCTCTTAGGGAAAGCTAGCAGTCTCTGAGTAAGAAGAGATAAAAGATCTAGATAAGTCACTGTTAGGATGTCTGGGATGAGCTAGATAAGTCATTGTTAGGATGTCTAGCTTTGATGCAATGCAAAGCTAGAACAATAACAATATACAAAACTATTTCTTTTTATCTTAGAATGTGTAAGTCTAGGGCTTTGTGAGAACACATTTATCCTGAGTCATTTTCTTGCTTGCAGCATCGGAGGTAGCATCTATAGAAGGAGAAACTAAAAGTTGAACTGAGACCAATGTTTCTGAAGTACCTGTAACTAAAATCTATCTTATTTCTTCAGTACTGGCAAATACAAACTATTTCTATGAGAGATATGTTAGTAAAGACAGTAACAAAGAGTAGGAAATTAACAGTTAGACTGCAGTATGTTAGCACATTTGAGTACTTTTCCCCTCTTAACTCATACTTAAATCATCAGTACAATCCCATGAGGGGTGGTACAGTTTTTATTCTCATTTTACAGATATGGAAACTAAGGCTTGGAGGGGAGAGTAAGTTGCCCAAGGTGACCTTGCCAGTAAGTGGCTAGCTACTTATGGTTCCAGAGCTTCTCTTCTTTACAAGTATTCAGTGCCGCTTCTCAAATAGTATGAGATTGGTATAATAAATGAACTATAGGAAATTTGAGTAGTATGATAAATGGAACACAGGAAACTCATTGGAGAGAATCAGAAATAGGTTATTGTTCTTTCTACTATAAAAATTACCCTGGTCTGGAAAAAGTATGTAAAATTGAATTTTAAAAAATTTGTGGGATATAACATCTAAAATTGGGAAATGGCCTTAGGTGCTGTTTTTACCCTCTATTTTCATGTTTTGACTTCTTTAATTTTTTATTTCCCCCACCATTTCTCGTCTTATTTTTTATCTGGTTTCTTTATATAGAGACATTTTTTTTCCCTTTACAGTTTGAATTTGTTTTTCTCTGCGTTTTTAAAGGTTCTATAATTCCTTAGCTTCCTTATCATGACTGTTTCATGTTTTCTTTGTTGTAGGGTTTTCGTACATTTGTCGTTTGGATATTATTTTTTCCCAGATTTTGAATATTCTTAATTTGTTTCTTTGGTATTGGTTTAATCTTGGACTTAACAGAAAACTTGAAAAAATTAGAAGCTGGTCTCTGTCCACATGGGATAGGAATTATAACAGAATTATATTTGAAGATTTAAGATGCTGAGGAGAAAATTGAAGTTTAAAAACTGGATGGCCTTTTCATGCCAGCCAGACTCGGGACTGTGAAATAAATCTGTTTTAGGGCAGAAGCACTGGATATGTGCTTTCTTTTTATTTCTTGTTTTTTCTATACATAAATGGTTCCTGCTGAATGTGATATGACATGACACTGGAAAATTATTTTACTATCTAATGTGCTCTAAGGTGATGATATTCTGAGAAAATTTTTTAAAAATCTAAAGCTTATCTTTCTAGGAATACAGAGATATGGTACTACAGTTTTTCTAAACTTTTATTAAAATAATGGAGTTTTTCTTTATTGTGAAACAAAAAATAAGAATATCACATTTGTTATAATATAAATAACCTTTTCTTTTTTAAAAAAAATTCACAGGTAGAAAAAATAATTGGCCACCTCTTCCTAGCAATTTTCCTGTTGGACCTTGTTTCTATCAGGATTTTTCTGTAGACATTCCTGTAGAATTCCAAAAGACAGTAAAGCTTATGTACTACTTGTGGATGTGTGAGTATACAACAATTTATATCTTTGCTTAGAATTTATATTTTTATTGTCAAAATCCACTTTTTATTTCAAGGATAATATAGCAAACCAGTCTTCTTTTTCTGTAGATAAAGCTTAATAATCATGATTTCAGAGTGAAACATATCATATTTAGGTACTTCAGAATTGTACTATATGTGACAATGTAAGTCCTTGGCTGAGAAAAACCTGTATATTGAGAACTGGCATTCTTTTGAGGAAAATACAACTTCTCTGTCATGTGGGTAAAATTTTGTAAGTTCTTTTTCCTTGAAAGATGTTATCTAGGCATGATTTGCTTGGAAAAAATAATTTATACTAATTTTATGCAGAGGAAAGTCATTTAAAAGAGTTCTGTCAAATATAGGTGTTACAGCTATTTTTAAAAAGGCATAAATTACATAAACTAATTGTTCTTTTTATAGCTTTGAGTACAGTTTACTTTTTGTTTTCATTTGCGATACTTTTATTATTGAAAAAGCTTAATTAATATGGGACATTTTGTTGAACAGAACATTAGAATATACATTTGGGGCTCTGATGCACACATCACTTTGAGTATAATAACTCATGGAATACTAAAACAAAATGTCAAGCGGTTAACAGTTTTACTGTGTGTGCACAGACCTCCCACTTACTCTCAGTTTCATTTTTATTCCAAACAGTAGTCTCAGCCTCATTTTGATATCATGTCAGAAGGGGAGGTAGCTATTGAGGGTTCTCACATGCACAACATCTGGGTTAATGGATAATTTGTAGGGTACATTCTTGATGGAGAATTTGTTTTTACTTTATGATTAATGAGACTACCGCCCCTACCTTAATGGATGAGATAATTTTCCTCCAAATCTTTTAGGAGCATTCTTCATGTATGTCAAGTTGTTTTGGAATATGAGAAGTGATTCCTAATGGATAGTCTATTTTTAACTCTTCGTTTTTAGTATTTTTTGAGATATTCTTGATCTAATATCTTTTGCTGAATCCTCAGTGTCAGTAGTATATATTTTTAATATTAAATGATTCCATGTATTATGTACATGCTGACCAACTCTTATTTAATCAGTATAATATAGGCATTTATATTTTATATATGTTTATTTTTTAAAATGGGCAGAAATTGTCCTAGCATTTTATTTATTTATTTATTTATTTTGAGACAGTCTTGCTCTGTCACCTAGGCTGGAGTGCAATTGCACCATCTTGGCTCACTGCAACCTTTGCCTCCTGGGTTCAGGTGATTCTCGTGCCTCAGCCTCCTGAGTAGCTGGGACTACAGGCACATGCCACCATGCCTGGCCAATTTTTGTGTTTTTAGTAGAGATGGGTGTCACCATGTTGCCCAGGCTGGTCTCAAACTCCTGGCCTCAAGCAGCGCGCCCACCTTGGCCTCCCAAAATGCTGGGATTACGGGCATGAGCCACCATATCCAGCCAGCCTAGTATTTTACATGTATGTTCTTTGACCTAGTGAAAAAAATATAAAAATATATTTTTTGAGATGGGGTCTTGCTGTGTTGCCCAGGCCGGACTTGAACTCCTGGCTCAAGGGATACTCCTACTCCAGTCTCCTGAGTAGCTAGAACTAGGAAAATATTTTTTGGTGGAGGAAATGGGTGTTGGAAGAAAATTATACAAGGAATTTAGTAAATAGAGATTAAATGGGAGAGATGGTTAATTTTAACTAAATGATTAATTATCAATGCCGACTGTTTCAGAATAGATCTGTTTTGTCTTAGAAATATATCACCTTCTGAGTGTCACAGAAATAACGTAGTTGACTGTATTTTTCTCCAGCCTTGTTCAGTTGGCATGTCTGTCAACTATTCAAAGGGCTTACGATTCTAGTTAGGGTTCTGTTTTGAAGAAGCAGATTCCCTGGAACAAAGTAAGATCTATTACCAGCTTAGTAATGTGCCTACATTTTATAGAATATTGCCTGTTTTAATAAATTATTTTTAGAACATATTAACCTCTTGATTTGGGGGTTGACTAATGCTTTCACGCTGTAATAATAATTACAATGAGAGCTAATATTTATTGAGGATTTACTTTGTGTCAGGCACAGTGCTAATCACTTTATATATATTATCTTACTATATTAAATCCTAACCACACCTCGAAGGAAGTACTATATTATTTGGTTTTATAGATAGGAAAACTAAAGCTTAGAGAATTTGAGTAACTTGTTCAACATTACATAAATAAGGAAGGAGGTGTATAGCTTGACTGTAGAGCTCAGAGTCTAGATTTCCAGCTTCTGCCACTTACAAAGAACAAAGAACCAAAATGAAGAGGTAATTTACATTTTAAGCTGAATGTGAAGAAGATATGCTTTCAAAGCTACTTTATTTGAAGCAAATAATTTAAACTATAAATGAACTGAAGCAAATAGAAATATTGTGAAATGAATTTCCACCTCTTTGAGTGTACTCTTGAATTAAAAAGGAAAAATAAGAACAAGCCATCTACATTAAAGACCATTTGGTGAAGATAATATACTGTTATAAAGCTATTTACGTTAGGCATCTATATTGTAATTCAGAACTTACCAAGAAGAATATTATAATGTTGCAAATTTAGATCAACTAATACCAGATTTGAGTGCTTAATGAAGCAAACTGAAATTTTATGTGAAGGAGAGTTGTTCAACTTGTAAATCACATAAACAAAATGGCCCAAAGATTTCTTTAGTGTTCTGCCTACTCTTGGAGTCTACCAGCATTGATTCATCACTCACTCAAATTGGATTGAAATTAGCAGTATAGAAACATATATTTTACATTTACCTTACCTTTCTATATGTTTTTTGAACTCTGCAAAAGTGGACAGATTGTTCAGTAATTAGCCTTGGACATTTTAGTCTTTGTTGGGATATAAGTAAATGATTTATTGATCATGTTTCATAGAAAACATTTAGAAAAACATTTTTATTACACAAAATTAGATTGATATTTTCATCTATACTTGGAAGAATTTTCATGAACTTTAAAGCATAATTATACATATATTTTATCTTTCAGTGGATTAGGAAATAACCTAATTTGAAAATTAACATTTAGTTAGAATGTTCTTCAGGTCTAAAACTTTTTAAGGCAGCTGGATGCTATTTAATGCTGCCTAGTAATAATTTTCTATTTTATAATCTTTTCAATTCTGTTTTTAAGATCTTAACCACCCTTATTTTGAGGCCAAGGGTTTTGAGTAAATTTATTATGAGCAAACATTCCTGAGAGTTAAAAATTCTAATGGGACTAGAGTAATGAGTGAGAGTGTCTCTTTTGTGATAGAATTGAATGGAATTTTAAAGTTAGAAAAGCTGAAAAATTGAAGCTTACAGAGGTTAAACGATTGGCTTAATCTAAGAGCTTTTTTTTTTTTTTAAGCTCTAGAGCTTGTTTACCTATCTGGTGGGTTAGGTAAGAGCAAATTTAGGCATCCCAGAATGTGTGTATATCTGTTTTATTAATTTATTTGATTTGTAAAGAAATCTTAAAGTTTGAGATTTAAAAAAACTAGATCCAATACGTTTTCCCAATTGTTAATTGTAATTCAAGAGTTGGCGTATTTTTGTTGATTTGATAATTAACATCTAACATTCTTTTAACTTATGTAAGAATGTACTTACTATAATAAGTTCAGCCTGTGAATAAATTTTTTAAAAATCCTTTGAAACAGTTATTAATTACAGTGGGTCAAAGTAGTTCTTTAGGATCATGGTATAATTAGGTGTTACTCAGATTTTTTTGTTTTTGGTCTGTCAGGGAAAGTAATTATTAACAGCATATGATGAATTTGTCAACATCTATTTGTGTTAACCAAAAGAAAAGCCTGCCACAGTAACTAAAATGCATCATGTAGTGTGGGGGAATGAAGAGGGGACTTAATAAATTTAATCCTCTACCAAAACGCAAGTTTCTTTTCAGGATTTTACAAATGGACAGCTCTATGAAGATGAATGAATAATCGTTATGCATTGACTATACAGTCACTAGAAATTACTACTGTATTAGTATTTTTAGTCCAGTTTTTAGTCTGCAGCGCCATTCTGTAAAGATACAGTTTTTCCTCCTAAGTCCTGCGTCTTTTCCTGGCAGGCACTGCGTTTTTTCTTGGGCTTCAGATCAAGAGACATCGTATGTTTCCTTTTTGGGAAGAAGCCCTTAAGGTAGTGTGCCTCTGGTTTAGCTACGTCATTGTGAGGAGGCGAGGGCCAACAGAATTTTTGCCAAACATTACATGTATTAAGACTTGCTTTCCTGTGTATACTCTGTTTTCAAATCAAATACGTAAGATATAGCAGTGTTTTGAAAAATATAAATGGAAACATGGGGTAGAAGACATTTGCTCTTAGGAAGTATTTTTTTATTTACAGTTTTTTGTTGGATGAGTTCATAAATTGAATGTAAACATTTCTTTTTCTATTTTGTTTTCTGATTCCACAGTCCATGCAGTAACACTGTTTCTAAATATCTTCGGATGCTTGGCTTGGTTTTGTGTTGATTCTGCAAGAGCGGTTGATTTTGGATTGAGTATCCTGTGGTTCTTGCTTTTTACTCCTTGTTCATTCGTCTGTTGGTACAGACCACTTTATGGAGCTTTCAGGTAAAATGTGTGTACTTTAAAATACACTGTTTAAAACCTGTGAAGTAAATAATTCGTAGTACACGTTAAAGGGAAAATTGACGCATTTTCATTAAAAAATTCTTGTATTGTTGTATAACATACATTCAGGAAAGTTCAATATAGCATGCCTGTGTATTTATTGGATTTTGTAAGTCATAAAATTCCATTTTTTTCTCCCATTTGACAAAAAGACCAAACATGAAAATTGATGGGAAAATAAGAACGGTCTTAGAAGTCAGTATTTGTAAAATATTCTCTTCCATATGTTATACTTTAAGGAAAATTTTGCTCTTTGCCCACCCCACCCCCACCTTCAAAATCCCAATTGGTGCTTACAGTTTTAATTTTTAAATTAACCTAGGAAAGGTAAATATACATGCAATATTTAAAACGAGCCATTTGTACCTAACAAATTGGATTATTTTCTTTATAGATTCATTTTAGGTTTTTTCAAAGGCAGCAACATTTCGAAGACCATTTATGCTACTAGGTTAAGTATGATGCTTTACATAGTATATTTTAATCAGTGGTTAGGGTTAACATTTCCTAAGTGCATGTTCTATGGGATATTAATAGGTGCTGGGAAAAAAAAGAGCTCATAAGCTTAGTAAATTTGGAAACAGCTGGATAATATGGTTAAGCAAGTGTCTTCATTTCAGGATTTCTTACACTCTTTAAGTACCTAGTATGATTTGTGCTTTATGACTTGACCATGCAACCATTATTTGTTGAACTCTTGCTTTAAGAAGTATTGGGAAATACTGATGGAAATGATAGTCCTATAAGGGTTCATATATTTAATAGTTTTTAAACTCATTTTTATTTGAGTAAACTCATTTGTGAATAACAAACCCTTTCAACTCTCATGAATAAGGAGTAACATTACTAGGATATATGCTTGTGTTGTTTAAAGATACATTAGGGAAATTAGAGGGCCACATTTAAGTGTTCAATATATTTTTCCATTGCAACCTAAAATCTCTTTAGTTAACCAGAATGTGTAACACACACACACACACACAAACACACACACACACACACACACACACACACAGTTAGAAACCCAGATCTGTAAACAGATGGGGGAAAACCAGAAGAGAACCGGAGATGGGAGAACATTAGGGAATTTGGAGAGAAAAGGTGTCAGACAATGAAGAAGTAAATTATTACTTAGATATGGCATAAAGAGAAGAAATGATGAGAGGAGGAGTGAAGGGAAGAAATGGGAGAAGGGAAAGGAGAAAAGAACCTTTGGATACATTAAAATATGGGAGATTGGTTGCCAAGGAACAGAAAGAGCTTCTCCTGTAGACATGGGTTGCAGAGGAATGAAAGGGACGTATTTACTCCTTGCATGATCTGAGTTATTGCTGTTATTTTCTTCATTATCTAAGCGTGGCTCACAAGGCTTTTTCTATTTATTTTTGACGTCTAACCTCTGCCTAATGACCTCCATCACATTACCAATATGTTACCGATCTGTGATGATGCTGGCTGGTAGGAGTGAGGATATCTTTATGAAACTTTTTTTAAAAAGTGACCTGAGACTAGGGAATTTGGATTTTAAACCTTCTGTGATTTATGTAGCCAAAATAAATGACTAAAAGCCAACTTTCTGCCTTTTATTTCCTGAAGTCACTTGGTATTTTTTGTTTTCCCCCATTTTGGCAGTTGAAATAAAAATACTCGATTGAACATTTTTACTTCTGGCATTATTGATCCCTAGGCTGAGTTCTTGTTGCATCTCAGTCTTTTAGAGTATATAAATATATATTAATAATCTGGTTTTCACTGTGCAGAGTAGAACTGAGAGGAATACTTTTTTTTTTTTTTTTTTTTTTTTGAGACGGAGTTTCGCTCTTGTTGCCCAGGCTGGAGTGCAGTGGCTTGACCTCGGCTCACTGCAACCTTTGCCTCCTGGGTTCAAGCAGTTCTCCTGCCTCAGCCTCCCAGGTAGCTGGGATTACAGGCGTGCACCACCATGCCTGGCTAATTTTGTAATTTTAGTAGAGACGGGGTTTAACCTTTTTGGTCAGGCTGGTCTTGAACTCCTGACCTCAGGTGATCCGCCCACCTCGGCCTCCACCCACATCAGCCCCTGCAAAGTGCTGGGATTACCGACATGAGCCACTGTGCCCAACCCCGAGCGGAATACTTTTTGTGGGGAAAGATGAATTAAAGTATTTATAATCATTAATATACCTTCCTGTTATGTATCTCTGGCATTTCCTTATATCGATATATTTACAGGACTTTGTTCTCCATAAGGTAATCTCATTGTAAAAATCTGAAGGAAAATTATATAGTGAAATTTCAAATGTATGTGTTTTTTAAAGTTAAGTTTATTAGGTATCAGGACATGAAGTTGTCATTTTGTTATTTATGTAGTTTACAAAATTGTAACTTGGGGCTGGGTGTGGTGGCTCATGTCTGTAATCCCAGCACTTTGGGAGGCAGAGGCTGGCGGATCACATGAGGTCAGGCGTTCGAGACCAGCCTGGCCAACATGGCGAAACCCCATCTCTACTAAAAATACAAAAAATTAGCTGAGTGTGATGGCATGTGCCTGTAATCCCAGCTTGAGGCAGGAGAATCCCAGGGAGGCAGAGGTTGCAGTGAGCCAAGATCATGCCACTGCACTCCAGCCTGGGCGACAGAGTGAGATACTGTCTCAAAAAAAAAAAAAAAAAAAAAAAGAAAAACCCAAAAAAAAAAACCCCAACTTGGTCCTGAATTTTGTACTTCCACAAATCACTAGTCTTTGTGCAAATACATCAAAATACTAGGTAATTATTAACAAGGCAGCATTATTGTTGAATGTTGTTGAGTAACTATTAGAAACAGACTGAGAATGAATATTTGCATAGTGCTTGGTGATCCTGGCTTCCCCACTTAAAAAGCTGTGTGGTTCTGAGCACATGCAGTAAAACTCAGAGCCTCAGTTTGTTAGGTTTAAATGAGGGATGTTTGTAGAGTTGAAAGGAGGATTAGAGATAATGTATGCAAGTTTTGCATTATAGATGGTGAATAAATGGTAGTTGTAATTAATTTTTAACTTTTTTTGGACCCTCTTAGATTTTATCATTTACATTTTATGATCTATAAGTGAACTGTGATTTGTTATAGATTATATTTTATAGAGCCATTATTTGTAGCTTTGAAGACAATTTTCAAAATAGTACTTTCTCCCACTTTTTAATTATGATATATTTAACGCATACCAAAGAATACTTGAAACACAAGTTAAAAGGCATAATAATGAGTCATCTACGAACTGTGAGCCCACTGGTCAATTTAAAGAAATGAAACATTATCAATACTGCTGAAGCACTGGTATGTTTCCATTTCCCTGCTCCATAGGTAGTCATTAGGTTGAATTTTGATAATCTTTGTCATTCTCTAGCTATAATTTTAGTTTTATCATATGTGTTTGGACCCCCAAACCTTTTTTTAGCTTGTAGAGAATATTTTTTAAAGTATTTTAATATTTATAAAAGTGATACATCTTTGTATACAGGTTATTTTATATACAGTTTTAAGTAACTGTACAAAGATTTTTTTGGTAAAATAATGACCCCATTTTAATCATTTTCTACCAACAGTTCTTGCCCCTGACTTATGTGGGCATTTACCTTTATATTGTAAATAATGATCATATACTGCCATTCCTTGGTTTTGTTTAAGTAGCCTTATTAGGATATATTGTACATACTATAAAATTCATCCACTCTTATGGAAAAATTAAATGATTTCTTTTTTCTTTTTTTTTTTTTTAACTTTAAGTTCTGGGATACATGTGCAGAACGTGCAGGTCTGTTACGTAGGTGTACATGTGCCATGGTGGTTTGCTGCACCTGTCAACCCATCATTTAGGTTTTAAGCCCCATGCACATTAGGTATTTGTCCTAATGCTCTCCCTCCCCTTGCCCCCCACCCCCTGACAGGCCCTAGTTTGTGATGTTCACCTCCCTGTGTCCATGTCTTCTCATTGTTCAACTCCCATTTACGAGTGAGAACATGAGGTGTTTGGTTTTCTGTTCCTGTGTTAGTCTGCTGAGAATGATGACTTCCAGCTTCATCCATGTCCCTGCGAAGGACATGAACTCATTTCTTTTTTACGGCTGCGTAGTATTCCATGGTATATATGTGCTACGTTTTCTTTATCCAGTCTATCATTGATGGGCATTTGGGTTGGTTCCAAGTTTTTGCTGTTGTGAATAGTGCTGCAGTAAACATATGTTTGTATGTGTCTTTATGGCAGAATGATTTATATTCCTTTGGTTATATACCCAGTAATAGAATTGCTGTTCAAATGGTATTTGTTGTTCTAGATCCTTCAGGAATCACCACACTGTCTTCCACAATGGTTGAATTAATTTACACTCCCACCAACAGTGTTAAAGCGTTCCTATTTCTCCATAGCCTTGCCAGCATCTGTTGTTTCCTGACTTTTTAATAATTACCATTTTAACTGGCATGAGATAGATAGTATCTCATTGTGGTTTTAATTTGCATTTCTCTAATGACCAGTGATGATGGCTTTTTTTCATGTTGGCTGCATAAATTTATTTTGAGAAGTGTCTGTTCATATCCTTCACCCAATTCAGTGATTTTTAAGTACATTAATCGAGTTGCACAGTCATTACTACAATCAGTTTTAGAACTTTTCCATCTTTCCCAAAATTTTCCTGGATTCATTTGCACACAATTCTCATTCCTTCCCCCTAGCTCCAGGAAACCACTGATCTGTTGCCTGTGTCTAAAAATTTCTCTTTTCTGAGCATTTCATGTAAATGGAATCATAGAACAGTCTTGCTGTTTTCTTTTACTTAATGTTTTTGAGGTTTATTTGGGCTGCAAAATGTGTTAGTAATTCATTTCTTTTTAATTGTTAGTTTTCCATTGTATTGCTACATTACATTTTATTTATGCATTCACCAGTTAATGGACATTTGGGTTTTTTCAACTTTTGGGTTTTTGGATAATACCATGAATATGCATGTGTCTTAGTTCATTTATGTTGCTCCAAAGGAACACCTGAGGCTGGGTAATTTAGAGATTTGCTTGGCTTATGGTTCTGCAGAGTGTACAAGAACCATGGCCCCAGCATTTGCTTCTAGTGAGGCCCTCAGATTGTTTCTCCTTGTGGTAGAAAGCAAACGGGAGCAGATGTGAGCAGAGATCACATGGCGAGAAAGAAGAACCCAGTTGGGGGAGAGGTGCCAGCCTCTTTTTAATAGCCAGCTCTTTTGGAAACTAGTAGAGAACTTAATCCTTATCGTGAGGACTGCACCAGGCCATTCATGAGGGATCTACCCTCATAACACAAACACCTCCTGCTAGGCCCCACTTCCAACATTGGGGATCAGATTTCAGTGTGAGGTTTGGGGGGTCAAATATCCAAGCTGTAACAGCATGTACAAGTCTGTCTATGGTCAGATATTCATTTCTCTTGATTATATTTTTAAGAGTTACCATAACAATATTCCTAGAAGTAGCCTTACTGGGATGAAACTTTTTTTTTTTTAAACATGTCTAAATTTTTAAGAAACTGCCAAGCTGTTTTCTAAAGTGGCTGTGCCATTTCACATTCCCATCAGCATTTCTAAAGTGGCTGTGCCATTTCACATTCCCATCAACAATGTCTGAAGGTTCTAGTTTCTCTGTATCCTCACTAACACTCATCTTTTGTCTTTTGATTATTGCCATTTTAGTGGGTATGTAGTAGTAGTATCTTATTGTGGCTTTAATTTGCATTTCCCTAGTTACTGATGAAGTTTGAGCACCTTTTTATTTGCTTATTAGACACATGTGTCTTTTTTGGTGAAATGTTTGTTCAAGTTATCTATTTTAAAAATTTGGTTGTTGACTTCTTACTACTAAGTTTATTTTTAAAATATATTTTGTTGTAAGAGTTCTGTATTGGAGATAGAAGTTGTTTTGTTTTCTTGCTTAACAATTTGCAGATATTTTATCCCAGTGTGTGGCTTCTTAGTGGTGCCTTAAGCACAAAAACATTCAATTTTAAGGGTCTGATATATTAATTTTTTTGGTCTTGTCCTGTTACTATCATGTCTAAGATCCTTTTGCATAACCCATGGCCATAAAGATTTTCTCTTATATTTTCTTCTAGATGTTTGTGGTTTATCTCTTGTGTTTAGGTGTGTAATACATTTTGAATTAATGTTTGTTTATTGTATATGATTATTGATCTTTATTTTGTGTGAAGGTCTAAATGCATCTTTTTGCTATGGGTATCCAAATATTCCTCCACTATTTGTTAAAAAGACTATATTTTGTAAATTATCTTTTTGTACTTTTGTTGAAAAATCACTTGGCCATATATGGGTAGGTCTATTTTTATACTTTTCCCATTGAATTCTTTGGACACTTTTCTTGCAAAGCTATTGACCAGTGATGTAGAATTTATTTTTGGACTCAATTCTGATATGTTGAACTATATACCTGTCTTTATACCAATATGCCTTTCTTGACTAATGTTGCTTTATAATGAATCAGTCTTTTGACTGTCTTCTTTTTCAGAATTGTTTTGGCTATTCAGAGTCCTTTGCATTTTATTTAGATTTTGGACTCAGCCTGTTTCTACAAAAAATAAAAAATTAAAATAAAACCCTGCTGTGATTTTGATAAGGATTGCGTTAACATTGTAAGCCTGTTTGGGGAGAATAACAGCATTGATTTTGTGAATATGGATTTTTCTCCATTTATTTAGATTTTTATAATTTCTCTCAGCCATGTTCTTCAGTTTTAATTGCACAAATCTTACACTTCTGTTATTAAATTTGTTACTCAGTATTTTATCCTTTTTATGTTATTTTAGGTGGAATTATTTTAATTTCCTCTTTGGATTGTTTGTTGCTCGTAGTTAGAAATAAAGTTGTCTTTCATATATTGATCTTGTATCATTCTACCTTGGTAACCTCCTTCACTAATTCTAGTAGCTTGTGTGTGTACACGTGCTGGTGCACATGCATGCTCAGGTTCCTTGGGATTCCATATACATTATGACAATGTCTTCTGCAAATAAAAATGTTTGCTTGTTCCTTCCAAAGTAGTTATCTTTAAACAATCCACCTTCATTTTTCCTCCTTTTGCTTTATTAAACTGGCTACAGCTTCTAGGATAGTGAGAATAGAAGTACAAAGAGTAACATCCATGCCTTATTCCCAATTTTAAGAGAAAGCATTCACCATTAAGGATGATATTGACTGTAGGGTTTTTTTTTGTAGATACCCTTTGTTGATCTGAGGAACTTCTCTTCTGTTTCCAGTTTGTTGAGAGGTTTTTTTTTTTTTTTTTTTTTTTTAAATCATGAATAGTGTTGGATTTTTCCAGATGCTTTTCTGTTGCCATGATCTCTGGAGATAATCATGTGATCTTTGTCCTCTTACTCTGTTAATATGGTGAGTTACATTGATTGACTTTTGTAAACCAACCCTGCATTTCTGGCATACTTTCCACTTGGTCATTTTGAGTTCCTTCTGGGAGTTGCAGTGAGGGTGCCAATTTTTATGATTTGCCCTACCTTGGTTGAAATACGTTGCCGAGAGAGTTGTGGGGAATGAGAGCAGTTCTAATCAAGAATGCCACAGACTCATGCTGTTCTTACCAGAGTTCAGTAGTTTCCATGAATAGATGTTTCTCAGTTTGTTATGTTGTCTGCCTTTGGTCAGAATACTGAAATGGTTGTTTGAGTTTGATCCATATTTTTTGAGAAGCGGATTTGTTGACTTCCTCATTCTGTCATGCTGGAAGTGAATTTCCATTTCTTGATTTTTAAGTTTTAGTTGTCTTCTACTCATTTGCTGCTATGGAGAATAAAGCTTCAGCTTTTCTAAAGCTTGTGTTGTCCCTTTTCCCCAACACACATACTTCCTTTCTCCCCACAGTCCTTCTGTTACATGTAACAATGATTTTAGGTTAGACTAGTATTTGAAGTTCTTTATTTATTACTATGTAAATAGTATTTACAGCTACACTTTCTAGTATATTGTGATTATTTTTTTTGTACAGTTGTATTGCTACAGTAGATAATTGCCTTATTTACTCTGTTGCTTCATTTTACACACATACACACTCCTTCCTTCCCTTCTGATTCTTTCCATATTTTCTGGCAAAATTGAAAAACTTTGGTTCATCCTTTCTGTTTATATAACCAGAAAAAGAGATTTTTTTTTCCCCAAAGCAAAATCTCAAACTCTTCATGAGGAAAGGTAATATTCTTTCTATAACTACCAGAAGAAGCTAGTGCTTATCAGATTCTCTTACATGTACATATAATATATACTGCTTTAGAGTCTACAAATCATGTTCAGTACTTTGTATTATTTAATCTTTACGGTCTTTTGGGCAAATTATTAGGAACTGAGGTTTTAACCCAGATCTTCAGACTAGAAGCTTAGGATGTTATGTTCTTTTCTACTTTATTATATTTACATTATCATTTAGTTTGCAGTGAATCCAGGTACATCAGTGATTTCCACACAATAAGTTAACTTACTCTGGAATATTTACTAACAGTGTTTGTTTCTTGACTAGCTCTGTAACCAATGTAGTTAGTATTTGTTATAAAGTTCTCTGCCCACTGAGTGTTGAGAATGTGGAGAAGATAAATAGCTTGTTAACTTTGTATGCAGCTTATTTCCTAATACTTTTTCTAAGGACTCTTGGGGCCTTCCTTTCAGAGAGCTTAAGTTCCTCCCTTTTCTAACAGCATACCGTGTGAAGCAGATTTCTTCATTTTCAACCAGAACAACGTATTGTATAACAGATTGAGTGCAGATACAGATTTAAGAAACCATATAGATATAACGTTGCTAGAAATTTTAAAACTCTGAAATTAACACTCCTGCATGCACTTGAAAGAATATATAACCTGCCATTATTGGGTAAAATGTTCTAAAATGCTTCAAAATGTTCAAAATGTTTTTGTACTTTTTTTTTTTTTTTTTTTTTTTTTACCATTTTGTAAAATGTTCAAAATGCTTTTGCAGACCGAACTATAGGTTGCCAACCAAAAAATCTATTTTATATATGAAGTTGACGTCTATATATTAAGTTGACAGTCTCTTTTAATTAATGTGCTTATGCCATTTATATTTAATATAATTACTGATCTCCTTGGATTAAAATCTGTCATTTTACCATCTATTTTCTGTTTATTACAACTATTCTTTGTTTCTTTTCCTTTCTTTTTGCCTTTTTTTTTGGATCAGTTGAGTATCTGTTAATGACTCTGTCTTCTCCCCTATTTCATCGTTATTTATATCTCTTAAAAATGTTTTTTAGTGATGCCCTAGTTTTTACAATATATGTCTCTAATTAATCATAGTCTGTATTCAAATAATATTACTCTGCTTCATGTGTTCTGTAAAGACCTCCCAGCAGAGTACTCTCAGTTCCCCCCTCCCAACCTTAATACAATTTTTTTTTTCTTTTTAAATTTTTTTATTTTTAATTTTGGTGAGTACATAGCAAGTATATATATTTATTGGGTACATGAGATACTTTGACACAGGCATGCAAGGTGTAATAATCACATCATGGAAAATGGGATATTCATCCCCTCAAGCATGTATCCTTTGTGTTACAAAAAATCCAATTATACTGTTTTAGTTATTTTAAAACACATAACTAAATTGTTATTGACTATAGTTGCCCTGTTGTGCTATCAGATTCTAATTTTTTTCTATTTTTTAACCTGTTAACCATCCCCACTTCTCTCCAACCCCGCTGCTACCCTTCCAGCGTCTAGCAACCATCCTTCTATTCTCTATCTCCAGGAGTTTAATTGTTTTGATTTTTAGCTGTCACAAATAAGCGAGAACATGCAAAGTTTGCCTTTCGGTGCCAGACTTACTTCACTTAACATAATGACCTCTAGTGCCATCCATGTTATTGCAAATGACTGAATCTTATTCTTTTTCATGCCTGAATAGTACTCCATTGTGTATGTGTACCACATTTTTTTTTTTCTTTATCCATTCTTCTGTTGATGCACACTAGGATTGCTTCCAAATCTGGGCTATTGTCCACAGGGCTGCAACAAACATGGGAATCTCTTTGATACACTGATTTTCTTTCTTTTTCTTTTTTCTTCTTATACCTCTTTGCCATTTATATGTCTTCTTTTTTTTATTATTATTATTATACGTTAAGTTCTAGGGTACATGTGCATAACGTGCAGGTTTGTTATATATGTATACTTGTGCCATGTTGGTGTGCTGCACCCATCAACTCGTCATTTACATCAGGTATAACTCCCAATGCAATCCCTCCCCCCTCCCCCCTCCCCATGATAGGCCCCGGTGTGTGATGTTCCCCTTCCCGAGTCCAAGTGATCTAATTGTTCATTTCCCACCTATGAGTGAGAACATGTGGTGTTTGGTTTTCTGTTCTTGCAATAGTTTGCTGAGAATGATGGTTTCCAGCTGCATCCATGTCCCTACAAAGGACACAAACTCATCCTTTTTTTATGGCTGCATAGTATTCCATGGTGTATATGTGCCACATTTTCTTAATCCAGTCTGTCACTGATGGACATTTGGGTTGATTCCAAGTCTTTGCTATTGTGAATAGTGCCACAATGAACATACATGTGCAGATGTCTTTATAGCAGCATAATTTATAATCCTTTGGGTATATATCCAGTAATGGGATGGCTAGGTCATATGGTACTTCTAGTTCTAGATCCTTGAGGAATCGCCATACTGTTTTCCATAATGGTTGAACTAGTTTACAATCCCACCAACAGTGTAAAAGTGTTCCTATTTCTCCACATCCTCTCCAGCATCTGTTGTTTCCTGACTTTTTAATGATCGCCATTCTAACTGGTGTGAGATGGTATCTCATTGTGGTTTTGATTTGCATTACTCTGATGGCCAGTGATGATGAGCATTTTTTCATGTGTCTGTTGGCTGTATGAATGTCTTCTTTTGAAAAATGTCTGTTCATATCCTTTGCCCACTTTTTGATGGGGTTGTTTGTTTTTTTCTTGTAAATTTGTTTGAGTTCTTTGTAGATTCTGGATATTAGCCCTTTGTCAGATGAGTAGATTGCAAAAATATTCTCCCATTCTGTAGGTTGCCTGTTCACTCTGATGGTAGTTTCTTTTGCTGTGCAGAAGTTCTTTAGTTTAATTAGATCCCATTTGTCAATTTTGGCTTTTGTTGCCGTTGCTTTTGGTGTTTTAGACATGAAGTCCTTGCCCATGCCTATGTCCTGAATGGTATTACCTAGGTTTTCTTCTAGAGTTTTTATGGTTTTAGGTCTAATATTTCAGTCTCTAATCCATCTTGAATTAATTTTCGTATAAGGAGTAAGGAAAGGATCCAGTTTCAGCTTTCTACTTATGGCTACCCAATTTTCCCAGCACAATTTATTAAATAGAGAATCCTTTCCCCACTTCTTGTTTTTGTCAGGTTTGTCAAAGATCAGATGGCTGTAGATGTGTGGTATTATTTCTGAGGACTCTGTTCTGTTCCATTGGTCTATATCTCTGTTTTGGTACCAGTACCATGCTGTTTTGGTTACTGTAGCCTTGTAGTACAGTTTGAAGTCAGGTAGCGTGATGCCTCCAGCTTTGTTCTTTTGACTTAGGATTGTCTTGGCAGTGCGGGTTCTTTTTTGGTTCCATATGAACTTTAAAGCAGTTTTTTCCAATTCTGTGAAGAGAGTCATTGGTAGCTTGATGGGGATGGCATTGAATCTATAAATTACCTTGGGCAGTATGGCCATTTTCACGATATTGATTCTTCCTATCCATGAGCATGGTATGTTCTTCCATTTGTTTGTGTCCTCTTTTATTTCACTGAGCAGTGGTTTGTAGTTCTCCTTGAAGAGGTCTTTTACATCCCTTGTTAAGTTGGATTCCTAGGAATTTTATTCTCTTTGAAGCAATTGTGAATGGAAGTTCTTTCATGATTTGGCTCTCTGTTTGTCTGTTACTGGTGTATAAGAATGCTTGTGATTTTTGCACATTAATTTTGTATCCTGAGACTTTGCTGAAGTTTCTTATCAGTTTAAGGAGATTTTGGGCTGAGACAATGGGGTTTTCTAAATATACAATCATGTCATCTGCAAAGAGGGACAATTTGACTTCTTCTTTTCCTAACTGAATACCCTTGATTTCTTTCTCTTGCCTGATTGTCCTGGCCAGAACTTCCAACACTATGTTGAACAGGAGTGGTGACAGAGGGCATCCCTGTCTTGTGCCAGTTTTCAAAGGGAATTTTTCCAGTTTTTGCCCATTTAGTATGATATTGGCTGTGGGTTTGTCATAAATAGCTCTTATTATTTTGAGATATGTTCCATCAATACCAAATTTATTGAGCGTTTTTAGCATGAAGTGCTGTTGAACTTTGTCAAAGGCCTTTTCTGCATCTATTGAGATAATCATGTCGTTTTTGTCTTTGATTCTGTTTATATGCTGGATTACGTTTATTGATTTGTGTATGTTGAACCAGCCTTGCATCCCAGGGATGAATCCAACTTGATCATGGTGAATAAGCTTTTTGATGTGCTGCTGGATCTGGTTTGCCAGTATTTTATTGAGGATTTTTGCATCGATGCTCATCAGGGATATTGGTCTAAAATTCTCTTTTTTTGTTGTGTCTCTGCCAGGCTTTGGTATCAGGATGATGTTGGCCTCATAAAATGAGTTAGGGAGGATTCCCTCTTTTTCTATTGATTGGAATAGTTTCAGAAGGAATGGTACCAGCTCCTCCTTGTACCTCTGGTAGAATTCAGCTGTGAATCCATCTGGTCCTGGACTTTTTTTGGTTGGTAGGCTATTAATTATTGCCTCAATTTCAGAGCCTGCTATTGGTCTATTCAGGGATTCAGCTTCTTCCTGGTTTAGTCTTGGGAGAGTGTAAGTGTCCAGGAAATTAGCCATTTCTTCTAGATTTTCTAGTTTATTTGCGTAGAGGTGTTTATAGTATTCTCTGATGGTAGTTTGTATTTCTGTGAGGTCGGTGCTGATATCCCCTTTATCATTTTTTATTGCGTCTATTTGATTCTTCTCTTTTCTTCTTTATTAGTCTTGCTAGCGGTCTATCAATTTTGTTGATCTTTTCAAAAAACCAACTCCTGGATTCATTGATTTTTTGGAGGGTTTTTTGTGTCTCTATCTCCTTCAGTTCTGCTCTGATCTTAGTTATTTCTTGCCGTCTGCTAGCTTTTGAATGTGTTTGCTCTTGCTTCTCTAGTTCTTTTAATTGTGATTTTAGAGTGTCAATTTTAGATCTTTCCAGCTTTCTCTAGTGGGCATTTAGTTCTGTAAATTTCCCTCTACACACTGCTTTAAATGTGTCCCAGAGATTCTGGTATGTTGTATCTTTGTTCTCATTGGTTTCAAAGAACATCTTTATTTCTGCCTTCATTTCATTATGTACCCAGTAGTCATTCAGGAGCAGGTTATTCAGTTTCCATGTAGTTGAGCGGTTTTGATTGAGTTTTTTAGTCCTGAGTTCTAGTTTGATTGCACTGTGGTCTGAGAGATACTTTGTTATAATTTCTGTTCTTGTACATTTGCTGAGGAGTGCTTTACTTCCAATTATGTGGTCAATTTTGGAATAAGTGTGATGTGGTGCTGAGAAGAATGTATATTCTATTGATTTGGGGTGGAGAGTTCTGTAGATGTCTATTAGGTCTGCTTGCTGCAGAGATGAGTTCAATTCCTGGATATCCTTGTTAACTTTCTGTCTCGTTGATCTGTCTAATGTTGACAGTGGAGTGTTGAAGTCTCCCATTATTATTGTATGGGAGTCTAAGTCTCTTTGTAAGTCTCTAAGGACTTGCTTGATGAATCTGGGTGCTCCTGTATTGGGTGCATATATATTTAGGATAGTTAGCTTTTCCTGTTGAATTGATCCCTTTACCATTATGTAATGGCCTTCTTTGTCTCTTTTGATCTTTGATGGTTTAAAGTCTGTTTTATCAGAAACTAGTATTGCAACCCCTGGGTTTTTTTGTTCTCCATTTGCTTGGTAGATCTTCCTCCATCCCTTTATTTTGAGCCTATGTATGTCTCTGCATGTGAGATGGGTCTTCTGAATACAGCAAACTGAAGGGTCTTGACTCTTTATCCAGTTTGCCAGTCTATGTCTTTTAATTGGAGCATTTAGTCCATTGACATTTAAGGTTAATATTGTTATGTGTGAACTTGATCCTGCCATTAGGATATTAGCTGGTTATTTTGCTCCTTAGTTTATGCAGTTTCTTCCTAGCCTCGATGGTCTTTACATTTTGGCATGTTTTTGCAGTGGCTGGTACTGGTTGTTCCTTTCCATGTTTAGTGCTTCCTTCAGGGTCTCTTGTAAGGCAGGCCTGGTGGTGACAAAATCTCTAAGCATTTGCTTATCTGTAAAGGATTTTATTTCTCCTTCACTTATGAAACTTAGTTTGGCTGGATATGAAATTCTGGGTTTAAAATTCTTTTCCTTAAGAATGTTGAATATTGGCCCCCACTCTCTTCTGGCTTGTAGAGTTTCTGCCGAGAGATCTGCTGTTAGTCTGATGGGCTTCCCTTTGTGTGTAACCCGACCTTTCTCTCCGGCTGCCCTTGAGATTTTTTCCTTCATTTCAACTTTGGTGAATCTGGCAGTTAGGTGTCTTGGAGTTGCTCTTCTCGAGGAGGATCCTTGTGGCGTTCTCTGTATTTCCTGAATTTGAATGTTGGCCTGCCCTACTAGGTTGGGGAAATTCTCCTAGATGATATCCTGAAGAGTGTTTTCCAGCTTGGTTCCATTTTCCCCCTCACTTTCAGGCACCCCAATCAGATGTAGATTTGGTCTTTTTACATAATCCCATACTTCTTGCAGGCTTTGTTCGTTTCTTTTTAGATTTCTCTTCTCGCTTCATTTCATTCATTTGATCCTCAATCGCTGATACTCTTTCTTCCAGTTGATCGAGTCGGTTACTGAGGCTTGTGCATTTGTCA
This sequence comes from Macaca thibetana thibetana, assembly GCF_024542745.1. NCBI lineage: Eukaryota > Metazoa > Chordata > Mammalia > Primates > Cercopithecidae > Macaca > Macaca thibetana. Next base: position 103,050,744 of record NC_065583.1, on the reverse strand, counting down.
CGTATTTCTTGTGTCATGGTTTTCATCTCTGTCAGTTCGTTTATGGCCTTCTCTGCGTTAATTATTCTAGTTATCAATTCTCCACTCTTTTTTCAAGATTTTTAGTTTCTTTGCGCTGGGTACATAATTCCTTCTTTAGCTCTGAGAAATTTGATGGACTGAAGCCTTCTTCTCTCATCTCGTCAAAGTCATTCTCCGTCCAGCTTTGATCCGTTGCTGGCGATGAGCTGCGTTCCTTGGCAGGGGGAGATGCGCTCTTATTTTTTGAATTTCCAGCTTTTCTGCTCTGCTTTTTCCCCATCTTTGTGGTTTTATCTGCCTCTGGTCTTTGATGATGGTGACGTACTGATGGGGTTTTGGTGTGGGTGTCCTTCCTGTTTGTTAGTTGTCCTTCTAATGGTCAGGACCCTCAGCTGTAGGTCTGTTGGAGATTGCTTGAGGTCCACTCCAGACCCTGTTTGCCTGGGTATCAGCAGCAGAGGCTGCAGAAGATAGAATATTGCTGAACAGTGAGTGTACCTGTCTGATTCTTGCTTTGGAAGCTTCCTCTCAGGGGTATACTCCACTGTGTGAGGTGTGGGGTGTAGGTCTGCCCCCTGTGGGGGATGTCTCCCAGTTAGGCTACTCAGGGGTCAGGGACCCACTTGAGCAGGCAGTCTGTCCGTTCTCAGATCTCAACCTCCGTGTTGGGAGATCCACTGCTCTCTTCAAAGCTGTCAGACAGAGTCGTTTGCATCTGGAGAGGTTTCTGCTGCTTTTTGTTGTTGTTGTTGTTGTTGTTGTTTAGCTGTGCCCTGTCCCCAGAGGTGGAGTCTACAGAGACAGGCAGGCCTTCTTGAGCTGCTGTGAGCTCCACCCAGTTCGAGCTTCCCTGCGGCTTTGTTTACCTACTTAAGCCTCAGCAATGGCGGGCGCCCCTCCCCCAGCCTCACTGCTGCCTCGCGGTTAGATCGCAAACTGCTGTGCTAGCAATGAGGGAGGCTCCGTGGGCGTGGGACCCTCCCAGCCAGGTGTGGGATATAATCTCCTGGTGTGCCTGTTTGCTAAGATCCTTGGTAAAGTGCAGTATTGGGGTGGGAGTTACCCGATTTTCCAGGTGTTGTGTGTCTCAGTTCCCCTGGCTAGGAAAAGGGATTCCCTTCCCCCTTGTGCTTCCCAGGTGAGCCTATGCCTCGCCCTGCTTCAGCTCTCGCTGGTCAGGCTGCAGCAGCTGACCAGCACCGATTGTCCCGCACTTCCTAGTGAGATGAACCCAGTACCTCAGTTGAAAATGCAGAAATCACCTGTCTTTTGTGTCACTGTGCTGGGATCTGGAGACTGGAGCTGTTCCTATTCAGCCATCCTGCTCCGCCCCCCTACAATTTTTAAATGTATTTTATTTTTATATATGCTAGAAACACACAGAACATTACCTTAAAAAATTTTTTTAAATTGTAATGGGTACATAGTAGGTGTGTATATTTATAGGATATATGAGATATTTTGATACAGGCATGCATTGTGTAATAATTACACAATGGAAAATGGGGTGGTCATCCCCTCAAGCATTTATCCTTTGTGTTACAATTTAGTTATACTTTTTTAGTTATTTTAAAATCTACAATTATTTTGACTATAGTCACCCTGTTGTGCTGTCAAATACAAAGTTATTCATTCTTTCTAATAATTTTTGTATTAATTAACCATCTCTACCTCTCTGGTGTCCTGGCTTCTGCCCACTACCCTTCCCACCCTCTGGTCACCATCCTTCTTCTGTCTCCATGTGTCACTACTTTTGCTTTAGATTTTAATTTTAATTTGCTTTTAATTTTAAAAGAATTAAAATAAGGAAAAATGAATTTTACATTGGCCTTTATTAATACCATTTCAGCACTTTTCATTTGTGTGTGTGGGTGTGTATGTGGAAATCCATGTTTTTGTATCATATAATCTTTTTGCCAGAAAATTTTTCTTTAGTATTTTTGATAGGACAGGTCTGCTGATAATCAGTTCTCTGATTTTTGTCTGAAAAAGAGTTTATTTTTCATTCATCTTTGAGAGATATTATCAATAAGTATAATATGGGTTCACAGGTGTTTTTATTGTTTTTACTTTCTTTCGCACTTTAAACACATCATTTTCATCCGTTCTGGCTTGCAAGTTTCTGGCTAGAAGTCTGCTATAATTCTTATCCTTGTTCTTCTTTATTTAGTGTGTCTTGTTTTCTCTGGCTGTCTTCAATATTTTTTCTGTATTTCTTGTTTTGGGCTGTTTCAATATGATGTGTTAAGTACATGTGTGTGATGTGTGTTATGTATATGTGTGTGTTTCTGTTTATCCTTAGTGTTGTCTAATGTTCTTGGATCTGTGGTTTAGAGTCTTCATTAATTTTGGAAAATTCTTAGTTATTCATTGTCTCTTTATATATTTCTTTTGTAACTTCTTTATCATCTCTTTCTGTAATTTTTATTACATATGTGTCAGACTTTTTGATACCGCCCCACGTCTCTTAGATGTTCTATTCTTTGTTTATTTCCATTTTTTTTACTTTTACATTTCAGTATATATAATTTCTATTTTCAATTTCACTGATTCTTTCCCACCCTCAGTTTTGCTGAGTATATTGGTGAGCTTCTCAAAGGTACTCGTCGTCTCTGTTATGATATTTTTCATTTCTATCATATCCATTTGGTAATTTCCTATATCATATGTATATGTATATGCTAAGATGCCCCATCTCTTCATGCATGTTGGCTTTCTTTTTGACTAGAGTCTAACAACATATTAGTCAGTTATTTTAAGTTTCTTGTCTGATAATGCCAACACCTTAGTTATATGTGAATATGGTTTTCTTGATTGCTTTGTCTCAACATACTTGACAATGTCTTTTTTTTCTTGTTTCTTTTTATGCCTCATAATTTCTTGTTAAAAACTAGACATCTTTTGAAGACAGTAGAGACTGAGATAAATAGGTGTTGTGCCTTAAGTAGGAGGTAAGATAGGATAGCAAAGCCCATCCTCCTCAGGGCACAGCTGAAGACTCACTGGACATGGCTTTTCTGTTGCACTAGGCTTTTAGTGTATGGGTGGTGTGCTGGTGTTGGGGGGCAGGTGTCAGGTAATTCAGTCAGAAATTGATCTGGGTTTGGGTTTTTACTCGCCATGACTGCCCTCAGTACCTCAGAGACTTCAAATTCCTTTGTTGTTATCTTATGTTTAGGGTGAGGCCTGCTTTTCCAGACGCTTTTTCTTGGTGTTTGTTCCATTAGCTTCAGGTTTCTCCTTTGTGCCTGCCCCTCAGAGAGGGCTTCTCTTCACACACTCTTCACCCAGGAGCAGAGTGCTGTTACTTATTACTTTATACTTGGAGCATGGTGGGCATATTGGGGAGATATTCGTGTTCTGGTTCAGCTTCAGCCTGAGGCAGGCTGTGTCTCTGGAGTGGAGAGATCTGCCTTTCTCAGTGATCCTGCCCCACCACTGCCTAAGGTCTCTATAATAGATATATTCCTGTCCCACCTTCAGGGTTAGAGGATTTTTTTTCCTGTGCCCTTTCTCCAGCTGCAGTGGGTCTTTAGCTGTGTCCTGAGGAAGATGGGCTTTGCTATCCCATTTTACCTCCCACTTAAGGCTTTTGTTTGGAAGAGATAAAGGTGAGTTTTGGTGGCTGCTGTTTGCCGCCCCCAGACCTGTACCCTGAATGAGGCTGGCCTCCTGTCTTTTTTCTGAGTGCCTGGTGAGATCTGTGGAGAAGAGCCTGTGAGTGGGTGATGATACCCATGTAGCTTTGGCTTCTCGGGGTTCTGTATTCTCTTTCCAACCAACCTTTAGTCTTACAGCAATTCATCACAAGCTTCAGCTGAATTCTTTCTTGCTTGTCTGTTCCAGGTAAACAAGTGCTAGTCTTTTATCTCTCTTTGAGTTATTTTTGGGGTTGTTTGCCCTTTGATGGGTGTTAAGTACAGCTGTGATTTTGCCGATGAATGTTTGTTGCTGTGAGAGGAACAGTGGTCTTTTCCACTTTTCTACATCCTAAGCTGAAGCCTTCCCCTACTACATCTGAGAGATACAGGAAAGTTGGTTCTTAGACACAGATACATTTACTTGGTCCTCCTCTTCCTCCTCCTCCTCCTCCTCCTCCCTTCCTTCTTCTTTCTTCCTTCCTTCTCCTCCGCCTTCAGAAGTTTGAAAAGCACTTTAGTTTTTGTTTTTACAATCTACAAAGTTTTTAAAAAATTCTTTAACATTTTGTTTTTACATCTATGAGCTTTTCTTTTTAAAAGTAAACCTGTTTGTAAAGATAATCCTCTTGTGCTATCTGGCATCATTTGTACTTGAGAGTAAATCACTACTGTCAAATATCTCCTTAAAAACTGAGATGTGGAAGGAGGTGTTAGCTTCCAGTTTGAAAATCCCTGTTACTGTTAAAATATTTGAGGTTTGTAATAAATACAAAAATAACATAGGAGTAATAAGATTACCTTTTTAAAAAATACCTTTTGATGAATCAGTTCTGGATTCTGTATGTATTCTGTTAGCTGGCTATTTTGTACACATCTGATTTTAAAAGGAAATTTGGATAAACAGTAGCATTATTCTAGAACAGCAAAAGTAGGTATGTAAGAAACATTTATGTATGGTGTATCTAAGAGTAGTTTACAGGTAGAACAGAGCAGAATGAAACATGTTTACTTATTTTATACATATGTAAATATAAGTAATACACATAGTGTTGACTTAAATCCTGAGACCTATAAATATAGAAAAGGAGAGCTTTATTTCTTACAAAGGACTACAGCCTGCAGGCTTATTAACATGACCTACAGTATAAAGTTGTTTTTTATTTTTTATTATACTTTAAGTTCTAGGGTACATGTATACAATGTGCAGGTTTGATACATAGGTATACATGTGCCCTGTTGGTTTGCTGCACCCATCAACTCATCATTTACATTAGGTATTTCTCCTAATGCTATCCCTCCTCCAGCCCCCCACCCCCTGACAGGCATTGGTGTGTGATGTTCCCTGCCCTGTGTCCAGGGGTTCTCATTGTTCAGTTCCCACCTGTGAGAGAGAACATATGGTGTTTGGTTTTCTGTCTTTGTGATAGTTTTCTGAGAATAATGGTTTCCAGCTGCATCCATGTCCCTGCAAAGGACATGAACTCATACTTTTTTTATGGCTGCATAGTATTCCATGGTGTATATGTGCCACATTTTCTTTTTATTTATTTATTGTTATTATTATACTTTAAGTTCTAGGGTACATGTGCATAATGTGCAGGTTTGTTACATATGTATACTTGTGCTATGTTGGTGTGCTGTACCCATCAACTCATCAGCACCCATCAACTCGTCATTTACATCAGGTAAAACTCAGAATGCAATCCCTCCCCCTTCCCCACTCCCCATAATAGGCCCCGGTGTGTGATGTTCCCCTTCCCCAGTCCAAGTGATCTCATTGTTCAGTTCCCACCTATGAGTGAGAACATGTGGTGTTTGGTTTTCTGTTCTTGCGATAGTTTGCTGAATGTGCCACATTTTCTTAATCCAGTCTATCATTGATGGACATTTGGGTGTGTTCCAAGTCTTTACTATTGTGAATAGTGCCGCAATAAACATACGAGTGCATGTGTCTTTATAGTAGCATGATTTATAATCCTCTGGGTATACACTCAGTAAGGGATCACTGGGTCAAATGGTATTTCTGGATCTAGATCCTTGAGGAATTGCCACACTGTCTTCCACAATGGTTGAACTAATTTACACTCCCATCAACAGTATAAAAGTGTTCTTATTTCTCCACATCCTCTCCAGCATCTGTTGTTTCCTGACTTTTGAATGATTGCCATTCTAACTGGTGTCAGATGGTATCTCATTATGGTTTTGATTTGCATTTCTCTGATGACCATTGATGAGCATTTTTTTCATGTGTCTGTTGGCTGCATAAATGTCTTCTTTTGAGAAGTGTCTGTTCATATCCTTTGCCCACTTTTTGATGGGGTTGTTTTTTTCTTGTGAATTTGTTTGAGATTTTTGTAGATTCTGGATATTAGCCCTTTGTTAGATTGGTAAATTGCAAAACTTTTCTCCCATTCTGTAGGTTGCCTGTTCACTCTGATGGTAGTTTCTTTTGCTGTGCAGAAGCTCTTTAGTTTAATGAGATCCCATTTGTCTATTTTGGCTTTCATTGCTACTGCTGTTGGTGTTTTAGTCATGAAGTCTTTGCCCATGCCTATGTCCTGAATTACCTAGGTTTTCTTCTAGGGTTTTTATAATTTTAGGTCTAACATTTAAGTCTTTAATCCCTCTCGAATTAATTTTTGTAGAAGTTGTAAGGAAGGGATCCAGTTTCAACTTTCTACATATGGCTAGCCAGTTTTCCCAGCACCATTTTTTAAATAGGGAATCCTTTCCCCATTTCTTGTTTTTGTCAGGTTTGTCAAAGATCAGGTGGTTGTAGATGTGTGGTGTTATTTCTGAGACCTCTGTTCTGTTCCATTGGTCTGTATATCTGTTTTGGTATCAGTACCATGCTGTTTTGGTTACTGTAGCCTTGTAGTATAGTTTGAAGTCAGGTAGCATGATGCCTCCAGCTTTGTTCTTTTGACTTAGGATTGTCTTGGCAACGCGGGCTCTTTTTTGGTTGCATATGAACTTTACAGTAGCTTTTTCCAATTCTGTGAAGAGTCATTGGTAGCTTGATGGGGATGGCATTGAATCTATACATTACCTTTTCTTCCTATCCATGAGCATGGAATGTTCTTCCATTTGTTTGTGCCCTCTTTTATTTCGTTGAGCAGTGGTTTGTAGTTCTCCTTGAAGAGGTCCTTCACATCCCTTGTAAGTTGGATTCCTAGGTATTTTATTCTCTTTGTAGCAGTTGTGAATGGGAGTTCACTCATTATTTGGCTCTCTGTCTGTTATTGGTGTAGAGGAATGCCTGTGATTTTTGCACCTTGATTTTGTATCCTGAGACTTTGCTGAATTTGCTTATCAGCTTCAGGAGATTTTGGGCTGAGACCATGGGGTTTTCTAAATATACAATCATGTCATCTGCAAACAGGGACAATTTGACTTCCTCTTTTCCTAATTGAATACCGTTTCTTTCTTTCTCTTGCCTGATTGCCCTGGTCAGAATTTCCAACACTACGTTGAATAGGAGTGGTGAGAGAGGGCATCCTTGTTTTGTGCCAGTTTTCAGAGGAAATACTTCTAGTTTTTGTCCATTCATTATGATATTGGCTGTGGGTTTGTGATAAATAGCTCTTATTATTTTGAAATATGTTCCATGAATACCTAGTTTATTGAGAGTTTTTACCATGAAGGCTGTTGAATTTTGTCAAAGGTCTTTTCTGCATCTATTGAGATAATCATGATAATCATGTGGTTTTTGTCTTTGATTCTATTTATGTGATGGATTACATTTATTGATTTGCACATGTTGAACCAGTGTTGCATCCCAGGGATGAAGCCATCTTGATCATGGTGGATAAGCTTTTTGATGTTCTTCTGGATTCGGTTTGCCAGTATTTTATTGAGGATTTTTGCATTGATGTTCATCAAGGATATTGGTCTAAAATTATCTTTTTTTTTGTTGTGTCTCTGCCAGGCTTTGGTATCAGGATGATTCTGGCCTCATAAAATGAGTTAGGGGTGATTCCCTCTCTTTCTACTAATAGGAATAGTTTCAGAGGGAATGGTACTAGCTCCTCTTTGTACCTCTGGTAGAATTCTGCTGTGAATTCGTCAGGTCCTGGACTTTATTTGGTTGATAGGCTGTTAATTATTGCCTCAATTTCATAGCCTGTTATTGGTCTATTCAGACATTCGGCTTCTTCCTGGTTTAGTCTTGGGAGTGTGTATGTGTCTAGCAATTTATCCACTTCTTCTAGATTTTATAGTTTATTTGCCTAGAGGTATTTATAGTATTCTCTGATGGTAGTTTGTATTTCTATGGGATCGGTGGTAATATCCCCTTTATAATTTTCTTATTGTGTCTATTTGATTCTTCTCTCTTTTCTTTATCAGTCTTGCTAGCGATCTATCAATTTTGTTGATCTTTTCAAAATATCAGCTCCTGGATTCATTGATTTTTTTGAAGGGTTTTTTGTGTCTCTGTCTCCTTCAGTTCTGCTCTGATCTTTGTTATTTCTTGCCTTCTGCTAGCTTTTGAATGTGTTTGCTCTTGCTTCTCTAGTTCTTTTAATTGTGATGTTAGGGTGTCAATTTTAGATCTCTCCTGCTTTCTCTTGTGGGCATTTAGTGCTGTAAATTTCCCTCTACACTCTGCTTTAAACAGTGTGTCCCAGAGATTCTGGTATGTTGTGTCTTTGTTCTCACTGGTTTCAAAGAACGTCTTTATTTCAGCCTTCACTTCATTATGTACCCAGCAGTCATTCAGGAGCAGGTTGTTCCGTTTCCATGAAGTTGTGTGGTTTTGAATGAGTTTCTTAATCCTGAGTTCTAATTTGATTGCATAGTGGTCTGAGAGACCGTTTGTTGTGATATCTGTTCTTTTACATTTGCTGAGGACTGCTTTAGTTCTAATTATGTGGTCAATTTTAGAATAAGTGCGATGTGGTCCTGAGAAGAATGTATATTCTGTTGATTTGGGGTGGAGAGTTCTGTAGATGTCTATCTGGTCTGCTTGGTGCAGAGCTGAGTTCAAGTCCTGGATATCCTTGTTAACCTTCTGTCTCGATCTGTCTGATAATGACAGTGGGGTATTAAAGTCTCTCATTACTATTGTGTGGGAGTCTGAGTCTCTTTGTAGGTCTCTAAGGACTTGCTTTATGAATCTCGGTACTCCTAGATTAGGTGCATATATATTTAGGATAGTTAGCTCTTCTTGTTGAATTGATCCCTTTGCCATTAGGTAATGGCCTTCTTTCTCTCCTGATCTTTGTTGATTTGAAGTCTATTTTATCAGAAACTAGGATTGCAACCCCTGCTTTTTTCTTTTTTTTTTGCTTTCAATTTATTTGGTAGATCTTCCTCCATCCCTTTATTTTGAGCCTGTGTGTGTCTCTGCAGGTGAGATGGATCTCCTGAATACAGCACATTGATGGGTCTTGATTCTTTATCCTATTTGCCAGTCTGTGTCTTTTAATTGGGACATTTAGTCCATTTACATTTAATATTAATATTGTTATGTGTGAATTTGATCCTGTCATTATGATGTTAGCTGGTTATTTTGCCCATTAATTGATGCAGTTTCTTCATAGCTTCAATGGTCTTTACAATTTGGTCTGTTTTTGCAGTGGCTGGTACTGGTTGTTTCTTTCCATGTTTAGTGCTTCTTTCAGGAACTCTTCTAAGACAGGCCTAGTGGTGACAAAATCTGTCAGCATTTTCTTGTCTGTAAGGGATTTTATTTCTGTTTCACTTATGAAGCTTAGTTTGGCTGGATATGAAATTCTGGGTTGAAAATTGTTTCCTTTAAGAATGTTGAGTATTGGCCCCCACTCTCTTCTGGCTTGTAGAGTTTCTGCCGAGAGATCTGCTGTTAGTTTGATGGGCTTCCAAACCGACCTTTCTCTCTGGCTGCCTTTAACATATTTTTTCTTCATTTCAACCTTGGTCAATCTGACAATTACGTGTCTTGGGGTTGCTCTTGTCGAGGAGTATCTTTGTGGTATTTTCTGAATTTGAATGTTGGCCTGCCTTGGTAGGTTGGGGAAGTTCTCCTGGAATATCCTGCATAGTGTTTTCCAGTTTGGTTCCATTCTCCCCATCACTTTCAGGTACACCAGTCAGATGTAGATTTGGTCTCTTCACATAGTCCCATATTTCTTGGAGGCTTTGTTCATTTATTTTTACTCTTTTTTTCTCTAAACTTCTCTTCTTGCTTCATTTCATTAATTTAATCTTCAATCACTGATACCCTTTCTTCCACCTGATCGAATCGGCTACTGAAACTTGTGCGTGCATCATACAGTTCTTGTGCCATGGTCAGTTGATGGTTCAGTTCCACCAGGTCATTGAAGGTCTTCTCTATGCTGTTTATTCTGGTGAGCCATTTGTCTAATCAGTTTTAGAGGTTTTTAGCTTCTTTGCGATAGGTTTCAACATCCTCCTTTAGCTCAGAGAAGTTTGTTATTACCTGTTGTCTGACGTCTTCTCTCAATTCGTCAAAGTCATTCTCTGTCTAGCTTTGTTCTGTTGCTGTCAAGGAGCTGCGTTCCTTTGGCGGAGAAGAAGCGCTCTGATTTTTAGAATTTTCAGCTTTCCTTCTCTGGTTTCTCCCCATCTTTGTGGTTTTATCTACCTTTAGTCTTTGGTGATGGTGACATACAGATGGTATTGTGGTGTGGGTGTCCTTTCTGTTTGTTAGTTTTTCTTCTAACAGTCAGGACCCACAGTTGCAGGTCTGTTGGAGTTTGCTGGAGGTCCACTCCAGACCCTGTTTGCCTGGATATCAGCAGCGGAGGCTGCAGAACAGCAAATATTGCAGAATGGCTAATGTTGCTGCCTGATCCTTCCTCTGGAAGCTTCGTCTCAGAGGGGCACCTGACCATATGAGGTGTCATTCGGCCCTTACTGGGAGGTGCCTCCCAGTTAGGCTACTCAGTGGTCAGGGACCCACTTGAGGAGGCAGTGTGTCTATTCTCAGATCTCAAACTCCATGCTAGGAGAACCACTACTCTCTTCAAAGCTGTCAGACAGGGACGTTTAAGTCTGCAGAAGTTTCTGCTGCCCTTTGTTCAGCTATGTCCTGCCCCCAGAGGTGTAGTCTACTGAGGCAGGCAGGCGTCCTTGAGCTGTGGTGGGCTCCACCCTGTTCGACCTTCCCGACCGCTTTGTTTACCTACTGAAGCCTCAGCAATGGCTGACGCCCCTCTCCCAGCCTCGCTGCCGCCTTGCAGTTCAATCTCAGACTGCTGTGCTAGTGGTAAGTGTGGCTCCATGGGCGTGGTACCTTCCGAGCCAGGTGCAGGATATAATCTCCTGGTGTGCCATTTGGTAAGACTGTTGGGAAAAGCTCAGTATTAGGGTGGGAGTGTCCTGATTGTCCAGGTACCTTCTGTCACGGCTTCCCTTGGCTAGGAAAGGGAATTCCCCTACCCCTTGCACTTCCTGGGTTAGGCGATGCCCCGCCCTGCTTTGGCTCATGCTCCACAGACTGCACGCACTGTCCAACAAGCCCCAGTGAGGGTAACCTGGTACCTCGGTTGGAAATGCAGAAATCGCTTGTCTTCTGCGTCACTCACACTGCGAGCTGTAGACTGGAGCTGTTCTTATTGGGCCATCTTGGAACCTCCCTCGTGCCATGTTTCTCAGCTCCATCAGGTCATTTAAGGTCTTCTCTGCATTGTTTATTCTAGTTAGCCATTCGTCTAACCTTTTTTCAAGGTTTTTAGCTTCCTTGCAATGGGTTCAAACATAGTCCTTTAGCTCAGAGAAGTTCGTTATTACTGAGCTTCTGAAGCCTACTCTGTCAACTCATGGAAGTCATTCTCCATCCAACTTTGTTCCATTGCTGGCGAGGAGCTGCAATCCTTCGGAGGAGAAGAGGCACTGTAGTTTTTGGATTTTCAGCTTTTCTGCTCTGGTTTCTCCCCATCTTTGTGGTTTTATCTACCTTTGGTCTTTGATGTTGGTGACCTATAGGTGGGGTTTTGGTGTAGATGTTTTTTTTTGTTGATGTGGGTGCTGTTCCTTCCTGTTTGTTAGTTTTCCTTCTAACAGGTCCCTCAACTGCAAGTCTGTTGAAGTTTGCTGGAGTTCCACTCTAGACCCTGTTTGCCTGGGTATCACCAGCAGAGGCTGTAGAACAGCAAGTATTGCAGAAGAGCAAATATTACTGCCTTATCCTTCCTCTGGAAGCTTCATCCCAGACGGGCAGCTGCCTGCCTATATGAGGCGTCTGTGGGCCCCTGCTAGGAGGTGTCTCCCTGTTAGGACACATGGGGGTCAGGTACCCACTTGAGGAGGCAGTCTGTCCGTTTTCAGAGCTCAACCGCCATGCTGGGGTAACCACTGCTCTCTTCAAAGCCGTCAGACAGGAATGTTTAAGTTTGCAGCAGTTGCTCTCTTTTGTTCAGCTATGCCCTGCCCACAGAGGTAGAGTCTATACAGGCAGTAGACTGTGCTGAGCAGTTCGAGCTTCCAGGCCACTTTGTTTACCTCCTCAAGCTTAAGCAGTGGTGGACACTGCTCCCCGAGCCAGGTTGCCACCTTGCAGTTTGATCTCAGACTGCTGCGCTAGCAAGGCTCTGTGGGCGTGGCACCCCCTGGAGCCAGGCACAGGAGAGAATCTCCTTGTCTGCTGTTGCTAAGACCTTGGGAAAAGCACAGTATTTAGGCAGGAGTGTCCCGTTTTTCCAGGTAAAGTCTGTCCCGGCTTCCCTTGGCTAGGAAAAGGAAATCCCCCAACCCCTTGCACTTCCCAGGTGAGGTGACACCCCACCCTGCTTCAGCTTACCATTCATGGGCTGCACCCACTGTCCAACCAGTCCCAGTGAGAAAAACCAGGTACCTCAGTTGGAAATGCAGAAATCACCCATCTTCTGTGTCGATCACATTGGGAGTTGCAGACTGGAGCCGTTCCTATTTGGCCATCTTGGAATGGATCAATATAAAGTTTTGATAGTTGATTTAGGGTTTGAAGTTTGTTAATACTTCAGTGAAGAGTTTAGTGGGGAAAATGATGTTTCAAAGCATATGATTAAAATAGTTAGGAAATTTCAAGTGTAAGAGTGATAGGACCATCAAGAGAATTAATATTAAACTTTTCAAGTGGCATAAGTAAAAAGGTGGCTGGGGCAGGGCATGGTGGCTCATGCCCATAATCCCAGCACTTCGGGAGGCCAAGGCAGGCAGATTACCTGATGTCAGGAGTTTGAGACCAGTCTGACCAATGTGGCAAAACCCCGTCTCTACTAAAAGTACAAAAAACCAAAAAACAAAAAAACAAAAATTAGCCAGGCATGGTGGCATGTGCCTGTAATCCCAGCTACTCGGGAGACTGAGGCAAGAGAATTGCCTGAACCTGGGAGGCGGAGTGAGCCGAGATCAGTGAGCCAAGTTTGAGCCACTGCACTCCAGCCTGGGTGACAGAGTGAGGCTCCATCTCAAAGAAAAACGGTGACTGGGTGTGGTGGCTCATGTGTACAATCCCAGCATTTTGGGAGGCCGAGAGGAGAGGATTGCTTGAGCTCAGGGCTCGAGACCAGTCTGGGCAACATGGTGAAACCTCATCTCTACAAAAAATACAAAAATTAGTCGGTTGTCATGGCATGTGCCTTTAGTCCCAGCTACTTGGGAGGCTGAGGTGGAAGGATTGATTGAGCCCAAGAGGTTGAGGCTGCAGTGAGCTGTGATCATGCTGCTGCACTCTAGACTGGGTGACACAGTAAGATCCTCTCGGCAAAAGCAAAAAGGAAAAAAAAAGGTATGATAAATAGTTTCATGATGTGGTATTCTAGATGTTTCAAAACTCAAACTTTTACTCTTTAGTATTCTCTGTTCATATAGGTGTCATGGAGCTTATTTGCAGAAAAATGTTTGAGTTTTTGTGTTTTTTGTTTTTGTTTTTTTTTTGAGACAGAGTCTCACTTTGTTGCCCAAGCTAGGATCTCTGCTCACTGCAACCTCAGCCTCCTGGGTTCAAGCGATTCTCCTGTCTCAGCCTCCCGAGTAGCTGAGATTACGGGTGCCCACCACCATGCCTGGTTAATTTTTATATTTTTAGTAGAGGCAGAGTTTCACCATGTTGGTCAGGCTGGCCTCGAACTCCTGACCTCAGGTGATCTGCCCAGCTTTGCCTCCCAAAGGGCTGGGATTACAGGTGTGAGCCGCGCGCCTGGCCGAGTTTTCTGTTTTATAAGAGCATAGCCTGTGTAATAGCTTGAAAACAGTCCATTTGTGACCTAGGATCTAATCAATGTTGACTTCTGTTTTCCTTTAAATTAGTTTTATTGTTCAGAGGTAATTTGAAAATGGTTAGCTACTGGCTGATTTTGTCTTTTTAAGCTTTAAAGCTTTTAAGCTGTTTAAGCTTTCTACATTGAGTATCAATGCATATGTGAGATTTTAGTCTTTATATTCTCCTGTATATAAGAAACACTGCATTGAGCATTTAGGGTTAATTTACTTTAGCTAGTGGTGTTCTATTCCTTGATAATTAAATTTCTTGGAGATCATGGAATTGAAATAATATCTTAGAGGTAGTTTTATCACTTGGTTAAGAATTTTAGCTTAAGGCCGGGCGCTGTGACTCACGCCTGTAATCCCAGCACTTTGGGAGGCTGAGGTGGGTGGATCATGAGGTCAAGAGTTCGAGACCATCCTGGCTAACACGGTGAAACCCCATCTCTGCTAAAAATACAAAAACAAAACAATTAGCCAGGTGTGGTGGTGGGTGCCTGTGGTCCCAGCTACTCGGGAGGCTGAGGCAGGAGAATGGTATGAATCCCAGAGGCAGAGCTTGCAGTGAGCCGAGATCACACCACTGCACTCCAGCCTGGGTGACAGATCTAGACTCCGTCTCAAAAAATAAAAAATAAAAAAAGAATTTTAGCTTAATAGATGCACAGATAGGTTGCATCTTTTGTGTTACCAGCTGTGTATTTGGATTATTTGACCTCTTTAAATCTGTTTGCACATCAGTAAAATAGAGTCAATATTATTGTGCCTCATGGGGGTGTTGTAAGGATTGAATGGGCAATACATGTGTTTGATATAGTCCTTGGCGAATAATGTTCAACAAATGTTAGCTATTGTTAAGTCAGTTAAGTATAAAGGATTCAGAGTTTACACCAAGGTTGTGGTCTAGGTTTGATATTATTCAGGTTTGAAACTTCATTTAATATGAGCTTTTTCATTGTCCCCTCTGCTTTTGACAGAACATAGGTGGGAAGAAGAGGGTTCAGAGTCTCTTTCATTCCAGTTCTCTGCTTTTTTAGCCAGACTAGCAAGTGGGTTTTGCTTTTTTTTTTTTTCCCCAGAGATAGGATCTCACTTTGTCACCCAGGCTGGAATGCAATAGCATGACCATTGTTCATTGCTGCTTTATTTTCCGGGCTCAAATGATCCTCCTGCCTCAGCCTCCCAGATAGGCAGGACGACAGGCATGTGCCACTGCACCTAACTTTTTTTATTTTTAATAGAGATGAGGTCTTACTGTATTGCCCAGGCTGTTCTTGAACTCCTGAGCTCAAGCGATCTTCCCACCTTGACTCCCAAAGTTCTAGGATTACAGGCATCAACCACTGTGCCCAGCTCTTAATAGATTTTAAGAGATAGACTCTATTGTAAGTTTAAAATCTTTGAATCTTCTCCCATAGAAACACATATGCAAATTTTTTTGCACTATTGTGGTGAGGGACAGTTCATGGTGCTGCCTTTCAAGCCTACTTATAGACTCCCTGTTCTGGAGAAAGAATTCATTTCAGCATAAAGTTACTAAAGAGGGAGTATGGGGCTGGTTTAGACAGTCTTGGAGCCCCCAAATAAGACAAGAAAAGCACCTGTAGTTGTTAGGTTTCTGTATTAGTCCATTTTCATACCGTTATGAAGAAATGCTCAAGACTGGGTAACTTATAAAGAAAAAGATGTTTAATGGACTCACAGTTCCACATGGCTGGGGAGGCCTCACAATCATGGCAGAAGGTGAAGGAGGAGCAAAGGTATGTCTTACATGGCGGCAGGCAAGAGAGTGTGTGCAGGGAAACTGCCCTTTATAAAACCATCCAATCTTGTGAGACTTACTCACTTTCATAAGAATAGCGCAGGAAAACCTGCCCCCTTGATTCATTTACCTGCCACTAGGTCCCTCCCATGACATGTGAGGATTATGGGAGCTACAATTCAAGATGAGATTTGAGTGGGGACACAGCCAAACCATATCAGTTTCTTTTTATTCTAATGCCTGTATACCATCAATAATTTCTTGTATTACTTGATTCTAGTAGTCGTGATTGTTAGCAACCATGTTCCAGAAATTTTCAGTGTCTTATCACTGCCTAATGCCACTTCTGAGAGTAGGATATTACTTCTGTGAGCAAAACAGTTTATTTTGATACAGTACTACTAGAGTGTAATAGAGGTATCAACAAGTAATATTTATCAGTTGCTTTCTATGTGCCTATGCATTCCCAGCTAAGCACTTTACCTGCATTATTTTATTTGTATAAAAGCATGTTTCACTATTACCCCATTTAGCAAATGGAAAATCTCAGGCTTAATACTTTGCCCAAAGTCACACAACTTTAAGTGGGAGAGTCTGGATTCAAACCCAAGTGTGTAAATTTGTGTTCTCATATCTGCTATGTGGAGTTGCCAGAGTTAAAGACATTTAGTGCTGTGCTTTAGTTAACTTGTGTCTCCACATCTTAGCCCTTTGAAATAATGAAATACTTTGTCTTTTCCTGTCACGCCAAATGGTAGTTGTAATTAATATCTCTGGTATTGATTTGGCGTGTGAAATAAACTTTATAAGATCAAATAAGCTTATTTTCTGAAATTTATTATCATACTTTAGGGAAGAACTTTTCTATTAAAATTGTGCTGCAACTTGGCTGTAGAAGTCATTAAACCAAAAACTACTTGCTTATTTGAAGTTCAGTTTTCCGGTAGGCTTTGATCTGAAAGAGCCAGGATGGCAAGTAGTAGAGAGCTTTTATTTATGTATTCTGATGAGGAAATACATTACTTAGGTGGATTTATTATGAATAAATATCCATGATACCATAAATACTTTATCATAAACTGAGGCTGATTACAATTTAAGCCACATAGCTTAAATCAATCTATAGTGTTTTTTAAAAATAATCTATATTTCTGTTCTTTGTTTGGTTTAAAATAGCTATGTTCAAGCTGATTTAAACAGTCTGCTTTCTAATCTGTTCCTGCCCACAAGACCACCTTAGGTTCTGAATGCCAATAGAAGTTCTTCTTCCCCTGATGATTTTTTTTCCCCCCCGGACCTTTCCTGATTCTGGCTAAGGTACAGCCCTCCTGGGGGTCTTCTGTCTCTTCCAGAGCTCCTCAGCTTTTCCTTGCCCTTCCCTCAAGCATCTGAAAGGAACTTGATATTCACATGATGATTGTATTGCTTCAGATTGTTTTGAATTTGACTGATTTTGCATTTGCAGTAGTTTGGACAGCTTAGGTAAGGGAAGATTTGTGCTCTCTTGGAGATGAGAATCTAGGTAGTTAACTAAGTGCTGGGATATGGAGTTTATGTCTTAGAGAGCTTTGAAGTGTTTTAAAATAATCATTCATATTCATGGTCAGTGTACAATAAAATGAGTTTTATTGTCTCCTTATTCAGAAATAGAAAAGTTGGTAAAATGAAGTAAATAAAATCTATTGAGAATGATATTTAACCTGCATTTAGCTTCATTTAAAGTAAAACTAGACAAAAGTAGACTTTGAGGTTTTCATTTGATCAGTTTTGTACACTGTGCATTTGTTTGTACTAACTATAGATACAGATAGAGGAAGGTGGACTAGTTTTAACATAGTTCCATTTGTATTTGAAAGCAATGTTTTAGAAATAGTTTTTGAGTAGGACTTCTTAATTTTTAAAATGTATTCAGTATCTTCTAATAGATTTCCTAACTAGAAATTATAATTAGGCATTTTTAGCTTCTAGAATGTGTCTATGAATTTGGAACCAAGGGAGTGGACATAGCTGTTGTGAAGCCTGTAGACATTATTCAACCCCTTTTTAGAGCACATATTTTATATATTTATAATGTAAAACATTTTAATAGTCTGGTTTCTTGGCACACAAAATAGAAGTAAAAACTCTAAGTGAAACAAACAGAATATTAAGTTATATTCTTCATTCTTTGCCAGAGGGACAGGGAAATAGAAATATACTTTAGAAGTGTCTGTTTCAAAATAGTAAAAGAAAAATGATTATTAGAAGTGATGTTTTGTATAGTGACCCTAGAGAGATGAGTCATACATAGGATTTCTATTCAATATTATAAAAATAGCATTTTAAGTTGTAGATTTTGATGTTGGTTATTTTTCATTAATAATTTTTCTCAGCCATATGGTCATTAATACCAACTTTGGTGTAATATAGTACTGATACAATTACTATAAGATGTGGAACCATTTAATTTAAATCTGACTGACATAGAAAACATTATTAATGAACCATTAAAATTTGCTCTTTTGTACCTTGGGGGAAATGGCTGATTCTAGAGCAGGGGTCTCCAACCCCTGGGCTGCAGGCTTGTACTGGTCCGTGGCCTGTTAGGAACCAGGCCACATAGCAGGAAGTGAGCAGCTAGCTAGCCTTACCACCTGGTCTTCGCCTCCTGTCAGATCAGCAGTGGCATTAGATTCTCATAGGAGCACAAACCCTATTGTGAACTGTGTGTACAAGGGATCTAGGTTGCAGGCTCCTTATGAGAATCTAATGCTGATGATCTGAGACAGTTTCATCCTGAAACCATCCCACCCCACCATACATAGAAAAATTGTTTTCCACAAAACAGGTCCCTGGTGCCAAAAAGGCTGGGGACCGCTGCTTTACTGTATTCATGTTAACTCATTGCCATGTTTGTACACTGGTTATAGAAATGTAAAAAACTTAAAATAGTCAAGACAACTTTGAAAAAGAACAATAAAGTTGATGGACTAACACTATCTAATTAGAAGTCTTACTAGAAAACTTCAAAATCAAAATAGTATAATATTGACGAAAAGGTAGACAAAGAGAAGAGTGGGAGAGAATGGCGAGCCCAGAAATAAACCCACCCATAGACAAACTACTAATTTTGAGAAAGGTACAAAGGGAATGCAATGCAGAAAGGACAGTCTTTTTAAGAAATGATGTTAGAACAATTGGATAACCAAAAAAGAACTTCATACTTGATGTGATATTTTAAAAAATTAGCTCAAAAAAGAACATAGACTTGAATGTAAAACTGAAAATAGAAAACTAGAAAAAAACAGGAAAAAAAATCTTTACATCCTTGGCTTGGCAGCTTTCTCAGAAATAACAGTAAAATCAAGATATATAAAAGAACAAGTGTGAATATACTGTAGTTCATAAAAAGGCAAAACTCCTCTTCAAAGAAACTTTCTTCTTCCTCCTCCCCCCCTTCCCCTCCTCCTGTTTCTCTCGCTTCCCCCCTCCTCCCATTTCTCCCTCTTCCCCTCCTCCCATTTCTCCCTCTTCCCCTCCTCCCATTCCTCCCTCTTCCCCTCCTCCTATTCCTCCCTCTTCCACTCCTCCCATTCCTCCCTCTTCCCCCCTCCTTCCCCTCCTCCCTCTTCCCCCCTCCTTCCCCTCCTCCCATTCCTCCCTCTTCCCCCCTTGTCCTCCTCCTCTTCCTCCCTTCTCCTCTTCCTCCCTTCTCCTCTTCCTCCCTCCTCCTCTTCCTCCCTCCTCCCCCTCCTCCTCTTCCTCCCTCCTCCTCTTCCTCCCTCCTCCTCTTCCTCCCTCCTTCCCCTCCTCTCTCCTCTCTCCCCTCCCCCTCTCTTCCCCTCCCCCCTCTCTTCCCCTCCCCCTCTCTTCCCCTCCCCCTCTCTTCCCCTCCCCCTCTCTTCCCCTCCCCCCTCTCCCTGTCCCCCTCCTTCCCTCTCCCCCTACCCTCCTCCCTCCTCCTCCTCCCCTCCTCCCCTCCCCTTCCTCCCTCCTCCCCTCCTCCCTCCTCCCCTTCCTCCCTCCTCCCCTTCCTCCTCCCCTCTCCCCCTACCTCCTCCCCCCCTCCTCCCTCTTCTCCTTCCTCCCTCCTCTCCCTCCTCCTCCAATACTACTACTACTACTTCTTCTTCCTCTTCCTCCTCTTTCTCCTCTTCCTCTCCTCCCCCCCCTTTTTTAAATGAAGATGGGTGTCTGCTATGTTGCCCAGGCTGGTGTCAAACTCCTGGCCTCAAGCAATCCTCTTGCCTCAGGGCCTGAATAGCTGAGATTACAGGTGTGAGCCATTACGCCAGCTCCCAAAAGACACTCTTAAAAGAATGAAAAGACAAGCAACAGACTCCTTTGTCAAGCGTATATCTGAAAGAGGACTTGTACTTCTAGAATATAGTATTAAAAACTGTCACAACTCAATGATAAGGGAAAAAGCAATCTAATTACAACATCAGAAAAAGATTTTCACTAGTTCATGAAAGAAGATCTGTATATGACAAAAAGCACATAAAAAGATGCTCAACAATATTACTTATTAGGAAGATGCAAATTAAAACCACATAAGATATCACTATACATCTATTAGAATAGCTAGAATTAAGAAGACCATAACAAGTGTTAGTGAGATGTGGAGAAGCTGAAATACTCATGTACTGCCAGTGGGGATGAAAAATAGAACAACTAGGCCGGGCGCGGTGGCTCACACCAGTAATCCCAGCACTTTGGGAGGCTGAGGTGGGCAGATCACTTGAGGTTAGGAGTTCGAGACCAGCCTGACCAGCATGGAGAAACCCTCTCTGTACTAAAAATACAAAATTAGCTGGGCATGGTGGCCCATGCCTGTAATCCCAGCTACTCGGGAGGCTGAGACAGGAGAATCGCTTGAACCTGGGAGGCGGTTGCGGTGAGCCGAGATCACGCCATTGCACTCCAGCCTGGGCAACAAGAGCGAAACTCCATCTCAAAAAAAAAAAAAAGAAGAAAAATAGAACAACCTGTTTGTAAAACAGTTTGGCTGTTTCTTAAAAAGTTATACCTATACCTATGATATGTTCCAGCCTTTCCCACTTGTAGGTATTTACCTAAGAGAAGAAGGAAATATATGTTCATGGGAAGACTTGTACATGACTATTAATAATAGCTTTATTATCAATAATAACAATAATAACTTTATTTGTAATAATAAAAAACTAGAAACAACCTAAATGTCCAACAGTGAATGAATAAACTGTGGTATATTTACACAATGGAATACTACTCAACAATGAAGAGGAATGAACTTTTGATACATGCCACAAAACTGGGTGAATCTCAGAATAGTGGTACTGAGTAAAATGAGCCAGACAAGAAAAAAAGACTATATAATATATGATCCCATTTATATAAAACTCTAAAATAGTCAAACTATGGTAACAGAAAAGGAGTGGGTAGGGTAGGGCTACCAAGGGTTTCAAGGAACTTTGGGGATATGCTCACCGTAGTGATTGGGGAATCAGGTATATAAACGTGTCAAAACTTATTAAAGCGATATTTTAAACATTTACAATTCATTGTATGTTGATTATAATTCTAAATGCTGTTTAATAAAAGAAGAAAATGAATAAGTTTTTTTGTCAAGAGGGATTGTGGTGCAGTTGGAAATTGAAAGGACAAAGTGAGGTTAGAATAACGATATCTAATGTTAGTATGACGAGTTCACACAAGTTATTACCATATTGTTAACTTGAGGCCTCAGGTGGTTGCCACTTTTTTTTTTGTTTATGCTTTTAAGGTTTGAATGTCATTCTGCAGGTGAGTGTAAAGATAATGAGAAAAATGACATTTTCCCCCTTTTTTCTTTCTAACCCCCTTTTTTCTTTCTTTCTTTTTTTTTTTTTTTAAAGGAGTGACAGTTCATTTAGATTCTTTGTATTCTTCTTCGTCTATATTTGTCAGTTTGCTGTACATGTACTCCAAGCTGCAGGATTTCATAATTGGGGCAATTGGTAAGTTGTTTTTTTGTTTTTGTTTTTCTTTTCTTTTTTTTTTTTTTTTTTTTTTTTACTAGTTTTCAGCTTTAATATTGTATTCTAATTTTTGGCTTCCTAACCTAGTTAACACAGAAAAACCAGATTAGAAAAAATAAAAGCAAAAATTGTTTTAAAAATGCAATTTAAAAATGTCATAAGGCATAAACTTTGGACAAACCTGTCTCTTTGAAGATTATGTTCCCATCTTTAAAAACAGCACATTTTATCTAGTTTAAATAAATATATGTATGTAAGGGGCACTAAGAGGAAGACTGCAGAAGAGACTGAGGTGGTCAGAGAGATAGAGGGACCAAGGAATGTGGAAGGGGCAGGAAAGAATTTCAGGGATTTTAAGGAAAAGGATACCTATTATGTGTAAAGCCCTATTTTAGGTGTACAAACAGATATCTTTTTATATATGAGTATACATGGACACTTGTCTTTGAAAGGTAGAATCACTGCACATATGTATATACATACATCTTTAAACAATCGAATCATTCTCATGGCTCATTCAGTGGGGGACCCTCAGAAATGGAGACTATCTGGACCCAGGCTAGGAGGTAATAGCAGATTTAGGTCTCTCTTTACACTCTGATGCAAACATTCCTTGAGTGAAATGGTGAGTGGAAGAGTACACATCTCTAAAAGTATCTGTTCCTCTCTTCTTTCCTTTATACTGACTTGCATTCAGCTGTATTCTTACATGCCAGAAGCATATGTGATGCAACTTTGTTCCACTGTGTACATAAACCAAAATTGAAATTAGCGTTTAATTAGAGTGTGTCGAGGACTTAAATTTAGTATGCTGCTACTGAAGTGGAGTAGTGATTGGCAGTCAGACAACTCTTGGCAGTTCTGCAGAGCTCCTAATGGTCATAAATATATGCAGAGAATTTATATAGATATTTTAAATCAGTTCTCAGAAAAAGTAGTTTTTATTATTATTTTAAATAGTATCTAGTTTTTGGTATTTTAGGGAAAGGAAGTGTTTTAAATGTTTAATTAAAAATATACTGCTTACTTTAACAGTACAAGGTTTTTTTTATTCTTGCAAAATTGAGGTAATTTCTTTTGCTTTTTAGCACAGACATAGGGAAAATGCTAAAATTGAGCATAACAGCATGTATGTGACTAAATAGCGTACAAAGAGTCTGCTAATGAGGGTGCATATAGAATTGACCTGTTTTAAGATAGACCCACATGTAATTCAGATTTTTTAGGTTAAACTTTTTACTTTTAGGTAATTGTAGATTCACATACAATCGTAAGAAATAATGCAGAGATCTCAGGTACCCTTTATCTAGTTTCTCCCAATGGTACTAATCTTGCAGAACTATAGTAAAATATAAAAACCAAGATCTTGACGTTGATAGTAAAGATACAGCACATTTTCATCACCAGCGGATTCCTCATGTTGCTTTTTCATAGCCACACTCAAAACCTCCCTTTTCCCCCTCACTCCTTAACCCCTGGCAATCCCTAATGTGTTCTTCATTTCTGTTGTTTTGTCATTTCAAGAAGGTTATAGATGTGGAATCATAGTCTATAGCCTTTGGCTTTTTTCACTCAGTGTTATTTTCTGGAGATTTATCCAGGTTGTTATGTGTATCTGTAGTTTATTCCAGTTGGTTGGTTGGTTGGTTGAGACAGAGTCTCACCCTGTCACCCAGGCTGTAGTGCAGTGGGGTGATCTCAGCTCACTGCCTCCACCTCCTCGGTTCAAGTGATTCTCATGCCTCAGCCTCCCAGTTACTAGCTGGGATTACAGGCACCTCCCACCCAGCCCAGCTAAGTTTTCTGTTTTTAGTAGAGACAGGGTTTCACCATGTTGCCAGTTAGGTCTTGAACTCCTGGCCTCATGTGATCTGCCCGCCTCAGCCATCCAAAATGCTGGGATTACAAGCATGACCTACCATGTCTGGGCTCCTTTTTATTTTTGAGTAGTGTTCTATGATACGGATGTATCACAGGTTATTTAACGGTTCACCAGTTGAAGGACATCAGTATTGTGTCCAGTTTTGGACTATTACAAATAAAGCTGCCACGAAATTTGTGAATAGATTTTTGTGTGAACATAATTTTCATTTCTCTGGGATAAATGCCAAGAGTGTAATTATTGGGTTATATGGACGTTGTATATTTAGTTTTTTAAAGAAACAAACTGTTTTCTAGAGTGGCTGTACTATTTTACACTCCTACCAACAAGTATGAGCAATTTAGTCTCCACTTCCTCACCAGCATTTGGTGGTTATAACTTTTTCTTTTAGCCATCCTAATAGGTGATATCTCATTGTGGTTTTGAACATCTTTTCATGTGCTTATTTGTTGTCTTTATGTCCTCTTGCTAAAATCTCTTCATGTCTTTTATCCATTTTCTTAATAATTTTTTTGTTCTGTTGAGCTTTGAAAGTTATGTATATTCTAGATGTGAATCCGTTGTTGGATATATGGTTTGTAAATACCTTCTTCCATAATTCAGCAGAATTGAAAATAAACATTTTAAAAAATGTAGTAGTAGGCCAGGCACGGTGGCTCACGCCTGTAATCCCAGTGCTTTGGGAGGCCAAGTCAGGTGGATCATGAGGTCAGGAGTTCGAGACCAGTCTGACCAACATGGCGAAACCCCATCTCTACTAAAAATACAAAAAGTAGCCAGGCGTGGTGGCGCACACCTGTAATCCCAGCAAATCAGGAGGCTAAGGCAGGAGAATCGCTTGAACCCAGGAGGTGGAGGTTACAGTGAGCCGAGATCATGCCACTACACTCTAGCTTAGGCGACAGAGCGAGACTTTGTCTCAAAAAAAGTAATAAACTCAAAACTCGTAAGCTTAAAAAATGTACAGCTTAAAAAATGTACAGTCTGGAATTAAACACTTGAGCCTCTGGAGTTTGGTTTGCTTTCGAATTCAGACTATGCCATTTATAAGCTGTATGACCTCAGGCAAGTTACTGAATATCTCAGTTCCTCATTTGTAAAATTAGGGATTTAAAACGCATCTGTCCTATTGGGTGGGTTGTGAGAGTTAAATGCGCTAATACACATAAAGAACTTGAACATTGCTTGACTGGTAAGTGTTGAATATGTGTTAGATATTATGCTATTTTTAAAAAGTTTACATTAACTTTTGCCTAATTACACTTTTTATTACTTTGTAGTGGTTGGATTTCATCCCTTACTGGTCTCAACCAAAATATTCCTGTTGGAATCATGATGATAATCATAGCAGCACTTTTCACAGCGTCAGCAGTCATCTCACTAGTTATGTTCAAAAAAGTAAGTGAAATGTTATGTCTAAATTTTTATAGTGAACCTGATGTAAAGTTTTCATTTTCCCATTTTGCTGTAATTTGGTGTAACCTGAAGCCATTTTATCGTTATTGTACAAGCTTGCTTTCTGAGGATTACTTTTTACAATTAAAAGTTATACATAGGTACATTTTAGAAAATTGCATCACTTTTTAAACTTCAGTAAAAAGGGAGTATTTTAAAATCATTTTAACTGAAAGCTTTCATGAGTTAAAGAGTCAGCCTCATTTTTAAAATTTGGATTTTTAAATATATGCTAAATTTCTTTTTTTTAATATGAAGCATATTAGCCTGATTAATGAATAGAAGCAAAACTGTTATATGGTGTGTACTGTTTATTCATATATACCTCTTAGGTTTTGTTTTTTTGGTTTTTTAAAATTTTTTATTATAAATTCAGAGGAAACGTGCAAGTTTGTTACACGGTTATGTTGCATAATGCTGGGGTTTGGGCTTCTATTGAACCCATCACCCAAATAGTGAACATAGTACCTGATAGTTTTTCAAGCTTTGCTCTTCTCCCTCCCTTTTGGAGTCCCCAGTGTCTGTTGTATCCATCTTTATGTCTGTGTGAACCCTTTGTTTAGCTCCCGCTTCTGAGTGAGAACATGCAGTATTTGATTTTCTGTTTATGTGTTAATTCACTTAGGATAATGGCCTTCAGCTGCATCTATGTTGCTATGAAGGACGTAATTTCATTTTTTTATGTGGTATAGTATTTCATGGTGTATATGTATCACATTTTCTTTATTCAGTCTACTATTTATGGACACTTTGGTTGATTCTATGACTTTGCTATTGTGAATAGTGCTGCAATAAGCATATGAGTGCAGGTGTCTTTTTGATAAAAGGATTTCTTTTCCTTTGGTTAGATACCCAGTAGGGGGATTGCTGGGTTGAGTGGAAGTTCTATTTTTACTTCTTTGAGAAATCTCCATACTGTTTTCCATGGAAGTTAAAGAAATGTACATTCCCATCAATGGTATATAAGCCATTTTCTCTGCATCCTTGCCAACATCTGCTATTTTTTGACTTTTTAATAATAGCCATTTTGACTGGTGTGAAATGGTAATTATTGTGGTTTTGATTTGCATTTCTCTGATTGGTGATGTTGAGATTTCTTATGTTTGTTGGCTGTTTGTATGTCTTTATTCAAGAATCGTCTGTTGATGTCCTTTGCCTACTTTTTAATGGGGTTGTTTTTTTTCTTGTTGATTTAAGTCCTTTATAAATTCTGATTGTTAGTCCTTTGTCAGATGCATAGTTTGCACATATTTTCTCCCATTCTTTAGATTGTCTGTTTACTCTGTTTATTCTCGCTCTTTCTTTCTTTCTTTCTGTCTTTCCTCCGTCTCTGTCTTCCTGTCTTTCTTTCTGTTGCCCAGGCTGGAGTGTAGTGGTGTGATGTTGGCTCACTGCAGCCTCTGCCTCCTGGGTTCAAGCAGTTCTCACGTTTTATCCTCCTGAGTAGCTGGGATTACAGGTGTGGCACCCGGCTAATTTTTTTGTATTTGTTATAGAGATGATTTTGCCATGTTGGCCAGTCTAGTCTCTAACTCCTGACCTGAAGTGATCCACTTGCCTTGGCTTCCCAAAGTTTGGGAGTACAGGCGTGAGCCACCGCACCCGGCCTATATCTTGAAACTTTACTCAAGTTATTTATCAGGTTTAGGAGTCATTTGGAGGAATCGTTAGGATTTGTAACTGCCCAGTTGTTTTAGCTACACTTCTTCCTGGAGAATTCCCAAGTCTATTTTCACATCCTTAAATAAAAAAATCATTAGTGTTTTTATTTGTTTATTTAAAGTTTTGTTTTGTCTTGCATATATATAATTTTGATATATTTTATACGTATTCAAACATGATATTGAGACCTTGGGAATAACACCTATGTTTTAAATGATAAAGACTTTTTGATAGTTCTCACTTTAAAGAAAATAAGTACTTATAATTTTTTTACTATTTTATTTCTTGAGGATATGTATGAGAAATGCATAGAAATAATTTTACCTTATATTTAAAACCACTTTGTACTCTTTCAGTACTTTACTCAGATATTTGCCTTTTATCCTTCTCAAAACCCTATGAAGGTTAAACCGTGTCTGTTCTTCCATATTTTCTCCATTTGAAATTTTTAACTTCTCTTCTGCACCAAACACACATACCATTGACACTCAGCTTTCTAATGTTACTTTTCCAGTTTTCCTTTTCCAGTTTCCTTTTCCAGTTTTCCTCCTCCTTAACCTCTGTAGCTTTCTATACCACAGGTGGCTCCTCTGCTAAGACTTTGCAATGATGTTCTAATTCTCCTGCCTCTGTGGCTATTCTTTCTCATCCATGTCTTTATCCAGTTCATAATAAGGTCTTAAATGTAATCGGCTCTTTGTGCTGTGCAGTCATTTTCTTTGGGAATTTCATCTTCCCTTATTTTTTTCAGTTTCTTCTCTACCTAGGTGACCTAGAATCTTGGAATTGGAAAAGATAATGCTTTGCATAAACCTTTAGTTGCATCTTCAGTTTGTCATTTTCATCTCCAGTTGTTGATTGATGTCATCTTTTCACAGTAATGCATCATAAACTCTTCAGTTTCTTAGTGCTAGATGTTCCTTTTGAATGTTCTGATTAATATTCAAGAAGCGTTTATTAAGACCATATATTGTATAGATTCAGTTATTATGAAATATCTAAAATGGGCAAATATATAGAGACAGAAAATATATTACAGCTTGACTGTGGCTTATGGGTGGGGTGGGGAGTGGGGGTAATGAAAGTATTCTAAAATTAGGTTGTGTAGATGTTATAGTCACAACTCTATGACTATACTAAAAATCATTGAATTATACACTTTAAAGGGTAAATTGCATAGTATACAGATTTTATCTTACTGAAGCTTTTTTTTTTTTTTTAAGAAACACTTATTGAATACCTACTATGAATGAGATGGCAATAAGCATTTTATGTAATTCCATTGAACATTTTTGTCAGTGCTGTGATTGCTTCTGTCAGTGCTTCCATTACCTTTTTTTTTTTTTTTTTTTTTTTTTTTTTTTGAGGCAGAATCTTGCTCTGTCGCCAGGCTGAAGTGCAATGGCGTGATCTCGGCTCACTGCAGCCCCGGCCTCCCAGGTTCAAGCAATTCTCCTGACTCAGCCTCCCAAGTAGCTGGGATTACAGGCATGCACCACCACACTTAGCTTTTTTTTTTTTTTTTTTTGAAATGGAGTCTTGCTCTGTCACCAGGCTGAAGTGCAGTGGCACGATCTCTGCTCACTGCAACCTCCAGCTCCCTGGTTCAAGCAATTCTCCTGCCTCAGCCTCCTGAGTAGCTGGAATTACAGGCGTGCGCCACCATGCCCAGCTAATTTTTGTATTTTTAGTTGAGACAGGGTTTTACCATGTTGGCCAGGATGGTCTTGATCTCCTGACCTCGTGATCCACCTACTGGGATTATAGGCATGAGCCACCATGCCCAGCTGCTTCCATTACTTTTTAATTCACTTTCTTAGATCCCTTTTTAGTATCTTTTCCATCTTTCTCTTCTTTTCCATTTCCAACCTCAGCTAATCCCGAAATTTGTTTTTACAGGTTACTTACATTCCCTCATCCTTCTCGCAGTTCATTTAATATATAATTACCATATTAACCTTAAAAAAGGTTAATATAGAATTACCTTATATATTTAATATATAATTACCATATTAACCTTAAAAAAACCCCCAAAAATCGCTCTGCAGGTTTTTGATGTGGATCTGGGATTGGGAATGGGATTTTGGTGGCAGTGCGAAGAAGGGCTACATTCAGAAACACCAGCATCGCTAAGGTTGTAAAAACACACTACATGCCATACATTTAGTCAGCAAATGGGCCTTAATAACCTAATGATGAAATCACTTTTATTGTGCTCAGCAATACTCTGGGCCCTACACAGAACACTTTACCAGTATTATGCCATTTTGTCCTCTCAAGGAATCCCAGGTTGGCATTATAGTGGTGGTGGGAAGAAGGGCTAGTGGTGACATCTCACAGCTCCGTGATTAACACTTTTTTTCCTAGTCAAACTGTACTGCTCAGTTTCTTCAGATACATCATGTACATTCCTTTTTTCCAGATTTTGTTTATATGATGTTTTTAAATCCATGCATTAATTCGTCTTCTCGGCTAGTTGAAGACCTATTAGTGTTCTTTCAAGACCCAGCTCTGATCTTGCTGTGTCTCCCAGAATGTTTTTTGTTGCCTTGTATCTTAGGGACCATGTCATTCTCTATTTTCTTGGGGAAATTTAACTGTCTATATTGCTCACTGTGGGACCTAGGCATAAGCCAGTTTATATGCCTTATGGTGCATGTATTCTGGGTACCCACCTGTTAAGCACCCCCAGCGTGAACAAGTCTTTTAGCATTGGAATTAGATGAGAAGAGCAAGAGTTTTGCTTTAGAACCATACAACTCAGGTTGAAATTTTGGCAACTTCACTTACAGCTGTGTGACCTGAGACAGGCTTCTGTAACCACTCAGGTTTAGTGTCCTGAACTGTACTCCAAGCTGCGTGAGAGTGGAGGCCTGTTCTGTATGCTTTCAGGTTGTATTCCTCACATCTGGAACAGTGACATGCAGTGATTAGCATGTGATATGCACTCAGATATTTGT
Organism: Macaca thibetana thibetana; assembly: GCF_024542745.1. Lineage (NCBI taxonomy): Eukaryota > Metazoa > Chordata > Mammalia > Primates > Cercopithecidae > Macaca > Macaca thibetana. The sequence continues at coordinate 103,021,195 of NC_065583.1, read as the reverse complement.
TGAATAAAAGGAGGAATGGGAAGAGTAACCATTTTTATAGGGTTGGTGTGAGGGTTAAATGAAACAGTGAATGTAAACTGCATAGAACAGGGCCTTCTCAGTTAATAGTTTTCCTTTCTAATCTTGACCTCTTTATCATTTTATATTCAGGGTCTGGTTTAGTGTCTACTTTTGTTTAGTAAATGCCTTTATCAAGTCAGCATGCTATCAGAAACAGAAAGAATGAAGAGGTTAATTGCAGGGAATTGGCTGGTGAGGTCAGTCTGATATCAAGAGGGCAGGCCGGAACTCTCAGGCAGAAGCTGAAACTCTAGTCCACAAGTGAGATTTCTTCTTCCTCAGAGGAACTCCAGTTCTGTTCTTAAGGCCTTTCAACAGATTGGATGGGGCATACCCAGATAATTTAGAACACTTCTTAAAGTCAACTGATGGTAGATGCCTATTACATCTACAAAATACCTTCACAACAACACCTAGGTTAGTGTTTGATTGAATAAGTGGAGACTATGGCCTAGCCAAATTAACACATAACACTGACCATTACAGTCAGTGTTGGAGAATTCCTTTATTATTTCACATGTATCACTGAGGGTGTTCTATAGAACTAGAAATGTAATACATTTAGAGTATAGTAGAGGGTTTTGTGGTGTGTGGCAGTTTTCACTCATTTGTTAAAGAGCTGTTATTGAGCATATATTATGTGCCAGGCACTGACCTGTGCATGAGCTCAGAGAGATCGCCTGTTGGTGAGGAAGAGAAATAAATTGGTGGGCCTCCCAATTCAGTGATTTAATGGCCATGATAGAGGTAAGTATAGGGAGCAGAGGGACACCTAATCAAGTTTTGGAGGTCTTTTAAAGTATTGCTTCAGCTGAGATATAATGATGGCTGCTCATCATTATAGTTATCTAAGCAAAAGAATAAGGGACAGGGAAGAGGATAAGAGGGATAAGTAGGTACCAGAGAGTGGGAATACCACGTTCACATCTAGTTGTAGGAAATAACATGGCAAATTCAGGGAATTAAATGTAGCTCAGAATGGATGGGAGATAAAACATGTTGTGTGAGCTGGGGCTAGGAGAATTGTATGGTGTTGGTATTGGAAGATGAAATTGAACACATAAGCATACTTATATCCTACAGTGTCTTGTTAAGAAGTTTATATCTTCTCCAAAAAGTGGTAGTGAGCCATAGAAGAGTTTTAAGGAGAAGAGTAATTGAATTGATTAGATTTAAATTTTAGAAGCGTTATTCCGAAATACATTTGGGATTTGTGGGGCCGAGCAGTGGTACTTGGAAACACTTAGGAGACAGGCTAGGAAGCTGATTAGTAATGATGGTGGCCTGAACTAAGGAAATGTGAAGAAAATGTAGTAAAGAGAAAATGAGCAGGTAACGATTAATCCAACTTGGGCCTGGAAGTAGGGGACAAGGTGAGACTCAAGGATGACGCCCAGGTTTTTAGATGATGGACCATTCAGGAAGAGAGTACAAGAAAAATGGTTTGGGGATCAAGATGTTTTCCACATTGATGTTGAATTTGGGGAGTTTAAATTAACTGGTGGTGCATTAAAATATAAATATTGAGTAGGCTTTTGTATATACAAGTCAGGAACAAGGGAAGAGCTTTAGGCTGGATTTCTAGACTGTAAAGTATTGACTTATTGAAGTGAGTGAAGCCTAGAAAGTGTGTGGAGTCAGAAGAGGGCCTTGAGGAGAATACTCACAACAATGAAGACTCTGCTGTGGGTGGAGTATGAAGCGAACTTTAACCAGCACTGGCCGTGGTTGGGGAATGTGTGGCACAGATGGTCACTAGAGCCAGGGTGTGGAGGAAGTGTTTATTCTGTAGCTGTTCCATGATGGACTACCCTGTGCACGCTCTGAATTCTTTGACCAGCAGTTTTTTTCCTTTCCATTTTCCAGGTATACAGTTTTTCAGGATCCACCACACAAAGGAAAAGTTATAGAACGGTGCTCATATGCCAGGCATTGAAAAGAAATATGACTTTCTCAAATAAAATAAAAGCATTGATATGGATATCATGCAGCATACTCTGATATTTTGTTGTTGTTGTTGTTTTTTACCTCATAAAAAAGTTACCAGAACCTCTCTTTCTATGTGTTCACAAGTTCCTAAACTTCTCTGAGTCTCAGATTCTTTATCTGTGAAATAAGAAGTTTAGATGAGATGATTTTCTGTATGATTTTATGAAGTACAATAGGGATACTGTAAGCTAAAATATAATTTGCACCAGCTTTCATATTTTAATAGCAGGCATTTCTCTTTCTGTAATAGAAATTAAGATCCAATTTTAAAAACCTAATTTTTCTTTTTTAATTTTCTGTTTCACACTTGATCAAAACTGGCAGTTTAATGACAAAAAATCCTTTGCAGGTATGTAGCAGTATTTATAACCACTAGGGGTCAGGCTTTTCAAGAACAGTTAATGCCCTGTAACTGGACTCTATGCACAGTTTTGACTCTAGAATTGTTGGGTTTTATTAAGCTGTTCTTCTCTTAAGGTAAATGTGCTCTGTTCTATATATTTATCCTCACTGAAGTGAATAGGATTTTGGTAATTTCGTTGGCTTTCTGTTGTCTCGCATAACTGAAGTAGGTCTCATTGGTGCTGCAGTGCCCAATATGAGATTGTGCTCTTGGTTTCCCCTACAGTGTCGTTTTATACTCCACATTTCAAATATTGAAAGAATATATGTCTTCTGTACATCTACATGGAGAAGAGTCTAGTTTAGTCCTGACGTTTCACAAATAGATTTCTTGTTTTCTCTCAGATTATTTCCAAATGGTGTTTTTTCAAAAGGTCCTCTTTCTATTAGAACTATTAGAAAGAATTGAGTAATGGTTTTGGGCTAAGCGGGGAGATGTTATAAATGTGTCAAATAACAGTAAATGAATGCATCACAGGAGACTATGGATCAGGGGAATCCAAAATTTTTTCCTTCTGTCAATTGGTATAAGAGCTAGAATAACTTAATATGGAAGTAATTAATAGATAATATATCATTTGTATTCCTTTTGGGACCTGGTTTTGCATGATTATCACTTCCATGAAATTTGTTGATAGACTGTCATGTTCACGTTAAATAGTTTTTAATAGTGAATTTTTTGGATTTTGAAAGAATTTTAGAAAAAAGTTATTTTACCTCTTTAAAAGACAAGTTTTCTGAAGTGTTTCAAATTTTGTTTATTTACTACAATATCTATTCTGCAGATACTCATTTTTGTGGGAGCATTGAATTGGGTCTGTGATACAGAACGCTGTGATTAAGTCTCACTAATTGGTGTTTCATGGTAAATGCTTTGTGAAGATATCCTATTATATATAAAGCGATATTTTTCTTAGGTGAAAAGTGACTCTTAGAGTTATCCCTCTACATGCAGGGGATTGGTTTCAGAACCCACCCATCCATATACCAAATCTATGCATACTCAAGTCTTGGAGTCAACCCTGCGGAACCCATGTATATAAAAAGGCTTCCGTGTACTCGGGTTTTAAATCCCATGAATACTGTATTTTCTTTCTGAGTTTGGTTGGGAAAAAAATCACATATTATAAGTGGACCTGCCCCGTTCAAGGATCATCATCTGTACTTTCTTTGAAAGCATTGCTATCGTTCACCTCTCCCCCTTGTCTCTCCCACTTTGTGACTTTATTTATGACCTAGGATAGAAAGCTGATAATTCCACTGTGCTGTTTTTCTGTAGTCACAGATAGGCATGCTACTTCTCTGTCAGAACCATTCAGCACTGTCGTCTTTGCTGACTAGGAATCAATTCTGGATGGTTCACATCGTCTATTAAAATGCTCATCCATTTACTTGTCACCTTCTTCTAAGGGACACAGATAGAGTAGTACTTTTGAATTCCTAGAAAAAAATGGCACTCTTGAGCAGATTGTTTATATCCTGTCCTCGGTTGATACTCTTAGTTTATTCACCTAAAAAAAAACTTTACCCCCAATTTTTATTTTGTTATCTTTTTCAGTAAGTACTAAGCTAGCTACTTAGTAGATCCCAAATCTAGGTTACTGTAACTAAATTATTATTATCTTAGGCATCTTCAAATTTGGTAGATTTGGTAGATTGGTGAGTATTTATAATGCTGTAAATATGGCACTTTCATCTAAGTAATCTTTGCATTTTTTTATCAGCTTTATTGAAATATAATTAGCATACAATTCACCCATTTAAAATATACAGTTTAGACCATGCATGGTGGTTCACACCTGTAATTCTAGCACTTTGGGAAGCTTTGGGAGGCCGAGGAGTTTGAGATCAGCCTGGGCAACATAATGAGACCACCCTCCAACCCCTTACAAGACATTTAAAAAAAAAAACTTATCCAGACATGGTGGTGTGAGTTCATTGTCCTAGCTGTTGGAGAGACTGAGGTGGGAGGATCACTTGAACCCAGGAGTTTGAGGCTGCAGTGAGCTGTGATTGCATACCACTACACTCCAGCCTGGGCAACTGAGTGAGACCTTGTCTCTAAAAAATACAAAATAATTGAAAAAAAAAAAACCCTAAAGTATACAATTTAATGGCTTTTGGTGTATTGTATTTGTTTTAATTGTGGAAAAATATGTATAACATAAACTTTGTCGTTTTAATTATATTTAGGTGTACAATTCAGTGGCATCAATTACAGTCACAGTGTTGCGCAACCATCACTAACGTCTGTTTCCAGAACTTTGTATCACCCCAAACAGAAACTCTAGTCATTAAGCAATAATTTTATTCCTCCCTATTCTCAGCCTCTGGCAGCCTCTGATTTGCTATGAATTGCCTGTTTTAGATATTTCATATAAATGGAGTTATACAATATTTTCCTTCTGTACCTGGCTTATTTCATTACCATAATGTTTTCAAGGTTCATCCATGTTGCAGCATGTATCAGAAATGCATTCCTTTTTAAGACTGAATAATATTCCATTGTATCTGTATACCACATTGTGTTTATCTGTTGATGGGCACTTGAGATTTTCCCACCTTTTGGCTATTGTGAATAGTGCTGCCGTAAACATTGGTATACAGGTATCTGTTTGAGTCTTTGTTTTCACCTCTCTTGTGTACATATATACCCAGGTGTGGAATTCCTATGTAGTCTTATAGTAATTCTATGTTTAGCTTTTGAGGCACCTCCAAACTCTTTTCTGCAAGGACTGTATCATTTTACATTCCCACCAGCACTTTCTCTACATCCTTGCCAACACTTGTGATTTCCCATTTTTCTCATTCCAGCCATCCTAGCAGGTGTGAAGTAGTATGTCTGCTTTTAAAACATTTAACCTCTGAGGTGACTGCAAACTAAGCATTTTACTTTGTAACACAGGTATAGTCTCCTTAAGCCGTATTGTACTTATTTGGTAAAAATTATTATTAATGAGGACAATTTTGGAACACTTAATCCCCAGCAGGTAGACAAATAATTATTCAGTGGCTTCTACTGCAGATTACTAAGCTGTGTCTTTTAGGGGGTGTAACAATGAGTAGAATTAGTTGTTGCCCTTAGGCAAGTAAAAGCAGGTGGGATATAATACGACATGGACATAAACCCTATAAAAGAAGAAGTACATACGTGCCTCCCCAGATGTACAAAGATTGGAGGTACTCTCAATAGGGAAAGCCATGGCTAGTTCAGGCACAAAAGAGCGGACAGAGCATTATTTGAGAGAGTGCTTAAAGGGTGCGTGATTTCAACATGGTGAAACTAGAGCGTCAATTCAAGGGCTTACAGAAGGGATATCTGACCCATCTGTGGGCAGGAGGGTTAGTAGAGGGTTTCCAGAAATTTCAAACTGAAAATGTTAGGCTTAGAGGTCCATACTTTTTTAAAAACTCAAAACAAGAATTTAAAAAATATATATTTAAAAAATTCATTTGTTTTTATTTTCCCAGCTTTTATAAAAGTTGAAATAATTTTGGCCTGACAGGGATCTTAATAAAAGCACAGTTTCTTGAAATGGTATTCTGTATGTTTTAATGAAGACATATGTTTGGATTATTTAAATAAAGGGCCATTATTCTTTACTTCCCATATGATATAGTTTTTCTGTGTCATACACCACCACAGCATGTACTGTCTCTGAAGCTGCATTAAGGAGGCAGGACTCCTTGATGAAATCACATCTACATTCTGCAGATACTTAAAAATTAATTTATGTTAGTGTAACTCATTTATATACATTCCGATTTGATCTTTAGGAAAACTCTGAGGAGCACATAGGGTAACAAATATTCTTGTTTTATGGGAAGCAGACTTGAAGTTTTGAGTGGTAGCCAGCCAGCTGGAATTAGTAGAAACCAAATTTAGTGCCTTTTCTGTGATTTTCCTAGAACGAAGTATTATTTTAGGAGTAATGCAGTTCCCATAAGTAGAAAAGATAGTATTTAAGTTGCTTAATTTTTTTTTAATTCTCTAGACTATTCTGCATTTATGGAATTTTCCACTAGGTAATATGCATTCAGGTCACATACACAGTGAGATTTCCTAAAGTGACAGTACAGATAAAAAGGCTGTGCAACTTGGTGATAATTGTGCTCCATTTAAGCAAACCATCAACTGGTACATTTTTTTTTTTTTAAGATAAATTGTATTTTATCAAAATGGAAATCTTTTTTTTTTTTTTTTTTGATACTTTAAGTTCTGGGATACATGTGCAGAACATGCAGGTTTGTTACATGGGTATACATGTGCCATGGTGGTTTGCTGCACCCATCAACCCATCATCTACATTAGGTATTTCTCCTAATGCGATCCCTCCCCTTGCCCCCCACTCCCAAGTTGTGTAATTTTTAAAAAAAATTATAGTACTTGGTGTCAAAATCTTCTCCCTGATATCAGCAGTGTGAATTATCAGTAGATACCATCTGAAACCCTGGAGGGAAGTAATAAGCTTTTAAAGATCCTGATGATTAGCCTGTCTTTCACGGGGCCCTGAAATCAAGAATCCACCCTTTTCACATGGATATAATGGATTTGATACAGTATTTGAGCATTGTGCACTGTATATATGTATGTGGTCTTTTCCCTCTAGGTGGCTCTCTGGGTCTGTATAGATACAAACTATTGAGAAATGTGGCTATTCCTACCTTTATTTTGCTTCTGTGTTCTGTGGGACTGTTAATTACATTTTAGTAAACTGTGAAGCCCGTGAACACATAGTATCAGCCACTCAATTTAGTGCAAGTTTGAAAAAGGAAATAATAAAGCAAATAATAATTAACATTTATTTATTACATGCTCACAAAGTTGGGGGAAGAGAGAGACAAGTGAATCTGTAATTGCATTGCTCTGATTGGGCCTAGTAAGTAAAGGTTGATAAGATTTCTATAATACACTTCATTTTCTAGGATCCAATCATTTGTACTCACTGTGAGATAAGTGTCTAGAACATAGGAGTAGTGATTTATCTGTATCTTTAATTTTCCATAGAAAACTTGGTTTTAAAAGGGAATAAAAATAATTACTTTTATACTTATGGTAGTGCTAAGGTACTAGGAAAAAGGAATCTTCGGATTTACCAGTATATGTATTTGTCAGTGCTCTCTTTTTATTCTTGACCATTTGACACTTTGATCAGTAGTAATGTGGCGTTTACTTTTACCACTATATCAGAAGCACTCAGGGCTGTCTGGGTTATTTTTATCTTGTATCCTGATAGATTTTCATGCATTAACATGCTTTCTTGATAGCTTTTCTGATAGCTTTTCATGTGTTAACATGCTCTTTTCTCTTGGCATCAGTGAGAAGTATCTGTATCTGGTTCTTCCCATTCCTCTCCCAGTCATTCCTTCTTCTTGTGGATGCCTCTTAAATAGTGTCTTTTTAAAACAATTTCAATTTTCATTTCAGATTCAGGGGATACATGTGCAGGTTTGTTATAAGGGTATATTATGTGATGCTGAAGTTTGGGGAACAGTTGAGCCTGTCATCCAGGTAGTGAGCATAGTACCCAATTGGTAGTTTTTCAGCTCTTCTCCCCCTCCCACCTTCCCCTATGCTTATATCCCCGGTGTCTATCGTTGCCATCTTTATGGCCATGTGTACCCAGTGTTTAGCTCCCACTTATAAGTGAGAACATGTGATATTTGGTTTTCTGTTTCTGCATTAATTAGGTTGTGTACTTGATTTTATTCTCTTTCTACTCTGGGTTCTCCATAGACAGTTTCATAAATGCCAAGGTTTCAGCTATCATTTATATGTTGTTTTAGTCCCTTAGGGCTGCTATAACAAAAATACCATAGATTAGGTAGCTTAAACAACAGATAATGATTTCTCACAGTTCTCGAGGCTGGGAAGTCCAAGATAAGGCACTGATAAATTCAGTGTCTCGGAGGCGGGGGGCAACTTCCTGGTTCTTAGACAGTTTCTGTGTCCTTATGTGATGGAAGGTTGTCAGAGAGCTCTCTGGCATCTCTTAGAAAAAAAAAAAAGTTTTTTTTAGAGTTGTATATTGCCCAGATTAGAGTGGAAGTCTGGGACCATAGGTGTGTGCCACCACACTGGGCCTTGGGGTCTCTTTTATAAGGGCATTTATTCCATTAATGAAAACTTCACCTTCATGGCAAAATCACCCCCTAAAAGGCCCGCCTGCTAATACCATCATATTGATGGTTGGGATTTTAACATAAGAATTTGTGGAGGGAACATAAACATTCAGTCCATAACATATGCCACTGGTTTCCAAGTCCATGTCTTTAGCCCATTCCTCTCCCAAGCTTTGAATCAAACCTTTACCTGCCTGTTGTGGCAGGCCTAGAGTAGGTTGTCAATAGCCTTGGAATGAATGAACAAATGTTTAGAACTTACCATCTGGAACGAATGAAAAAATGTTTAGAACTTATCTTCTCCATTCTCTCTTCTCCCCAAACCAGCTATCCTCTCTTTTCTCTCTTCTTGAAACTACTTCCCCAAATACAAGCTTGCTTTGAGAGTCTTTGACTCATTATCCTTTTTCTTACTCCACAGTTACCAATTCCTATCCAGGTTTGGAAAAAAGACTGACTTGGATGCATTGGCCCCTTCCCTAAGCCTGCTTTGATTGCATTTCAGTCAAGCTTCTAATTTAGATCCAGTCACAGTGCAGTGTAATTACCAGTATCTTTCTCTCCCCACTGTGTGAAGTTTGTGGGCATATAATTAATAAATGTTGGTTTGTTATTTCCTTCTTCAAATTTGTGTTAAAATAAGTGGCTGATGTTACGTATTGATGGACTCATAGTTTAATTATGCAGCTTTTAAAGCATATATTGATAGAAAAATTTTGAACCCTACTCCTGAAAATAAATTCCAAGATTTGAGTGATGAATCAGTATGGCGAAACAATTCCCAGAAGTGTTTCTTTGTGCATTCTTTAGGACTTGACCATACACAAAATGTTAAATTGTATACAGAGTGCATAGCAGCAATATGTTGAAGGACGTAAATAGTGCTTGGTACATTAAATGATAAAATGATCTCATTTGATTATAACAGAGCCTGTGGTGTATATATAGCTAAAATGGATATAGATAAGGTAATGTTCTCTCTGAATAGTTTGGGGTAATAAATTAATGTATTGTTTCTTGTTACTATGTTTATACCATTTCATTGTAATGCTGTAATAATTTCACTTGACTAATTGGGTGCAGAGGAAAATACAACTTTTTGCAGTTAGCTAAGAAGTTCTTTATTTTTGGTTTGAATTAGCATAATTATCTCTTCAGCTTGGAGAAGAAAAGGAAAACCTGTTTTAAGAAAAATGTTTAAATACAATTATTGTGTGTCAGTTTGGTGGCTAATATTCTTGATCTTAGGAAACATGACCACAATCTAGTCTTTTTTGTTTGATTAATGTTGAGATTAAGAGCTGCTGGAAATGAATGTGTAGGTTGCTACTTACCTTCTCCCACTTTTTTGTGCCTCTGTAGGTACATGGACTATATCGCACAACAGGTGCGAGTTTTGAGAAGGCCCAACAAGAGTTTGCAACAGGTGTGATGTCCAACAAAACTGTCCAGACCGCAGCTGCAAATGCAGCTTCAACTGCAGCATCTAGTGCAGCTCAGAATGCTTTCAAGGGTAACCAAATTTAAGAATCTTCAAACAATACACTGTTACCTTTTGACTGTACTTTTTTCTCCAGTTACTGTATTCTACAAATATTTTTATGTTCGAAACACAGAGTACAGACAGCATGGATATTTCCTGTTCACTTGTGCATGGGCTAAAACCAGGAAAACTTCCTTGTCTTATTACTTTACCTAATAGTTTCTTAATATTTCAGTGCCCCTTGCAGAAAAAATATTACATGCTAAATAAATATTCTCCATATTTTTTGGGGGATGATGTTCAGTGAATTATTTCAGTGGTGACCCACTGAAAATTAATAATGGTACTTATGATTAAAAACACATTTAATACTAACTGCAGTAGTTCTTTCAAGAATCTTTAGAGATAAGGATTGCGCATTGGAAAAGTAAACTATGTTTCATTCCTTTTTCCCTATTTATATTGAAAGAAATAGGCCAGCAGAGACTTAGGGATTTTAAATTGGCTTGCTTTTTAGCTGTTTCAGTCACCAGTGAAGAGCCTATTTGCATTTTGTAGTAGATAATGTAGTATTTGTCATCTTTTTCTTTTCTTTTCTTTTTTTTAGAGTAGCTGATATTTTGATAACAATCTCTGATTTGCATGGGCACTACATTTCTTATATTAAGAGAATTAGTATTTTGGCTTCTGTACTGCTTGTGGTTGTAGGATTCAGGGGTTAATGGAATCACAGAAATGGTTTTCTGCAAGAGTTTCTTTTAAATAAAAAGTTTGGGGGTGCAATATAAGAATTTAATATAATATGCAGTACATTATCCAAAAGAGAAGGTAGTTAATGCAGTAGAAAGTAGTGGTAATAATTCCTTTTAAAAAAAAATTTCGGTAGTCATATAGTAACATTTTGCTATATGAAAACTTTGGTATATTCTGTGGTTACAACTAAGATTGTGTCTGGCAGCTCTTTTTGGGGGATGTGTGTGTGTGATTTTTAACAGAGGTATTAAAGGCTAGTCTAACTGTTGTCTAAAAAGAATGTACAGTATTTAAGGGATTTTCCTTTTAGCTTTTAATCTCCAGTGGCATTAAACCTAAAAAGACCCTGGCATTTTTTCATATACTTGAATCCCTAAATGCACCTGTCTTTCACTTTTTGAGACAGACTGAATATACCTAAAATTTCCAGCAATAGAAAAAAAAAAGCATTTAACTTGCACCAAGCAAGAAAATATAAATACAGTTAAATGCATTAAGATAATCACATTAAAATTGTTACTATGCAGCACAGAACTTCGTTCTTATAGTATTCTTGGGTTCAAACTTTGAATCAATTTTAACACTGATTAAGTGACTCAAAGACATTTGTAAGTCATGCTACTGTGTTTTGAAAGTCTAGCTAATTTAAGATTGCAGAATGATAGATGGTGATTTTTCAATTAGATTTTAAGTAAGGATTGTGATATTAGAGGCTGGAAATCCTTATTTTTTAAAAAATCAGATAGGCATAAATAGTTAAATCGCTTTCATTCTCCCCAAACCTGGAGTTACGAAAAAGTTTCATGCTAGAGGTGGGATGCCAAGTTCTCACTATCCATGAAGCAGTGCTGTGTGTTACTAGGTAACGCAGATCCATCCAGATGGTGTTTACATTTGATTTATTTGGGATCTTATTGACATCAGGTATACTTGGAAGACATTTCTTTTACTCTTCAGCATATGAATTTAAAGCTGTTTTTGTAAATATTTCGAATCAGCGATAATTTCTACCTACATTCTCAACCAACTTAGCCAGTTTGTTTTTTAGAGCTTGTAGTGTTATTGGAAATCTTTTTTATCAGTATGCTTTATTGAGTGTAGATTTTGCACACATTCAAAACATTAACCACAGAATACAGCAAGAGCCCCTATATTCACTATTAACTTACATCCCAAGTCCATTTTTTTCTACACACTACAAACAAAAGATATATTAGAAACTTTTGAAAAATGCTGAAATACTTTGCTTCAGAATTGGAATGTTTATATTACATAGAAATCCTCAAAGGTAGCATTATTAAATAGCAAAGAATAATTAGAACCCACATCTTTTTTTGTGTGGATGGAGAAAATGTTTTAAAATTCAGTTATTTAATACCAGTTTGAGAGAGAAAATTGTTTTTTAAAAATATACATATGCATTGAAATGATGGCAATGCTTATAGTATGATCAAGTATGAAAGGAGCTTTAAATTCTTATATTTACTTTTCTCTATCAGTAAATTGTTAAATTTTCACTCAGCAAAAGATTGGCATTTGTTAGTGTTTTATATTTAATACTAAAATCACAGTCATGAAATCATAGTCATAAATGGTCTTCACATAGTAGTCATCCGTGTTATTTTTCAGTTTGTAATATTAAATTATGGCAATTTTATTTCAAACTAAAGTTTGAACACTGGAAAATCATTACTCAGTGATTTGTAATTTGGGACTTGGATTATTTATCTAGAGATGTTTGTATATTTTGTCAGTAACTAATATTGCGCTGCCATCATGGTGACTGTCATGGTTCTACAGAAATGCCCTCCATGTGTCCCTCTAATGTTGCATGTTTCAGTGGGTTAGAAGTTTTGTATATTTATTGTATTAACACAGAGTGTCATAAAATAAAATGCTGTTTACTGGATGTTTGTTTGTATAATTTTGAACATTATAATAGCAATTCAGAGACAGACATTGTTAAAGGTTTGATGTATATAGAAATTCCATGTTTGATTTTTTAAAAATATGTGTATAAGTCTGTCATGTGCTAAACAAAATAATATGAAAGACCTAGTTAAAAACTCTGAGCAACATAAAATGACCATTTTTCTGTTGCATTAGACCTTTACAGGTAGTGGAACAGGAGTTTCATCCATATTAAATAGTTTGGCCCCTTTAAGGTCAAAATACAGATCATCTAGAAGTTAGATTCAAAATGGAAAACCTATTCGTGGCTCAGATATTTCATTGTGGATTAAAAATGGGTGTCTCTGTACTAGTATTGTATTTATTCAATTGTATTCTGATTTCTAACTTTGCTACCTATTGCTGTTTTATGTACTGATGAAAGTACTTATTTGTGTATATTGGATTTTTCACTTGGTTAGCTAAAGAAGATGTAAAAATATCTAAAATAATGTTCATGGTGAATCTTCTTTTGAGAAATACATGTTAAAAAAGGAACGGTATTATTTTCTGGTTGTTGTATTTTAAAAAGCGAGTTTGGATTTTTACACCTAATTTACTTGGAAAATATTCTGTAATTCATGTTAAGATAATGTATGGTTTGCATTTTAAGGGGATTTATGTTAGGTTAATTAGTCGTTTCTGTAAATCATTTGTAATAGTGCTTTTTACTCATTACTGTATCTTTTTCTGAAAACACTGTTGTTAACATCTGATTCGGTACCCTTATTGGTACAAATCTGTGTTTAGCATGACTGTTTATATACAGAATTTTGTTATATTTTGAGCATTTTTTCCCCCTGCTTATGTATACCTTAGAATTACCATGGCTGTCATATACCATTTCACTATATCTCCTTTCAGTTTTTCCTTAAGGAAAATGTCCAGAGGAATTTGTTCATTTCATGTGATTAAGCCCTTTAGAGGTGAAAAAAGATTGGTTAATTTTAAAAAATTGAGGATGGTTAAAAAATAGAAAACACCTTACTTTGATACATTTTAAAGTACAATAGTATACATTTATTTAGAGTAGAATAATGTGTTTAAAACATGAGTTGTTTTAAATACTTTTTTATTAAGCTAAAAAGTTTTATCTCACATATTAAGTATTACAGAAAGTGAAGTATTTTGGCTAGAATTTTAGGGCACATTTTATAAAGCAGCATGCCTGTAATATTGGTGGGTATTTTTCAACTTTAGGACTTTGTCACAGTATGTAGAGAGCTAGAAATAAATCTAGAAACTTTCTAAGCCAGGTATTGCCACTAATCTATCTTATATAAGCAGATCTCTCTTACTTGAAGGTTGTAGGAAAATAGGGAAAAGACTGCTCTCCAGTTTTCTCACCCCAACCCCCCCCCCCCCCCCGCCGTGGGTTTTATATTTGCAATTTAACTTTGGGGTTTGGGTAAGACATTTAATGTATATAATTTTGATTAGTACTGGCCATGTTTCAAATGGCAAGGGAACATGGGAACTGTCATGTGGCAATGTAGTGAGTGTTAAACTTTGTGTTTGTCCAAATCCTGATTTATTTTCCAGTTCATATCTTTCTGGGCTTGACATGGCTGATGGTGTAGCTGAAACGCTCCTAACACTAAAAGCCATTTAATCTTTTCTCTAATAGGAGCAGAAAATAGTTAATCACCACCTAGTAATATAAAATTACTCTGAATATTATCTTCTATACATTAAAACAGTTCTATACCATACAAGTTTTATTTTTAATTTCGAGTTATTTTCAGTGCTTACTTAAATGTAATTCTAGAATTCCTCCACAACTTTTAATATTTTGTATGCCAGTGATTCTCAAGATAAATCATGGTTGTAGTAGTTGTTACTGTTGGCAGTTTGTCGTAATATTCAGGTATTTGGGGATGGGGGAAAACACCAAAAATCAGTGTCTTTTATCTGGTGATCACTTTGGTGTCTACAGTATTCTAGTCTCCTGCACAAAAACTGAACCCACTGGGCCTATGCATCCCTCACATTTTTTTTCTAGTATAAAAGCAATACATATGTGTTGTAGAACAATTAAAAATTCAGAAAGTGATAAATGCGAAAATAAAAATAAATCCTTAATTCTGTCATCTTGGGGTACCTCTGCTAATATTTTATTGTCTTCTAATCTTTTTCTATGCATATATATTTTGTAGAGTTAAGATATATAAGCAATATGGATTTTTAAAAACCTTATTTTCCCCTCACTTAGCTTTATGTCATAATGGCCTGATAGTTTAGTTTTTTAAATTAACCTAATTTATAAAATCAATATACATTTCAGTATAAATTATAGAAAATATTTATAAGCAAAAGAAATAACTAAAATTCTCATAATTTTACATCCATGAATAACTTCTATTAAAATCTGGTTTATATCTTTCTATTAATTTTTCTAGGAAGAAAACTTCCTAATATTAAAAATGAGATGACCCCGTACATCCTTGTACATCCTTTAGGGATATTTACCTAGTTCTCAAAAGCCACATTTCTTTGGGTCCTTAAAGTCCACACTGGTACTGGATGTCATCTGGCCATAGTGGACTCATTCCTGGCTCATCAGTTTTTTATTCTGAATGTAGATATGTCTAGAACGCTACTGTTGCAGACATATCTGTTGGATATGGAACATAAGAGGTAGCCATTTTCTGCCATGAGGAAGGAATCACCAAGAAAGCTGGTCTGCAATGAAAGTGAAGAATGAAATCGACATAACAGGAGATGTAAAATGAATGACATAGAAAAGATCTAGTGGCTTTCCTTTTCCTTTACAGAGCCCTACTGCTCACCCTTATCCCATTATCCTCATAATCTTACCGCTTTTTCTCCCTCAGCTATCTTGAATTGGTTTCTTATTACTTTTAACTGGAGGATCTTAACTAACACAACAGTTTATCTTATTTCAGTTATGATATAAATATGTATTGACAATTTTAATATCCCTGAATATATTTCTGTAACATTTAGTATAGCTATATGGCTACCATCCTATGTATGTATCATAAAGTCTTATTCCTTTAGGTTTTGATTTTCAGGGTTTTAAAGGTATATATAATTTATCAAGGAATATATTGTTGCTAAATGTAGGGACTCGAGCTTTTGTTTTCTCTTTAGTACAGATTGCTGAGTTAAAGGGTATGTATAGTTTTTGAAGCGCCTTTCATGTGCATTGCCAAGTTGCTCTCCAGAAAAATTTTATCCATATGTAACTCCATCAGCAATGTACAGAAAGGCCTCTTTCTTCACACCCTTGGCCAGCATTGGATGTTCCTTTTCTAAAAAGTCTTTTATCCCAATAGATTTTGACAAATCAGGAGGTTCCTTTTCTGAGCATTCTGGTTTCACATGGCTTATGGGCTCACCCAGTGCTACAGGTTTGTTTGTTTTTGTTTTTGCTAAATAGGAGTAACTGAGTACCCTGCACCCACCAAGAAATCTTCCACTTCCTGAAAGCTCTAAGGTAAAGATAATTAGCTGAATGCTCTGTTATAACAGGATGGAAAAAGAAATGGTGGCCTCAGGTAGCCAATCCACCAAGTCTCTCCAGGTAAAATTACATGGGTTTTGACAACAAGTTATGTTGCCTTTCATAGATTGTAATTTTAAAATGATAATAGTCTGGGTGGACAGTATTTTCTTAGTTTTTTTCTAATAGTAACTTATTGTGGGCTTAACTGTATACCAGTGTTCTGTACTAAATGCTTTATATACATCACTTAATCTTCATACCAAATTTGTGATATAATTTCTGTTGTTGGCCTTGTTTTTGTAGAGTTCTAGGAAATTACCCCGAAGTCACTCAGTGAGTGGTGGTGGTGAGGGGCTGGAGAGGGATGATGAGAACAGGCAGGTCCCCTGACTCCTGCCAAGCGTGGCTGCCCCACCGTGCTGCCTCGTTCCAGTTGTCTTCCCTTTCATCCTTCCACATTTCCAGTCATTCATGTCCATCCTTTAGGGACAATGGATACTGGAAAAAAAAATCAACAAAATTTTTACATGATTTTTGGATTCTCCAGACCAAATGCTAACACCTGCCACCTAAAGGTGAGTCCTATTGCCCATCCTTCAGCAGTGTAAATTTTCTAAAGGGTCTTTGGCATTTGTGAGTTTGGAGAAACTTCAGTTGAGGACAAATCCTTATTATTAGGTTAAATATGCTTCTTGTGTGATTATAATAGTTGCTTACTCTGAATGAGAGATTTTTGATACTAAGAAAACATAAAAACTGTCACAGCCTATCATTTACTTTCCTACTGTCATATACTGAATTTCTTGTGTCTGTTTTCAGGATTGAGCTAAATCTTGATTGATAAATTGAGACATATGTCATCTTCAGAATTATGAAAAATCACTAGGTGTTTTCTCTGAAAGGGAGGAAGAAGCAGTGTTTTCATCAGTTGTGATGGTGAGGCCCTTTTGGAGTTTTATTTGGAAGTTATTCTAAGTGTCTGCAATGCAGAGATATTGGTGTTGCCCAGGAATTTGCATTGGCTGCCTTCCCACCCTGTGCATTCCAGGTAGAAGGAAACAACATAACAGTTTGAGGGGGTTGCCTTTGTTGTCAAACATATATCTGAGCTTTGACTTTGCCACTTACTAGCTTTCTAACCTGGGACACTTTATTTCACCTCAGTTATTTAAGTGACAGTTATCTGTAAAATGATAGTAGTTTCTATCTCATAGGGTTTTGATGAATAAATGAATTTTATGAAGTGCTTAGCGTAGTATCTGCCCATAGAAATTGCACAATAACGAAGGACACTTACCATCTCTCAGGTGTATTGATGACTCCCAAATCAATCTCTCTCCCTAGTATAGTCCTAGCTGCACACAGGACTTCTACATTGGCAGCCTAAGCTGAACCTCCTCACCTTCACTGTCCCTGCTTTTTCTGGAGTCTTCCTCTTGTTGATCACATCACCTTTCACCCAGTTTCTACACTAAATACCTGGCTGTCATCCTAGACTCTTTCCTTCCCCTCCACTTCTGATCAGTCCACCTGTCCATTCTTTTCCCCTAACATAGAAGTCATCCCATTGACTGTCTTTTACCATCACTGCCTTAATTCAGGCTTTCGTCTCTTGTGAATAAAATCATAGTGGTTTCTCTTAAACATAGGCACTTTCTGGGTGCCTACCTGTAGGTGTTTAATTTTTCAGGATGTTTGGCTATAAAAAGCTAAAAAGCTGCTAATAGCAATGTGTTACTTGATTGACTTTTCTTTCCTATGTGGTTTTGGTTTCACTACTTCCTCTTTTTGTATGCTTTTATCTGTGTCCTGTGTACCTTAGTAAAATTGGCAGTTTATGTCTGCAAGACTTATCTTGCACAGCTGTTCAGGGTAAGGAGAGGAAGTTGAACAAGGAAGAAGATAGTAGTAGGAGCAGCAGGGGGATGGCTCTGCCAAATGACTCAGCTGCTAGTGAGGGCCTCTGAAATAAAGTTATTGGTTCTTACTGCTTTGAAGAGTAAAGTTTGCTTTGATGCCTTACCCTTCATTGTGTGAGGGTTGAAAAAGATTGTTTGAAACTACTGAAATAATATCCACATAAAATGTCCATGTTAGTAAGGACTGTTCTAAGTGGTTGTTTGGTTAAGCAAAAACTTTAAGGGGGTGTAGGTGTAATTTGAATGCAGAATGTTCCAGGAAGATCAGTGTGGAAAGTGGACCTAGTAGCAGAATTGCTAGATAACAACTAAGGATGGGAAGTGGGGGAAGCACATGGGAGGGTTCCCCAGCTTCTGCCATTCTCTGTGGATTAAATTTTGGAGAGTATAGTAACAGCTGAAAAAGCAATGGAAATGTTCTAATTTTTCTTGGGTTATTCAAATCATGATTATTTGGAAAACCGTGTGTGGTTTTTTAAAACTGATGTGGGTAACTTTGTCAGCTTTTATTTTTATTAGAAACCAGAACATAAATGTAATTTCAACTGTCATAGGCCCTAGATCAGGGGAAGAAATTGCCTTTTTTTTTTTGGTATGAAATAATAAATGCTTCATGGGATACAGGGAGTTGAAAGAGTTGAGAAGGGTATTTAGTGTCATTCTTGAGTTTATAAATTAGAATTCCACCTATTCTGGATGAGGCTTTTTATGGCCAGGATTACCGTCAGGAAACATGGATGTGGAATGGCACCATATCATTGGCTTTTATTTTTAGGGTTATTGTTGGAAGAGGAGGATGTGTCTTTCAGTTAACTTTTCCCCGTTGTCATTGTTACATATTTATGTTTGAAAATTCCTTTTTAATGGAGCATTTTCATATTTCATAGCTTTACTTTATAATACTTGAGATGTTTTTTCCTATTTATAATTGTGTTGATGCTTCTTCAAGGAAGAAATACGTACTTGACATTAAAGATAACACAGATAGGGACATATATGTTACTAGTGAATGGAATAGTTTAAAATACCTGAATATCTTTTTTCCATTCATCAATATTACATGTAAGCTAGTTAAAATAAATGTTGACTGATTTATAGGTATTTTCTTGATCAGATTATACACATCATATTGAAGCCAGTATACTCAGACTTGAAAGAATAAGAATGAATTTGCAAAATCTGGTTTAATTAAGATCTGGGGAGGGGAGCACACTGTGAAAATACATATGCACAGGAACCGAATCAATGCTAGACAAACAATGTATTAGTTTACAATATAATAGGATAACTACAAGTTTGAAGGCTCAAATTGAGTCCATCAGCTGTAAATACAATTTTATATTTGGCTCAAGTGGCTGTTGAATATCAAATGGTGCTGAGTTCCTCCAAAGCACCTAATGACCCCCTCAGCCTTGGAAGGAGTTTCACCACAGTCTCGGAAGAAATCCCAGTCGTGCCTTTAACTCTTTTGGCCCTTGGGAGTCATTGCAACCCCAATACAAATGCCGGCCAGGGATTTCCAGTGGCCACAAGTTATTGCACAGAGAGGTCTGTTCTAAGCCAGACTCTTACAGCTAAGGAGGTGTGAGATTAGCCCTTAAATAGTGGTCTAGCATTAGCATGGTCTATAAAAGCATGTTAAGAAATAGCTCCTCAGTGATTATGTACCAGCTACTAGTTATCTTACTAAGAGAAAAGGCAACATGGCAGCTTCACATTTCACATGAAAGACTAGCATTAACTGGGCCTGGCTTGCTGGCTTAACCTTGACATATGCTAGTGATTATTTTAGACCCAGGAGAAAATGATTTCATACCAGTCTTTTCTTCACATAAGATTTGTGTAGCATTAAAATTATAGGTTACTGAATAAGCCATGAAGGCAAAAATGTGGAACTCTCCTTTGCCAAAACAGAAACATCCCTGTTTTGACTCCTGTCCAGTTTCCAAAACAACAAAACATACATACACCTTTGTTATTGCACATCTTTCACACGAACTTGTGTATGTATAATATACATATATATTTTTAAATATGCTACACATAAAAGACTATGGCACTTTACAGAATATATGTTTAACAAAGATCGTTACACCACAGATGTTTGAAAACTATAAAAAACCCTTACACAATTAATGCAACATTGTTTGAATTATCAGCACACAGGTTTAAAAAATCCACAGAATCCAAGGCAAATATTTCTGCCTCAGAGTTCACTGAGAAGCGCAGCCCATCCCATCCTGTCATGAGACTTTCTTTAAGCACAAATTCAGGCAAAATAAATAAGACTATCCTGGTAGTAATAATGGTCCTATTTATTAGAAAAATAAGTGTGGGCCAACAATCTATTTTTAACATTTCTTTCTAGCATATTCCTCATACCCAGTGGTTTTTAAACAGCTGTGTGGAAGAGTATGGTTTAGACTTGCATGATATTAGATGGTCCTTTCACCCCAAGCCTGGCTAATGAATTCAAGGTTTAAAAGTCCCAACATTACCTTTTTACTATTTACTCAGTGTTTAGGTAGTTTTTAGTGGTTTGGGGTTTTGTGTGTGTGCATACCTGTGCTTTTGTCTTCTGTGTGTTCAAATTAATAACATAAACACTGTCAAGTGACTTTATTATGGCCAAGAAGTCACACTCCCTTGTGACTGTTTCCAGGTTGATCTAGAGGTACACTGCCGCCTTAGCCAAAAAGCAGGTGATGGACATGCTCGGAGGATCCTCTGAGCTTAGGACACTGAGATTGTAAACCTACTGTCAGAAAATGGTTTCTCTATCCCAGAAAGAAAAAAAAAAAAAAGTGAGTCTTCTGATAAGTTTATGGAAAAATTTTGTGTTTTCCATCAAGATTTGTCTGATGAATGGGATTGCTTTTAATGAAAATTATTGCCAAGGTTTGAGACTTGGTTAGAACATTATAAATGTACACACAGAGACAGGAGCTTTGTCCAGTGGCTCCTCCAGCCTCTTTCTGGGTGGTGGTAGAGATATGGTTAATGTTTCCTAGGCTGCTATGAAGATACCCGTTTTTTTTCTTTACCAAAATCACAGGATTTATATCTCGCTTACTTTGAATTTTGGTTCAGGAATGGGAAACTCATTAAGGCCTAACAAACACCTCCCACCCCTTTTGCCCTTAGCCCTTATCTGTGAGATAAGATGGTTTCTCATATAGGCCCAAAACCAGAATGCAGTAAAACTTTAGTTGTCCCATTCCATCTCTGTGTAATTATCTGTTCTGCACCACCATATGGTGCTTTAGACTCAGACAGCTTTAACATGATTCACTTGGGGCAAGGCTGCAAAATCTGAACCAGGGTTGTATAGCTGGTAGCACTTAACACACAATACCTTGTCCACAGAAGGTACTTTTTCAAAACAAAGTCCTCAAGCGAGCAGATTAATGAACCCAAAGACCTACACTTTTTCCCCTTCCAGAAATCTCTTAAAGTGCTAAGGAGTGTTTCTGTATCATGATACAATTTTGAAGCTCCCATAATGTCAGAGTAGCTTGTTTCTGCGATGCCCTGGTCATTCTGAGATACTATCTTCCTGAATCAGTGATATTGGTAATTAGGAAAGTAGTTTAAAAGCCCCTGAATCCTTATTCATAGTGGTATTTGATTCTTTTTGTAAACAGGTGTAGGCAGTGCTGTGACCTTGATCTAGCTCCTCTTTTTGAATTAACTTTGTCCTCTGTACTTTCCTGGAATTAATTAAAGTCTCAGCTGCAGTTCTTCAGTTGCAGCAATTTAATGTTATCTCAGTCTGCGTTCAGGATCAACACCAGTAACTACAAAAACTTAACTCCCACAACTAGCTTCTTTTTGTTGTAGAATGCCATTCTCCTACTGTCGGGATTGGAAATAGAGCTGACTACAGCACGGTCACCAAACAGGGAGGAAAGGGCTCCCCGCAAGTGCCGAGATTCTGGCAAGTCCTCCCAGTGAACATCTGAATGAGCTGCAGCTGGCTTGGAGACCTCAGCCCCTGGAAGGAGGAAACAGAGTGAGGTTTCCTTTTGGCAGTCAAAGCACAATCCTAACCTTAGGAGAAAAACATGTGATCTCCAGAAAAGGACACTGGGCCAGAACTGGTGCTAGCCTGGCTGCTGGGAAGAGGAAAAAATATGTCTTCACTAGCAAGATTTCGTATTTATTTTTGTTCTCATATGATTGTATAGGTCCTTATTGTTTCTTTACTCAAATTTCTAAAATCTCTGGAGTGACAGTTCAGTTGATCCACCTTACCCTAGGATTCAGGCTAGAATAAGTTCCACAGCATGACTCCACACCACCCCTGCTGACCCCTTTGGTCAGCTAAGCAAAAGACAGTATCTTGCTGTGCCCTTTAGCAAACACATCCTGTCCCCAGTAAAATTTATAGTTTTTTGTTCGTCTCCAACTGAGATGGCCTTGAAAGAACAGAGGAAAACAAAAACTCCAACCCAAAACCCCATTCTGAGGCAGAGATGCTCACAAACAAGCAGCGTTGGAGCAGAAGCAGCCTGCAAATCTGGCGGATGGTCTCTTCCTTTACCAGAGAAACTGCTGCCCTAATGATTTACATTATTATCCTTCATTGAACCTGGGGGAGATGGAGCCTGACAGAACTTGGTAACTCCAGGTCAGGGATTATATACTATTTTCATGTTCCATTCCTTATGTCCACTGCAGACTGCACGTCCAGTAACTTTGCGTAGCTGGATGTGGCCTCTCACTGGTCCTGTTTAAGCCTCGGGCTGTGGAACGTGGCTTTGGTAGGTAAAGGTTGGTTCTCCACTTGACTCAAATGATGAAACTGTGAACTGTTTCACAAGATTACTCAAGGGAGAAAATGGCATTAATGTCTTTTCCAAACTAAAGGAGGCAGATCAGGTTTTTCCCCTCTTCAATTTCTTCCTGTACTTTGTCACTGGAGGTTGCAATTTCTGCTTGTGCGGAGAAGACAGCACAGATGAAAGTGAGGACTGTGCCCCCGATGGCGGTATAAAAGGCCCAGCCCAAGGAGCAGTCTCCAGGTTTGTAGGCAGATGCATAATGTCCACAGTAGTCTATGGCCTTCTGGCAACCCCAGCCAGCAGGGTAGAGTATCAAACCAAGGATAAGGAATAGACCTGCAGAACAAAAGAGAAAACAGGTTAGAAAATCCCCATGGTGCTACACTGTCCAGATCTGATGTAATTGTTACTTGATTTGCTTGCTTTGGGCAAGGGCATCTATTCTGCAACAGAAAGTGTTGGGACTGTTTCATGCAACTAATGTGACCTGATCAAGAAATAACACATTATTAGAAATATTTTCAGCCACTTTTTTACATGTTGGAATGTGAATCCACTAACAATTTCTCTTCTAGAAAAGCAAATTGTTACTTTTCTTCTTCTTAAGACAGAGTCTCAATCTGCTGCCCAGGCAGGAGTGCAGTGGTGCAACTGTAGCTCACTGCACTTGAACTCCTGGGTTCAAGCTATCCTCCTGCCTCAGCCTCCCAAGTAGCTGGGATTACAGGCACCCACCACCACACCTGGCTAAGTTTTCGTTTAAGTAGAGATGAGGTCTTGCTATGTTGCCTAGGCTGGTCTCAAACTCCTAAGCTCAAGTGATCCTCCCACCTCGGCCTCCACCATTCGTGGCCAACTTGTTACTACGTATTCCCACAGGGCTTTTGGAGCACTGAGCATTTCTCTTTTGGTCTAAGGCAGATGTTGGCAAACTAAGGCCCTGAAGCCAAATGTAGGTTTACAAGTAAAGTTTTATTGGAACACAGCTGCAGTCATTTTTGGATGCCTACGACTGCTTTGCTATGGTCTGCAAAACCTAAAATATTTACTGTCTTTCTGCAGAAAGCGTTCGCCAACTCCTGGTATAAGCAAAATTCACACACAACCACCTGATGTCAGCCTGATTAAATGCAAGAGCAAGGGCCAAGAGGGAGACCAGGTCTTTACCTGATTTGTTACAAATTGCAAACTTTGTAAGGACTTTCTGTCTGTGTACTTTTAAGAGAGTAGACACTAATAAGCTTTACTTCCATTCTGCTGACCCTACTACCTTGTAATTTTAAACACCTATTTTCCTGTTCTTCACAGCATTACTGCTCACTATATAACCAGAATGCATCACTTGAGTTATTTTTCATGCCTAGCCCCACCAGAGCTAGGACTAGGGTGAGGCACAAAAGGAGTCGCTTGCTGACCCTCAGGTATCAGCCCTGTGCCTACAGTGGGTGCCTCACCCTGGCTGCCAGTCACAAGACAACAGCTCCTCCCAAAAAAGCCAGAGGCCTGAAATGACAAAAGCAGCCTAGGCCCTCCAGATTTTACTCAGCAAAACTTTAAAACTTTCTTGGTAACAAATCTTTAGGCCAGGTGCAGTGGCTCACGGCTGTAATCCCAGCACTATGGGAGGCTGAGGTGGGTGGATCACGAGGTCAAGAGAGAGAGACCATCCTGGTCAACATGGTGAAACCCCGTCTCCACTAAAAATACAAAAATTAGCTGGGTGTGGTGGCATGCCTGTAGTCCCAGCTACTCGGAAGGCTGAGGCAAGAGAAGCGCTTGAACCTGGGAGGTGGAGGTTGCAGTAAGCTGAGATCGTCCAGCCTGGCAAAAGAGTGAGACTCCGTCTCAAAAAAAAAAAAAGAAAAAAAATATATATTTATATATGTATTTATATTTATATATAGATACATTTTAAAGGCCTTTATTTCACCTGCAAGATACTGCAAGAGGAGGAAGAGGGCTTTATCCTATGTGGAGGGGAAAAATGTTTTCTCTGGAAAATTCAACCTATGTAATCAAGAATGCTTGATTACAAAGTTCCCACTTTTTAGATACCTGGGAATATCAATTCTACACTTATTAATTAATCTTGACTCTGAGTTCTGTTTCTTTACCTACCTTGACTGAAATTCTCTGGGTTTATCCCACCAAAGCTTCTAAGTCATTTACAGCAACTTCCCCACAAAGAAAACATGACTGACTTTATGGCAGTATGAGGCTTGAAGGGAGACTGGGGCACAGTGTGTCAACCCACACATCACAACTTTGATAGTGGTCTTCATCCTATGATGGTGTCCAGCTTGGCATGTTACTACCAGGGCATTTGGGATCTCAGTGTCCCCACCCCATCACATTGTTCTTCTCAGATGGCCTCAAGGGACTTTGTAGCAGGGGTGGAGTAGAGGGAATCCATTCAGATGCTGTCTGAAGAGGGGTGATTCACAAGGAAGTCTTTCTAACCCCATGGCCCCCTCTACAGATCTGAGTGGTGGGAACCCAAGAGGCAATGAGTTGTAGCAAGGAAATGTGATTGGTGCTGGGAAGATGAAGTGAAGCTGGAGAGAGGCTGTAAGAAATGACCAGCAGCCAGTGCAGACTCTTGGTCCTCCAGAATATGGAAGGTCCTGAACCAGCAATGAAAGGGTAGAAATCAAGCAGCAGAAAAGACCCCATAGTCTAGTGCAAGGGCAGGAGGCTAGAACACAAACCAGAAATATGGTGGACCACAGCAGAGACTCACCAAATTAAGAGGTGATTCTGTTAATAGTGACGAGCTCTGACTTTAGAGTTTGAATCCAGGCTCTGCCCTCTTTGGGCTGAGTGACTGACGTATGATTCTTCACCTGTAGAATGGACTAATCCATCACTTATAGGTGGCTGTGAATCATGAAGTCTGTTCTACCATTGTAACAAAACTGGAAACAGACGAGCAGCCTGAACACAGGTCACACCCTTGGCAGGCCCCTCCCACACAGAAGCAGACCAGCTTTTGTTAAGGGCATATTTTGAGAAGTATAATTTGGGGAGAGAAGAGACCCCCAGGCTACACTTTAGTACTCTTGAAAAAATATTCTCCATCTGAACAGAAGTTTATCCAGCTGAGATCTAAAATGATTTAACCAATTCTTAAATATTTCTAAGGCCTATAATAAACCCCAATTACTCTTGTCTGCATCCCACTTTGTTCCCTATGAAGTACCCCACTAGGTATGATGGGGACGTTAATAGTTTTCTTCCTCCAGGTCCTAAGGTGCCACTCTGGTGTACCGTCCCTGGGCCTTCTGTACAATGTCCCGCAGCCCAGCATGCAAAGGTGTTTTTGGGTGTGCTGCAGCCTCTGCCCTAAAGCTCGGAGTGTAGAGGTGGAGCAGCATTAGCTGCTCTTTCCTTTAAAAGATCAAGTGTTCATATGTTTTGTTCCAATTCAACATTAACTGCATGTTTTATTTGTATTATATGTGGCTTAAATGTAAAATGAATGCATTTTATTATTTTTTATTATACTTTAAGTTCTAGGGTACATGTGCACAACGTGCAGGTATGTTACATATGTATACATGTGCCATATTGGTGTGCTGCACCCATTAACTCATCATTTACATTACGTATATCTCCTAATGCTATCCCTCTCCCCCGCCCCCCACAATAGGACCCGGTGTGTGATGATTCCCTTCCTATGTCCAAGTGATCTCATTGTTCAATTCCCACCTATGAGTGAGAACATGCGGTGTTTAGTTTTCTGTTCTTGAGATAGTTTGGTGAGAATGATGGCTTCCAGCTGCATCCATGTCCCTACAAAAGACACGAACTCATCCTTTTTTAATGGCTGCATAGTATTCCATGGTGTATATGTGCCACATTTTCTTAATCCAGTCTGTCACTGATGGACATTTGGGTTGATTCCAAGTCTTTGCTATTGTGAATGGTGCCGCAATAAACATATGTGTGCATGTGTCTTTACAGCAGCATGACTTATAATCCTTTGGGTATATCCCCAGTAGTGGGATGGCTGGGTCAAATGGTATTTCTAGTTCTAGATCCTTGAGGAATCGCCACACTGTTTTCCACAATAGTTGAACTAGTTTACAGTCCCACCAACAGTGTAAAAGTGTTCCTATTTCTCCACATCCTCTCCAGCACCTGTTGTTTCCTGATTTTTTAATGATTGCCATTCTAACTGGTGTGAGATGGTATCTCATTGTGGTTTTCATTTGCATTTCTCTGATGGCCAGTGATGATGAGCATTTTTTCATGTGTCTGTCTGCTCTCTTCTTTTGAGCAGTGTCTGTTCATATCCTTTGCCTACTTTTTGATGGGGTTTTTTCTTGTAAATTTGTTTGAGTTCTTTATAGGTTCTGGATATTAGCCCTTTGTCAGATGAGTAGATTGCAAAACTTTTCTCCCATTCTGTAGGTTGCCTGTTCACTCTGATGGTAGTTTCTTTTGCTGTGCACAACCTCTTTAATTAGATCCCATTTATCAATTTTGGCTTTTGTTGCCATTGCTTTTGATGTTTTAGACATGAAGTCCTTGCCCATGCCTAGGTCCTGAATGGTATTACCTAGGTTTTCTTCTAGGGTTTTTATGGTTTTAGGTCTAACATTTAAGTCTCTAATTCATCTTGAATTAATTTTCACATAGGGAGTAAGGAAAGGATCCAGTTTTAGCTTTCTACTTATGGCTAGTCAATTTTCACAGCACCATTTATTAAATAGGGAATCCTTTCCCCATTTCTTGTTTTTGTCAGGTTTGTCAAAGAGAAGATGGCTGTAGATGTGTGGTATTATTTCTGAGGGCTCTGTTCTGTTCCATTGGTCTATATCTCTGTTTTGGTACCAGTACCGTGCTGTTTTGGTCACTGTAGCCTTGTAATATAGTTTGAAGTCAGGTGGAGTGATGCCTCCAGCTTTGTTCTTTTGGCTTAGGATTGTCTTGGCAACGTGGGGTCTTTTTTGGTTCCATATGAACTTTAAAGCGGTTTTTTCCAATTATGTGAAGCAACTCATTGGTAGCTTAATGGGGATGGCATTGAATCTATAAATTACCTTGGGCAGTATGGCCATTTTCACGATATTGATTCTTCCTATCCATGAGCATGGTATGTTCTTCCATTTGTTTGTGTCCTCTTTTATTTCACTGAGCAGTGGTTTGTAGTTCTCCTTGAAGAGGTCCTTTATATCCCTTGTAAGTTGGATTCCTAGGTGTTTTATTCTCTTTGAAGCAATGTGAATGGGAGTTCATTCATGATTTGGCTCTCTGTTTGTCTGTTACTGGTGTATAAGAATGCTTGTGATGTTTGCACATTGATTTTGTATCCTGAGACTTTGCTGAAGTTGCTTTATCAGCTTAAGGAGATTTTGGGCTGAGACAATGGGGTTTTCTAAATATACAATCATGTCATCTGCAAACAGCAACAATTTGACTTCCTCTTTTCCTGAATACCCTTTCTTTCTTTCTCTTGCCCGATTGTCCTGGCCAGAACTTCCAACACTATGTTGAACAGGAGTGGTGACAGAGGGCATCCCTGTCTTGTGCCAGTTTTCAAAAGGAATGCTTCCAGTTTTTGCCCATTCAGTGTGATACTGGCTGTGGGTCTGTCATAAATAGCTCTTATTATTTTGAGATATGTTCCATCAATACCGAATTTATTGAGAGTTTTTAGCATGAAGGGCTGTTGAATTTTGTCAAAGGCCTTTTCTGCATCTATAAGGAGATAATCATGTGGTTTTTGTCTTTGGTTCTGTTTATATGCTGCATTATGTTTATTGATTTGCGTATGTTGAACCAGCCTTGTATCCCAGGGATGAATCCAACTTGATCATGGTGAATAAGCTTTTTGATGTGCTGCTGGATCCGGTTTGCCAGTATTTTATTGAGGATTTTTGCATCGATGTTCATCAGGGATATTGGTCTAAAATTCTCTTTTTTTGTTGTGTCTCTGCCAGGCTTTGGTATCAGGATGATATTGGCCTTGTAAAATGAGTTAGGGAGGATTCCCTCTTTTTCTGTTGATTGGAATAGTTTCAGAAGGAATGGTACCAGCTCCTCCTTGTACCTCTAGTAGAATTCGGCTGTGAATCCGTCTGGTCCTGGACTTTTTTTGGTTGGTAGGCTATTAACTATTGCCTCAATTTCAGAGCCTGCTATTGGTCTATTCAGGGATTCAACTTCTTCCTCGTTTAGTCTTCGGAGAGTGTAAGTGTCCAGGAAATTATCCATTTCTTCTAGGTTTTCTAGTTTATTTGCATAGAGGTGTTTATAGTATTCTCTGATGGTAGTTTGTATTTCTGTGGGGTCGGTGGTGATATCCCCTTTATCATTTTTTTATTGCGTCTATTTGATTCTTCTCTCTTATTAGTCTTGCTAGTGGTCTATCAATTTTGTTGATCTTTTCAAAAAACAGCTCCTGGATTCATTGATTTTTTTTTTGGAGGGTTTTTTGTGTCTCTATCTCCTTCAGTTCTGCTCTGATCTTAGTTATTTCTTGCCTTCTGCTAGCTTTTGAATGTGTTTGCTCTTGCTTCTCTAGTTCTTTTAATTGTGATTTTAGGGTGTCAATTTTAGATCTTTCTTGCTTTCTCTAGTGGGCATTTAGTGCTATAAATTTCCCTCTACACACTGCTTTAAATGTGTCCCAGAGATTCTGGTATGTTGTATCTTTGTTCTCATTGGTTTCAAAGAACATCTTTATTTCTGTCTTCATTTCGCTACGTACCCAGTAGTCATTCAGGAGCAGGTTGTGCAGTTTCCATGTAGTTGAGTGGTTTTGATTGAGTTTCTTAGTCCTGAGTTCTAGTTTGATTGCACTGTGGTCTGAGAGATAGTTTGTTATAATTTCTGTTCTTTTACATTTGCTGAGGAGTGCTTTACTTCCAACTATGTGGTCAATTTTGGAATCAGTGCGAAGTGGTGCTGAGAAGAATGTATATTCTGTTGATTTGGGGTGGAGAATTCTGTAGATGTCTATTAGGTCCGCTTGGTGCAGAGCTGAGTTCAATTCCTGGATATCCTTGTTAACTTTGTCTTGTTGATCTGTCTAATGTTGACAGTGGGGTGTTAAAGTCTCCCATTATTATTGTATGGGAGTCTACGTCTCTTTGTAAGTCTCTAAGTACTTGCTTTATGGATCTGGGTGCTCCTGTATTGGGTCTATATATATATTTAGGATAGTTAGCTCTTCCTGATGAATTGATCCCTTTACCATTATGTAATGGCCTTCTTTGTCTCTCTTGATCTTTGATGGTTTAAAGTCTGTTTTATCAGAGACCAGGATTGCAACCCCTGCCTTTGTTTTCCATTTGCTTGGTAGATCTTCCTCTATCCCTTTATTTTGAGCCTATGTGTGTCTCTGCATGTGAGGTGGGTCTCCTGAATACAGCAAACTGATGAGTCTTGACTCTTTATCCAATTTGCCAGTCTGTGTCTTTTAATTGGACCATTTAGTCCATTGACATTTAAGGTTAACATTGTTATGTGTGAACTTGATCCTGTCATGATGATATTAACTGGTTATTTTGCTCACTAGTTGATGCAGTTTCTTCCTAGCATCGATTGACTTTACATTTTAACATGTTTTTGCAATGGCTGGTACCTGTTGTTCCTTTCCATGTTTAGTGCTTCCTTCAGGATCTCCTGTAGGGCAGGCCTGGTGGTGACAAAATCTCTAAGCATTTGCTTATCTGTAAAGGATTTTATTTCTCCTTCACTTATGAAACTTAGTTTGGCTGGATATGAAATTCTGGGTTGAAAATTCTTTTCTTTAACAATGTTGAATATTGACCCCCACTCTCTTCTGGCTTGTAGAGTTTCTGTGAGAGATCTGCTGTTAGTCTGATGGGCTTCCCTTTGTGTGTAACCTGACCTTTCTCTCTGGCTGCCCTTAAGATTTTTTCCTTCATTTCAACTTTGGTGAATCTGACAATTATGTGTCTTGAAGTTGCTCTTCTTGAGGAGTACCTTTGTGGCTTTCTCTGTATTTCCTGAATTTGAATGTTGGCCTGCCTTACTAGGATGGGGAAGTTCTCCTGGATGATATCCTGCAGAGTGTTTTCCAGCTTGGTTCCATTTTCCCCGTCACTTTCAGGCACACCAATCAGATGCAGATTTGGTCTTTTCACATAGTCCCGCATTTCTTGGAGGCTTTGTTCATTTCTTT
Source organism: Macaca thibetana thibetana (assembly GCF_024542745.1). Taxonomy (NCBI): domain Eukaryota; kingdom Metazoa; phylum Chordata; class Mammalia; order Primates; family Cercopithecidae; genus Macaca; species Macaca thibetana. The sequence goes on along the minus strand of NC_065583.1, from coordinate 102,990,108 downwards.
TTACTCTTTTTTCTCTACACTTCTCTTCTCGCTTCATTTCATTCATTTGATCTTCAATCGCTGATACTCTTTCTTCTAGTTGATCGAGTTGGTTACTGAAGCTTGTGCATTTGTCACGTAGTTCTCGTGTTACGGTTTTCATCTCTATCAGTTCTTTTAAGATCTTCTCTGCATTGATTATTCTAGTTATCCATCCATTCTTTTTTTCAAGGTTTTTTGTTTCTTTGCGCTGGGTACGTAATTCCTCCTTTAGCTCTGAGAAGTTTGACTGAAGCCTTCTTCTCTCAACTCGTCAAAGTCATTCTCCATCCAGCTTTGTTCTGTTGCTGGTGATGAACTGCATTCCTTTGGAGGGGGAGATGCACTCTGATTTTTTGAATTTCCAGCTTTTCCCCCATCTTTGTGGTTTTATCTGCCTTTGGTCTTTGATGATGGTGACGTACTGATGGGGTTTTGGTGTGTGTGTCCTTTCTGTTAGTTTTCCTTCTAACAGTCAGGACCCTCAGCTGTAGGTCTGTTGGAGTTTGCTTGAGGTCCACTCCAGACCCTGTTTGCCTGGGTATCAGAAGATAGAATATTGCTGAACAGCTAGTGTTGCTGTCTGATTCTTGCTCTGGAAGCTTCGTCTCAGGGGTGTACCCCGCCATGTGAGGTGTGAGGTATCGGTCTGCACCTAGTAGGAGATGTCTTCCAGTTAGGCTACTCAGGGGTCAGGGACCCACTTGAGCAGGCAGTCTGTCCGTTCTCAGATCTCAACCTCTGTGCTGGGAGATCCACTGCTCTCTTCAAAGCTGTCCGACAGTGGCATTTACCTCTGCCGAGGTTTCTGCTGCTTTTTGTTTAGCTATGCCCTGTCCCCAGAGGAGGAGTCTACAGAGGCAGGCCGGCCTCCTTGAGCTGTGGTGGGCTCTACCCAATTCGAGCTTCCTGGCGGCTTTGTTTACCTACTTAAGCCACAGCAATGGTGGACGCCCCTCCCCCAGCCTCGCTGCCACCTTGCAGTTACATCTCAGACTGCTGTGCTAGCAATGAGGGAGGCTCTGTGGGCATGCGACCCTCTGGGCCAGATGTGGGATATAATCTCCTAGTGTGCTGTTTGCTAAGACCCTTGGTAAAGTGCAGTATTAGGGTGGGAGTTACCCGATTTTCCAGGTGTTGTGTGTCTCAATTTCCTTTGGCTAGGAAAAGGAATTCCCTTCCCCCTTGCGCTTCCCGGGTGAGGCAATGCCTCGCACTGCTTCAGGTCTCGCTGGTCGGGCTGTACCCACGGACCAGTGCCTACTGTCCTACACAACCCAGTGAGATGAACCTGGTACCTCAGTTGAAAATGCAGAAATCGCCCGTCTTCTGTGTCGCTCATGCTGGGAGCTGGAGGCTGGAGCTGTTTCTATTTGGCCATCTTGGGTGTGCCCTCGCATTTTAATATATTAGGACAGAAGACAAAGCATGGAGTTTGCTGTCACATACCGGCTCACCTTGTGCCAGGCTCTGGCTAGTTGTAGGGTGTAAGAAATACCTTAATTTGGCTGTCTTGGGTTCTCTGGGGAAGCAGGCAAGTTTTACATCACTTAATACAATCCTTATTTTTGATAGCATCAGCCTTCTTTCCACGGCGTGCTGAGCCCAACCAGGAGTATTCATCGCCTTGAGGTGCTCCCTTTTCTAATTCCTCAGGTGTGACTGCTGAGGGGCTTCAGGCCATCTTCAAATCTTGTGGCTGCTCCTGGCTCAGTATGTGAATAAAGACAGCAGGGAGACTATTGCTATTGTTTAAATCACATAAGGGTGCCACGCTTGTGAGCCTATGGAAAGCCTCAGCTTGACTATAAGCCCACAGGAAAGTCCATGTGAGAGAGGAATACAAAGCAGGTGAGGTATATCTGCCCCGTGGGTGTGAAGTGCCAACCACACACTGCGACCTGGGCAGCCAGTCCTGACAGGTGCAAGAGCACCTTAGCCTTAGCCCAGGGCTCCATGGAGCAGTGGAGGAAGTTGCCACTATCCACTCTGCCCTGACTGGCGGGCCTCTGCTCCCAGCGCCCATCACAGCTGTTATTGACATAACTAAGACCATGGAATAGGGTTTGAATCCAGGCTCTGCCCTCTATGATTCCTCACCTGTAAAATGGACTAGTGTCTAAGAGAAAATTGGACCTTCAGGTAAGCAAAAATAATTTTTTTTAAATCACATCATTTCTTTGGGTATGTAGATAAAGCCTCTTCTACCAAAGGAGTCCCAGCAAGATCAGTGACTCAGGTGTCCCTCTGTGGTGAATGCCACATGTAGTCCTCCCCAAACGAGGTCCACAGTGGGAAGCAAACCAGCCTGGCCCTGGTTCTCCACTGCTCTCAGGCCGAAAGCAGCTTCTGAGCTGAGCCTCAGCAGGAGTTCCTGGGCCCTGAGAAGCATCCCTCAGGCACAGACTTCATCCTAGCAGTCACAAGAAACTGTCAGTAGTTGATAGTGTTTACCTACAAGAATTGTCATTACATACAACTCAACCTACTATTTGATGATTATCCATCTCCATCCTAGACTTTATGCTCCATGAGGGCAGGGATTTTTGTGTATTTAGTTTACTGCTCTAATGTCTGTGTTTAGAATAATGCTGGGCACACAGTAAGCCCTTAATAAAAATTGACAGTGTAATTTGCTTTGTAATAAAATATTTCTAAACCACAGTGCCCATGGAGGAAATCAGTAAAATAACTGAGATACCAGTCAATAAGAATGAAATGTGTCAGCAAGAAAGAAAATGGAGACCTTGGGTGGTTGATGTATCCTGTTCTAGGCCTGTGAGCCCCGGGGTTTAAAAGCAGTCTTGTGCCCTGAATTCCAAATGGGCTTGATGATACTAATAAAACAATTAAAATCAATAATTTCTTCAGTGGGCATATCAGACTAAGGCAAGAGAATACAGTAACAGATACGAAGTTTGCTGGAGACTTGGAATGGTTTTTCTGGTACTCAATTTGGAGTACACTCAGGGACTATCAACTTGGTCATAGGTTACGTTCAGAGGCCAAATGGAAGGTAAAGGATGATTTGGACTGGGTTTCACATGACAGCTGAGCGAGAAAATGGTCCGTCTGCTCTCCCTTTGCAGCTATTAAAAAAGCAGTTCCTGAAGTGAGGCCACCCTCTCTGGTAGTCTCTGGGGCCCTGCCATCACCTTGCCCCACTGCACTGTTGTTTTGGGGGTGTGTTTGTGTGTTGTGAAGGGCAATGGAAAAAGGAAGGGACTAGGGCTGTGGGCATTTGTTTTCTTCTGCCTGGCATCTCTACCTGATTCAAGACTGGGTCGCAGCAAGCACAGCTAGGAGGAAGAAGAAATGTGGGGAGAATGACACTGGCCAGCCACCAAAGACAACACAGCCACCATGGAAAGAAGCCATAAGTCACCTGGAGGGGTGGTCACCTCTGCCATGGCTCAACTTGACAGAATGGTGCCCTAGAAGGTAACAATTTTCATAACCTTAAAAGACATCCTCAGCCCCGTGTTCTAACAGCCTCATTGTACCAAGGGTTTAGAAGACATTAGCATCTGTGGGCAACAGGCGGGTCACATGATTCAACCTTATCTGTAGAGGAAAAAAATGAAAAGCTGATGGTCGGTCACTTGGACAGCCCAACAGGTGCCACCTCCAGCTGGAGACAGAGCCTTGACAACCTCACCAATGGTCATAGTATTGCATTGGGATAGCTGGTGCTGGCCCTCCCAATCCGCTGGGCACCAGCCATCCCAACGCAGCACCTGCCACACCCCTCTGCCATTTTCATATTTTCCTCACAGAAGTTTTATCTACCTGTGCAGGAATCTTCAGAGTTTCTTTGGGGAATCTAAACATGTGGTTTGCATTTAACACAAATAATCGGACTGGGGATCTGTGAGGGCAGAGGCTACACTTTATCACTCTGTTCCCAATGCAAACGCAGGAAACATACCAGGAAAAGCCAAGTCACAGTCCTGATTTCCTAGCAACATTTTGCACTGACTGTGATCAGACCAGTCACAAATTTATGTCTTAGGTAAAATTTTAAAATACTGCCCTGGAATCAAATAATGGGATATCAAATACTTTTAATGAAATCCCGTAGGTGGGAAGAAAAGCATTTCCATAGTCCTGCCAGTCCCCCAGTCTGGGGAAGGCTGGATATTGCCGAACACAGTATTTCACTGGGTCTGAAGGCGACCACATCAGTCTTTCACAGTGAGGGATGCTAGGAATGGAGGAGCCAAGTCTGAACCACAGCTTTTCAGTTGGTGAAGAAGTGGGACAAGGCTCCCTGGTTGTTTCACAGCCTTCCCCTGGCTACCCTCCACATCAGTCATGATTGCTACCCTCCTTCACTACCTGCTGGCCAATGGATGGGACTCAAGGTTTCTTGTCTTTTTGGGTCACCAACCATCTGTACAGAAAAAGGCCATTTTTCCTGCCTGAAAAGTAAGCACTACAGGCTGGCTCTTGTTCCATAGAGTAACTGTCTGAAGAAGCGAGTCTTTAGACACCACACTCGCACTTCCCCGTCACACAGGCTTGCAGACTAAATATTAAAGACTAGACCTCAGCTTGCAAAGGAAATTCTAAGAACAGAAACAAAAGAAGGTCACCTGTTACCACTACCAGCCATCTGTGGAGAAGCCACCACTGAGAGAGCCAACACTCAGCACCTTTACTAAGTCGAAATCAAACAGATATTCCACAGCTATGAAATATCTGAACGTCTCCGGAGACAGTTCACAGCAGACAATTGACAGCAGATGTAAAGTACCTCTGATCAACGTAGGCCCCACTTAGGAAGTTCCTGAGCGTGTCCACGGACTGCATGCCATTTGCTTGCCTTCACAGAGCATTTATGGGTGGCCATGGCTGGGTTATAGGAGTGCAATGCTGTAGGGTTTCAGAGGCTGGTGATAGTCAACAATCTGGTCACACTACACACATCACCCTTCCTCGGACAGGGGCCTGTTATTCACAGTGACCCCTTGGATGCTCACGCATCTGGGCATACTCTCCCTCATTCCAATGCAAATGTTGCCTCCACGGGAAATGTTTGTCACCACTTCCTGCCACATGGTTGTTCTCTTGTGTTCCCACCTCCTACGGATGTCCCTCTTGAGCTCTTTCTCACTTTTAAAAATTTATTCAATAGCTGTTTACTGAGGTCATTACTCTCAACCCTGATGATACAACAGTATCGTAGTGGGACTCAGACTCTTGAAGCAGAAAAGCTTTGGTATCTCCCATGCCCAGCGCACTTTGTGACACTTTTTAGGAACTTGGTTATAGGTTAGAGGTTAATTAGAATTGATACTAATTCTAATGAGACATCACAACTTTGCCTTAACATTCAATGATAAACCTGCTAGGTGTATCACACAGCTAGGTCAAGAGTTCATATTCTGTCTTTCAAATAGCCAGCCACTGGCCCATTTAGGAACACAGCAGAAGACCATCTAACTATTAAACATCAATTTCTCTTATAACATTTTCCTGAAAAAAAAAAAAAACAAATCCCTCTAGTGTTTAGTGTTGGTCTGCCCTGTGACTCAGAGAGCTGGGGAATCTAGCTAAGTCTGAGCCGCAGCCTTCGCTGACCCAGCACAGCTCACTACAGCATGATGCCCAAGGGCTGGCCGGCCACTAAGTTGCTTCCTGTATGCCATCTGACACAGCTTAGACAGCATTCCAGGCTCTTCAGGGGCACAGCTTCATAAAGTACTGATGGTACTAGAAGAAAGGCAAACTGACAAGATAGTTATTCTCATATGAATTTAAGATAATCAGCCAGTGCTCTGCCTCCCGATGGGAAGCCTCACTGGCTTTTCCTTCTTGGTGTTCTTTCCTGTTCCCTCTTTACCTTTCCAGTCTAAACACGGGGGTGCCCAGGGTTCACTCCTTCCTCCTCCTCCCTATCTGCATTCCCCTCCTGATCGCAGTTGGCCCCATGGCTTTAAGTACTACCCCAAGCTGAGTTTTCGTTTCCAGTTTTGAACTCCAGATGTGCATATCCAGCTGCCTGCTTGGCCTCCACTGGGATGTCTAGCAAGGCACTTGAAAATTATGTGCAAACCAGGACTCTTGATTTTCATTCCACACTCAAAACGTGTTCTTCACCTTGTCCACCTCATCTCAGCAAATGAGAGTTCAATTCTTAGACATGTGCAGGTGGGAAACCTTGCTATCACCTTTGACTCCTTTCTCAGAAATCCCACGTTACTCTATCGGCAAGCCTGTGGGCCTTCATTCTAGCTGTTCCCTTTGCCTGGAATGCTTTCTCATATACCCATATGGCTAACTCCTCTGTCTCCTTCAAGGCTGTGGTTAAATCTCCTCAATAAATCCTATCCTAACTCTCTTCAACATTCCCTCTCACTATTCCAGCACACCCCAGCCTCTTACCCGGGCTACACCTTCTCCTGGCTCCTCTACCCTATTGCACACCACCTTTTAACATACTATATAGTTTACTTACTTTGTTTATTGTCTGCCCCCACTAGCTTGAATGTAAACTGCATGAGGACAGGGAACTTTGTGCAGTTTGTTCTTTGTGTCCCAACTGCCTAGAACAAGGTCTGACATGTAACAAGTGCTTAGTAAATATTCACTGATTGAATGGATGAATGAAAAGATAAGGTGATGTGATTATATTACATTTTTAAACAAAGCCATTGTAGAAAGTTCTTGACAAATTTTTGAAATGGCTGGAGGAAAAGCTTCATTTTGCACTTCTGGCCAACAGAACGCCAGCCACACAGTTACTACTGAAACACATGTGCAGACCAAACCACAGGACTGGTCTTTTGCATAATTGCCTGCACTGAAAACCTTCCTGGCTACAGAAAATAGCTGGTTGTTAGGAAATCACATAGAAAAAAGTAGTCACTTGATTAAATGTAATACACTTTCAGGTATCTAGAGACCAGCCTGAGTCTAGGCTCAGATCTCTGAAATTGTTTCCAACCTGGCCTGGCTGCAGCATGGACAGCTGCCAAGACAGGCCGTGGCTGACCTGTGAGAGCTGGCCAGGCACTGGCCGGGAGAGGAGCAGCACGCGGGAGAAGGACGGGAAAGGACAGGTGAGAGAAGACAAAAGATATGCGGGGGAATGAGGTGATCCACGGCCACTTGTGAAAGAGGCAGGGTGGTACTTAGCAGCAGTGTGAGCCTGGAGAACGGAAAACACCACTGTGAAGGTACCAGCACTGTGGGCAGAGGATGCAGAACTGTTCTGCAGCCCAGGAAAACGCCCACTCCTCTTGGCTGCATCGCAGATCAACCTCTGAGGGTGGGGGATGAGTTTTCCTGTTCCCAGTAGATGTTTAGAAGTCAGGCCATCTGTCTCGATCAAGTGTACAACAACTGGGACTGAGTGATAAGCAACATCGCTGTGTGTGGTTAACGCTCATCTGTGTGCTTCCCTCTCTTTTCTGTCTACGTGTTTAATCTTTCCCCAAGTCATCTTCCATGCTGATAGTGGGAAGTCATTCTGGCAGCCCCTAACAGCTATTTGTAGGTCAGCAACTGTTGTTAAGTGGAGACATTTTCTCTTTTACAATATCCCAAGGCAAACTGTCAGTCTGAAGGCTGTGCTTTGAGGAGGGCTCATGTATCAGACCACATCCAGTTCCCTCGCCACTGAATTTGCCATTAAGATATACTCTTCCAAAGACCACAGTGTGAGCCTGCAGATTTCCCATGTGCAGGGACTCTGGAGACACTGCAGTACTGATCCTCGCTCACCAAGACAAGAGACACCCTACTTCAGAAGAAAGAGACATACATGATACAATTCAGAATGAATTTCATGGGTAAAAATAATAAAAAGTGGATAACTATCTGGAAAACTATCCAGTAAAAAAAAAACAGAAGTCTCACTGTGACACAGATGCACTTGTCCCATTATAAAAAGCACTGGTCCCAAGACAGGCTGGAGGCCTGAACTGCGATTCCACTGGAAACGCGCTGACCGTGGTAAGGAGTGTTCCTATTCCTCAGTTTCTATGACTCCAGCCCTATCCCCAGCTACACTCAGTGCCTCTTACGCAGTCCCCTACACATATGGCAGTGTCGACCAGCTTTACGTGCCATTTCTGATGCCCATTTCCTTTCTAAGCGTCACTTCTTTGGAAGAACCTTCTGGAAAGGTCTTCTATAGTAAAAATGATAGATTCCAAGTAAAGATGAAATGGAGGTGAAACTATAAACACCTTCCCCCAAATTTATAATATACATTCACAATGGATACTTAAACTCGTGTTGGAAGTTCGTAAAGGTGATTAGAACCCTTTAATAATCATGAAGATAATTTACACTAACAATGGCAGCATTTCATCCTTGTTGAGCACTCTGTGCTAGACATTGGTTAAGCACTTTAACTATAACTCATGCAGTCCTGATAGCAATCCTATGAGGTTGATATTATTAATGTCATTTGACAGATGAGGAAACTGAGGCACAGAAGGGCTAAGTAGGGTTACACAGTTAACGGCAGGACAGGGAACTCAAAATTAGACAATGTGGCTCCAGAGTCCACTTCCTGAGCCTTATCCTAGACTGCTGTTTTACTGCAGACCAGAGACTAACTTCCAAGACAAAAACATTTGTCCAACTGAAGAGGGGAGACTGATATGCACTCAAAAGCTGACTTAGTTATATCTACGAGGATGAGAGAGCAGGTGATAAGGAACCATTATCAAGTGAGAAACCACAGGAGTGCCGTGAGGAGTTATGGAGGGGGAAAGACTGCACCAAAACAAAGGTTGCCTAATATCAAGCAGGTTGACTTGCTAATCCTATTGCAAAACAACAGCAAGATAAAGAAATTCCATCCCCACTATCTCTTCCATTTGATCTGAGTGTCACCAACCTTACCGAAGCATTAGATGCCACTTTGGAATGGCTGCCCTTGGTCCAACCAACTTCTAGAAAGAAGCCTAGGGAACAGGTCAGAACAATTTAAGGTTCACTATGATGTGAACCTTGTACAGAATGTGGAACACCTGTGTGAGCAGAAAACTGCAAACAGCAACAAACCCACTGGACCAGAAGAGGAAAAAAAAGATCTAAGCAGTAAAATCAACTGACAACTTTAGTTTTTGCTCAGATCTTGTATGCTTGGGAACCATCTGAAATTACAGATCCACTCAGAAAAATAATGCCATCCACAAAATGATCCATAAAAAAACACATCCAAGAAAGCCATCTGTAGCCAATTAGACAAAATCGAGCAATGAGCATCTCAGTCCCAAATCCCTCCTCCAGTAGCTCAGGCCACTGTTCAGCCATCTCTCCTCCTCCAAGCAGCCTTTCTCAGTTCACAGAGCTGAAGATCTTTGTCTTGCCTGACTGCCTCCTCACCCCTGAATCCTTGCACCACTATCTGTGATCCAGGGGGTGTTAGTTACACACATAGCATTGAGGGATCTGCTTATTCCTATGTCTGCGTGCAGGGGAAGCTGCTCGTAATCTGAGGCATCTGGCTCTCGTGAAAGCTTGCTTAGAACAACTGTAAACACCAGAGGGTTGGGGGGAAGCAAGATCTCTTCCTTCCACCCAGGAAGAGTTCTGGTTCTGTACCCTACAAGCCCAAATGAAATTAGCAAAGGTATTCAAGCCTGCTTGTCTTCCTCAGATACCAGATGGGCTGCTATCTTCAGTACCAAAACTTCAATTAGCCACTCAGAGTCTGGGGCACTTAAACAGTATTTCTAAATAAAAGTCATATAACAAAGTAGGAGTTATAACATGAATCACGAATTTCTGCCCAATCGTGACCACTTTTGGTTAATCTATACCTTTGCCCATTCAGGTTTTTCAATGAAAACTTGTTCAAAGCCCAAGTAGAATTTGATTTCAGTGATGACCAGTTCTGAAGTGATTCTTCAAATGATGGCTCATCAGTTATTTATGCCATAACTGTCTAGGAGGGCTCTGGGTCTATGTCACAATTGAGACTTAATGGCAATCGTTAAATCCAAACGCCTGTAAATTTACAGCTGGGGCTAGAAGAGACTAATGAGTGGTTCCACAGATACGTGCCTCTGTCAGCAAACATCCATTTACTGAGCATCTACTATGCACGAAGTGGGTTCCACTCTGAACACCAGAGGTAGAACTGAAAAGACACGTTGCACCCTTGTGGGGCTTCCTTATATTCTGAAACAGTGGCTTTTACACTTCCTGGATTTGACAGTCCAGAAAAACTGTTGGGAGGTCAACATTTTTTATTTTGCTAATAAGGACACTGAAGATAGCCTTTATTGTCTCCTCTCATCATTTCATAAAAGAATATTTTAATATAAGAAGGGTGAAGGATGTAATCGGAAAATAAAGGGCAGTTCTTTGAAGCGAATACATTCGGCTTGATGAAATGTTACTACACTTACCAAACTTCCTTGATTTTGCTGTGAAATGGTAGAAGCCTTAGCACAGAGTGGACCAGCACTCGTTCAAAGGAAGCAACTTCTGGCTGAGGGCCCTTCTGCGGGGTAAGAGATGGGGGAGTGCAGAGGGTACCTGTGTTAAGATGTGGACACCTTTCTAAGAAGCCTATTTATTTACTGTGCAAGTATCAAGATACAGGGTAAGGAGGCTCTGAGTCTCTTTGGAGTCTAGGTCCAAACTTGTTTTTGTTGCATCTCATTTTGTGTTTTAAGTTTTAAGAGACGAGGTCTCACTATGTTGTCCAGGCTAGTATGCAGTGGCTATTCACAGGCGTGATCATATTGCACTACAGTCCCAAACTCAAGTGATCCTCCTGCCCGAGTAGCTAGGACCACAGGCATGAGCCTACGTGGCTTACTCCATCTCATTTTAAAGTTTCAAGAGTTTGTGGACAAGCTAAACCAGCTTAATGTCGACATTTAGTAACTCATTTAGTTCCAGGGGCCAGATCAGGAACAGGAAATCAAAGGGTTTCCTGGCAATAAAAGGGTTTTTGTGAATGACTACAGCATCTTTGAGAGCAGATATCTACATGTTATTTTAGTACATGATCAATAATATTAGAAGCTTTAACCAGTAAGATTTTCAGAGACAAGCAAGAGAAAAAGGGAAGGAACTGGTTATTTTCAAGTTGTCAATTAAAAACAAAGAAGCTTGCATTAATGCTTTTGCTGTTTCCCCAGAGAAATCTAGTAGGATATCCATTTTCTACTAAAAATACTCCCATGATATTATAGTTGGCAAGAAAAACACTCTCCGGGTGGAGAGAAGATGACAGATGAACATAAATAGAATTCTTTAGAAGACAATCACAGCACAGTTGTCATAAAAAGATCTTACAACCAAGGTCCCCAAAGGAAGTTTCTGTTATAATTACTTGAAATTAATGGCCATCAATTAAAAATTGTCTGATGCCCTTAGGATACATGGAGAAACAATCTAGAAGAAAGATGCAGTTTCTCCATTGTTGAAGCCTCCCTCTTTCTCAGCAATGATTCCTGTTTAAAAGCAAATTACTTCCGCTAGCAGTTTTTAAAGCCTTAACTCTAGAACTGTTGAAATACATCTCAACAAACTCATCTAGCCAGATGATTCCTTCCCGTCAGTTAGTGATGAAGCCTTACTTCACATTCCGGGTGAGAAGCTGTTTGTTAACTGGCTTATATGCAACTGGAAGAACTTTATGAAATACATTCTCCACAAGTTATTCACCAGACAGGCAGGATTATGAAAGACAGAGCTCCTGCTTGACTATAACCAAAATACACTGATAATTCAAAACAAGTTACTAAAATAAAAAAGCTGCAAAATGTAATGTGTAACAGAGTAAAAGGCACTTTGAAAAAACATAGTTACTAAGGTATGGAATTTCTAGGACAAGTAAATTTCTTGCCCGTTGAGGTCTTTGGGTGCAGATAATGTTAAATAATTCCTACTACAACAAACCAGGCGCTGTCTTTTCAACACCAGATCCCTGAACTTGGCCTCTGTCACTCTGAACACACAGCCACTCTGCATTTTGAGTTGAAATTACTTAAGAGTTGTGTACATGTATTTGTACTGATTCTTAAAGCATTTTAATATTGGCTTCACTTTCTCTGTATGTGTAGTTTTAATCTGTACTGCTGGCTGTCTTTAAAAGAAAAAAGTTGCTGGCCATTTAATAAAGCTACTGGGAAGACCATCTACAATAAATGAGCTCATAAATGTGGCTGACTGTGCTGTAGGACAGTTCTTCATAGCAGATGCAAATTACTTTTGAAGTGGCTTTATAGCTTAAAAGAATACCACCTTTGCATTAAGCCCCTAAAACAGAGTGCCGGAACTGCTCATGTAAATATTCAGAGCCATGCTTAAATGATTATCTGTTAATGTCATTTGAACCTAGATCATCCATGGCTCTGTGATAATTTATGTCTACAATTAAGTAGTTGCCATGGCAAACCACTTTCACATTTTATTTGCATATCAACTGCTGTATCTGAATTATAAGAGAGTTTGCAATTTACTTCCAGACTTTCCAACTCATTCTTTAAAAACAGGTCCCCATCTTGGGCAGGTGCAGTGACTCATGCCTGTAATTCCAGCACTTTGGGGGGCTGAGGCAGGTGGATCACCTGAGGTCAGGAGTTCGAGACCAGCCTGGCCAACATGGTGAAATCCCATCTCTACTAAAAATACCAAAAATTAGCCAGGTATTGTGGCAGGTGCCTATAAGCCCAGCTACTGAGGAGGCTGAGACAGGAGAATCGCTTGAACCCGGGAGGCAGAGGTTGCAGTGAGCCAAAATCAAGCCATTGCACTCCAGCCTGGGCAATAAGAGTGAAACTCCGTCTCAAAAAAAACCAAAACAACAACAACAACAAAAAACAAAAAACAAAAAGAAAACCAGTTCCTGTCTCTAGATTTACTAAATTAATACTTGCTTGGCCCACTTGCTTTTCAGCAGTCATTTTAAAATTTAATGATATGGTTGAATTATTCATTCCCTTTATCTATTATTTATTTTATATTTATTTTGCTTCTCTGTGGTACAGTTTATGAAATGATGACTCTCTAATACAGCCTGGGAGCAGAACTCAGGAAGTTGTAGACCTGTGTCTACAGGTCTCTGCACATAGCAGGCACCCAATAAAAGTGCCTAGGACTGAAATTGAATTCTGACCTGCCTTCTCACAACATGTCTGCATTTGTTTTACCTTTTTACCAAGGGACTACTAAAGGCTGGTGAATTAGGAAATGTGTCCTATCAGTGGTAAGGTTAAACTGTTCAGACACGGAACTGTTGGACCTGACTTCTGGTGGAGCATCGTCTGTCTGGAGAGCCAGAAACCAAGAGCCTCCCTTTGGCAGCCAGAGGTCTTCAGGGCCTTATGCTCACCAGGAAGAAAAGGAAGGGCTGTTCCTTCTATTCTCCCCATGCCTCTTTGAGGGTGTTCTGAAAGTGGGCAACCAAGGTCACACCACCCCAGAGAAAGCCCAGTGACTTTTTCTGGAGTAAAATTCTGAGGCAGGGCTCCGTGTGCGCCAGGCATCTCCGTCCCTCTCCCTGTGCTTCCCGATCCCCTGTTCTGATTTCTCTCCTCTCAGTGGCTGACCTTGTCTTTTGGGCCTGGGAGTGAGTAAGTAGGGCATGAGAACAGTCATGGGGTTGGGCTATGGTCCTAACCTTGCTGCTTAAGGTAACTTTTTACCCTGTGTAAAAAGCAGTGAGAATACCAAGTCCTGGAGAGTGATCAGCTGCATTTCATATGCCGGCCCTTCCACCCACCAGATTTATGACGAAAGCAATTCCATAAGCGGCAAAGGCAAAATCCCCACTTGTCTGTCCTGGCTTTTCCTTTTATTGCTTTTTTTCATGTTGTCCTCTTTCACCCTCAATCATCGCTCACTTCCAAGAAGGCTGAGCCTGCACACACCAGGCCCTTCACCGCCAGCACCATTCCCACGACCACACCCTTCACCGCAGCCCTGCAGAGGCAGGGTTCAGCCCCAGGGCAATCTATCTGGTCAGACTGGTGGGGCAGCTTGCTCAGGCTGTCCTGCTGGACTGAGACCCATGCAGACAGAGGGCTGGAGGGAGTAGAGAGTGTGAGAGCCAGCCCAGCATAAAGGGAAGACTGGAAGATAGCAGGCAGCTGGCCGGTGGCTCATGCTCATGGCGGTCCCTGTGGAATAGGCCCAGCCAGCACAAGTGAGCCAAATCCTGAGCTCAGTTTAATGGCTTCAGTCCCAAACCTGAGTCACTGGGGATTCCATGGACTTCTAAGAGAACCCTACACGCATTTCCAAAAACAAACTGCTTGATGTTGTCATGGAAAACCTGGATCTTTGCATTCTACGGTTTCACGATGGATTATATCCAGGTCACGACCTAAGGAAGACAGCCGGCAAAAAGCCAACCCTGCTGGCTGATCACCGGCTTTTGTAACGAATCCCAAAGGGATGCGAACCGATGTGTGCTGCTGGCTCTGCCAAGTCCTTGGACAAGTTCTCACCTCAGAAGACCAATCAGCCTGTGGTTTAGTCCGCCAGGAGGCTCTAGGAAGCCACCTGCAATCAACATTCAATGGCTAGAAGCTGCCTCCAGAAGGCGAAGGAATGGAAAATGTGCATGTCAGAGGAAGGGGAGTGGGAGGAAGGAGCTCTTTGTTTTCCTGTCAATTTGACTACTCTCTCCTGCTTTTTAAAAAAATGATCTGAGGACACCCCTGGTTACATCAAAGCCACAGGACTGCTGTGCGCCCTGAGCTCCAACACAGGCAGGCTCTTAAGGACAGGGAAGGACCCTACACACTGTATTTGTGTTTGATTTGAACAGAATAAGGTCAATTCTAAAAGCTACAAGATATCCCTGTTCCTAAGAATGCAACAAATCCGGGAAACATATAATATACTAAAACTTGCCAAGAAAGCAGAAATACTTTGATAATGATTCTATAGCTACCATTTATTATTTACTGTGTGTTAAGCACTATGCTTAAGCCTTTTTATGTAGCATCTAACTTAATCCTCAAAACAGTCCTGAGGTATAAAGTATTATACCCATTTTACAAGTGAGAAAACTATGGCTCAGAAAAGTGAGGCAAATTGGTCTGTGTTTCAAAGGCACATTCAGGTGAGGCTTGACCCCTCATTACTGCGTGAGTGCTGAACATCAAGGACACGTGCACAGTATTTAGAAAGTATCAGCCGGATGTCCACCATTAGGCCAGACCCTGAAGGCAGATCCTGCTATCTGGACTCACGTAACAGGCAATAGTTATATTTCATTACTGTTTAAGTTAGCCCAGAGTTTGGGATTTCCACTGAAGTAGCAGATTCTTTCACACCCGATTTCTAAACTCGGACAAGATTTTGATTAATTGTGCTGTGTTTTTTATAGACAGTGAAGGCTACACAAGCCGGTGGCCTATTTATATCTTAAAATTAGGTATAGCAAAAGAATATGCTTACGATCATTTTTCATCCAGTCACATTTTTGCCAAAATGTAAGGTGTAAGAACAAACACAGCCTGAGTATATTTCTAAAGAATCTTTTTTGTTGCTCTGGCAACAGGCTCCTTTCTCACCATTTGTTTCAGTGTTGAAGAGATCCAGGGCTGAGGGAGACGGGGCATAGGGAGAGAAGAAGCCGATGCTCACAGCTGCAGCAAGTCCTTGCTGAGGCTGGGGCTGACCAGAGGCTATCACAGATTGGCCAACGGGAGAAAGCCAGCCAGCCCTTTCGGATGCCAGTGTGGCAACGTCCTCAGCCACGGATGCAAGAACCACAGCGCCCCTTACACTGGCTTGAAGTGCATGATGAGACCTCCGATAGGGGAGAAAGCGCCCACTGAGTATCCCTTGCAGGTGTGACCCCCAAACATAAGAAGTATAGCTCAGTCCCTCTTTTTCATGATTTCTTCTCTGAAGGGTGATGCTAGGCTGGACAGAGAAAAGAAACCAGTTATTTCCTGCATTTCAGCACTTAGATCAGTGGCTCCTAGACAGCAGTCAAACTATGCAGGAATCTCTGCCTCCTGCCAATTTAAAATTCTGAGTAATTTAAGCATTTTTGAGATGCTGCATAAGTAACAGGCGTAAGGAGGAAGTTAAAGCTTCTAGACTGGAAAGAGGCAGAAGATCAGCACCAGCCCTCAGGAGTGCTCCTACTTCTTTCTCCTCAACCCTCCTCCCAGAGGCCTTGTGCAGACAGAAAAGTAAGAAAAACTCATTGGAGGCCAGGCACAGTGGCTCACACCTGTAATCCCAGCACTTTGGGGGCGGAGGTGGGTGGATCACTTGAGGTCAGGAGTTTGAGACCAGACTGGCCAACATGAGGAAACCCTGTCAATATTAAAAATACACAAATTAGCCGGGCATTGTGGCGGGCGCCTGTCATCCCAGGAACTTGGGAGGCTGAGGCAGGAGAATCGCTTGAAACTGGGAAGGGGAGGTTTCAGTGAGCCAAATCATGCCATCGCATTCCCACCTGGGCAACAGCATGAGACTCCGTCTTAAAAAAAAAAAAGAAAAGAAAAAAGAAAAAAAACTCCCTGGAGCGTTCGAATACCGGAGAGCCATACTAATCTTTGTGCAATAACAACACCGTGCCATTAATGTGAGGCACACGAGAGTACCAGAATGTGTTGGACTAATCCACATTCAGAGATGGAATTCACTCAACTAACACCTTATTATACACTGCATGTAAATAGTCTTGAAGGATACTATGCTTTGCTTCTGAATGACTGCCAAAGATAGGTTTAGTGTTATGGCCCAAGATGTCCCACCCCTTCCAGTAAATGGCCACTGGTTTACTGGAAGATAGTGGGATCATCAAGTTTCTCAGGATAAGAAGCACCCCTACATGACAAACCAGGAGTCTCATCTACATACCAGCAAATCAATAAAGCCCATAATAAAGGCATGAAATCATCAAGGATGTACAAATACAACAGAGCGAGGGAACAGTAAACAGAAATCCTTCTCTCTGGTCAACGAGGGCTCTTCAACAGGATTAATAAATTGTGCTGACTTCCCTTGAGCTACATGTTTGACTCTTCAAAAGCCTTCAGTAACATTTATCTGCAAAAGTTTTAAGATATACACATGCATGCACACACACACACACACACACACACACACACACACACACACACCCACCCCTGAGGCACCTTGTGTCCAAGGAGAATAAAGCAGGGACATTTCTCTGATAAGAAAATGATGGGCCGGGCGTGGTGGCTCAAGCCCGTAATCCCAGCACTTTGGGAGGCCGAGAGGGGCGGATCACGAGGTCAGGAGATCCAGACCATCCTGGCGAACACGGTGAAACCCCGTCTCTACTAAAAAGTACAAAAAAACTAGCCAGGTGAGTTGGCGGGCGCCTGTAGTCCCAGCTATTCGGGAGGCTGAGGCAGGATAATGGCGTAAAACTGGGGAGGCGGAGCTTGCAGTGAGCTGAGATCTGGCCACTGCACTCCAGCCTGGGCGACAGAGCGAGACTCCGTCTCAAAAAAGAAAAAAAGAAAATGATGACTCAGTCTTGAAACCCACCTTTAACATTTCTGGGTGGTGAGATGCCAAGCTGAAGGGGACAGACATCTTCAGAAGTGAGTCAAAAGGGGACAAGGAGCTTCACAGAATCAAACTCTAAGCCTAAAAATTCTAAAAGAAGGTCATATTTTCCAATCTTCCTATTTTTCAGAAGGAGAACGCTGAGACCCGGGGTGGTACATTTATCTCATGTGAAACTGCTATTGAGGAGCAATGCTGAAATACAGAATCCTGGTCTCCCAAATTCCATGAGTGCCTGGGTCACTTGTGGTATGGCTGATCTTGGCAGATGGAGAGATGAGGGACCTAAGACTTGTCCCTTTGGGCCAGAAAGTTTAAGGGGCCTGGTGTCTGGATGGTGTATTCCCCCATGAAAGCAAATCAGAACTAAGGAGCAGGCCCTCTGTCATTTCTCTTGGCCCATTACTCCCCATCCCCCACCTCCATCCTACACAGGGGCCTCCTAAGATTTGAGGAACAGTAAACTTTATCTTATCGGCTGTTAGGGAAAAAACTGTCATTTGATCTGTTTATTTGGAAGCCAGCCCTGTTGAGCTCAAGAGTTTGCTATGAGGCCGGCTAGAGTGAATTCGTTTGGGGGCTGCTGCTTTACTGCCCTGGACACATGGCTCAGTGTATAACTTTATTTTGAAGAATCCTGTGCACACAGCTCTAGAATTTGCTGTGCCCTTCATTTAGGGTTGTAGGTGGGTAACTTTGTCCTGTTAGAGTCTAGATTAATGTCTTGGTTAAAAAGTAAGCACCTGTTTTCTGAATATCAAAGCAAGAGTCTACTCCTCTACTTCTTTGGGGATGTCTTCAAACTCAGCTGTGTGTTTGTGTGTGAATTTCTGTCACCCAGAACAAGAACCTTGAATCAAACCTAGACAGACTATTATCCCATTGGTTCAGGACCCACCTTTCAAACCCACGCAGGGAAGCTGACAAAAGTGCTGGTAGCGGTGGATGCTTTCCCTGCAGCTCACAACCTTCTCCCTGGGACCAGTGTAAAGAGCTCATCCTTTTCTTTCTGCCCATTTCTAATAAGCTCGTGAGTGAGAAATTCCCAGAAAATGGAAGAGTTAGCTTGCATTTTCTGATCTGAGTGCACAGAACATTCTGTCAGGCTCTAGGAGACAGACAATTTAAACCAGAACCTCACTAAACACACAGCAGCTGATACTAATTCCTTCCCAGCCCCTGTCTTCCCCGCCCAAGCTGAAATCATCTGGGGGCTGGAGCAGAGAGTGGATGGGGAAGCAGGCTTGCTGCTTCTTAATGAGCGACCCCACTTACATTCCTCTTAGCATCGAGTGCTTGCTGAAGGTGGGACTCACGCTTTCCATAATTCCTCAGGGAGTTGCACTGAAGTGGAGAGCATGCTTTTAATTTAATGGGAAACACAAAAAGTAGGAGTAGTTACTCAAACCAAAACCAACACCTTAGACCCCGAGGAAATAAGCAATGAGGAGGACCATGTAACACCAGAGAAGAACAAGCCCGTTTTCTTGTGAGGTAAGACAGGGGAAAGAGGCCCATGCGAGCAGCACACAAACGTCGCCTAGAACGGAAGGGGCAAAAGAAACCTGATTAGAGAGAAAATGGTCTTCTCCAAAACTGGCAGGAAGCAAATGTCCGGTGCCAGAGTGCGCTGCACCGGCAGCTCTCCATCCCTGCATCCCACCGTGCCCGGGGTCCTGCCTTCTTACCTGCAATTCCTTGCAACAGCCCACAGACGTTGAAGATGCTTTTCTTCATGATGCTCTGTACACACATGGTGAAGACGGACACCAAGGCCACCGTGCAGAGAATAAAGATTCCCACAGCCAGGAAAATAGCTGTGGCCTGCCAGAAGCCGCTGGCGATCTCGCCGAAGCTCTCGGCGTAGGGCCCGCACAGCGTGTCCCGCTGGAAGTGCTGCATCCCTGGGTTCCGGATGCAGCGGGCGTAGATGCCCAGGGTGGGGTGGTAGGGCTCGGGGGAGCCCCCGCCTGGGCCCGCCGGCTCCGCGCCGCCGCGGCTCCTCGCTTTCCCGACCAGCCAGTCTGCGCTCATGAAGGCAATGAGCTCGGCAAAAGCCACTACAATACTCAGCAAGGTCCAGAGCATCGAGCGACAGGTGACAATGACATGACACATATTGATGTTCCAGGCGAAGAAAGAGTCAGGAGTCCACGGAGTTAATCAAAAAAAGAAAGTCGGTGGGGAAGGAGGCTCGGGCGGCCCGGGAAGGAAGTCGCAGCTGCAGTCATTCACTCCCGCCGCCGGCCGCGTTCATGCTGGGGACAGCGCTCCCGGACCCAGAGCACCGCCTGCGGCCTCACCTAGGGGAGAGGGAGGGCGGTTAGCAGCGCCGCCAGGCCCCGCCCCGCCTTCCCGCCGCGCAGCGACACAGTCCAAGCCCGGCCCGCGCCCGCAGAACCCTGCCAGCAAGCCCCGGGCCGGCCAGCATGCCAGGCGGTTGTTGCACTCGCTGCGTTTGTTTCAAGTTCTCCCTGACATCACTGCACTCAGAACTCTATGTGGCAGTTAACCTTCTCTCTTGGGAGCGCTATGGAAGGAGGCGGCTAGTGCCAGGTCCTGCTCCCAACCCAGGGAGCACTGTCCCGGTTGCTGCTGCACTCTTAGGACAGGGCTCCCGCTCCCTCATCTTTTACTGGAAAAAGTCAAACAGCACAGGGATCCAGAGTGGAGGAGGCAAGAATGGCAATCAACTCTATTAGTGGATTTTTTTTTTTTTTTTTAAGTTTGCAAGACTTTTTGGCCTGCTGTTTTGGTACTAGGTGAGTTAAGTTTTGCGAAACTTGCACCAAGCGCTTTTGCTTAACAGTAGAGAGTAGCAACACCCCACTTTTATTTCCTGGAAATTAAATTACTAGCAGAGACATGTGTGTTTGCTTCATAGGTAAATAAGAAACAATCCCATGAAAAAGAATAAACAAAACATTGCTCCCACACCTATATTTCATCCATTTTTCACAGGGTGATTTTTAGACAAAATAATTTACACTAATTAAAACTCAGAGGGAAACAAACCTTAAGAGTTCATGCCTTACTTGGGGAAATTATTTTTAAAAGACATTAATGACCATTAACTAAGCATCATTACAACTGAGTGGACTTGTTGACAACAGAACCTTGTCTATGAAGAATGCATCCCTTGAATTGTCCCAATTCATCCCATGTGCCTCTGCCTAAGCTTCGATTCACCCCAGGTCTGGAACTCAACGTGCCCATTGTTTCTCATTTCACAGAGGCCTCATTCTGTCCCCAAGGAGGAATGACTTCATTACCAGAAGACATTGCTCCAATGGCTCAAGCCTTCTTCAGAGGAGTCTAGACCCTAAAATGGGGGCCAGCAGTGCTGGTCTGCAGCCCCGTTTTCTGCCCCATTTCAAGGCCAAGAACAATCCCTCAGCTTACATCTGGGCACATGGCCCTGCTCTGAATGATTAGATCTCATTAACCGAGGTCAAGTCAACTCCATGAGAACTGCAAAGAGCCCCCTGGCATGTTGGGAGTGGGGTGAGGCAGGGAGTTATCAAAGAGGAAGAGAAGCGGGGAAATAAGGAAGCCCAGTGTCAAAGCTTAAAATGCCCGTTTCTACACCCTGCACCAGCTGTCTGCCTGCTGGCCGACTTCCTAGTTAGCATGTGATCTACCCATCCCTTGAAACATGATGTATTTTAAAATCCTCATATCATGGTGGTTGCTATACAAGATGCTATTTTGGGGACACAGCTAGTGCACTACTAGGAACATATGCACTTAATTGTCAGGGTGTGTGTGCGTGTGTCACAACGCTATGCCGAGCACTGGGTAAGGGAAGGGAGTCCATCAGGTATGGGTTCCAAAGCCAGCTCCAGTACTGACCATGTGCATGTCTAACTTCTCAGAGCTTCCTCGTCTGAGCTGGTAAGGGTAGCCTACCTCACCAGATTATTGCAAGGAATGAACAAGAACCTACTGAAGCACCCACACAGTGCCTGGCAGAGTAAGTGCTTAACAAGTATCAACTCCTTGCCCTCAGAAGCTTTTCCTGTAACATAGATGACACCGTTCAGACAACTATTGGTCTAGTGGAGGTGCCCAGTAGATTACAGAAACCTGGCCACTGCACACAGAAAACATTAAGCACAGGCTACTTAGAGATGGACGAGGTCACTCATGTCTAAACTTTCCTGGCTGCCTTCAAGGGCAGAGTCCTGGTCTTCCTGTTTCCCCACTACCTAACTCAGCTGCCAATCCACCTGGTGGAGATAAATTAGCATTCAGCCAGAAGGTATAGCCTACTCCAACTCACTCATTCTCAGCTCCTCCTCCAGATAGTACCGAATAGAAAGCCTTTTGAGAAAACAGTTACTGAGGGCTTTAGAGGAGACTGTTTATAATGAAAATAATCATTCTAAAAGAGAACAAGAAAATGAACCAAAAAGACTCCCAGGAGGCCCTGAGAGGCTGCACGTGCCCACCGGGCTCACAAACACTTTGAGTCCACAGGTGGCAATCCCAGCCTGTTGAGTGCTTTATATAAAGCCTTCCCATTTGATTAGAAAACCATTTTAGTTATGCCCAGCCAATCTCTGTCCCATCCCTTTTCTGTTAAATGTAATTTTTCTTTTTTTTTTTTTTTTTTTTTTTTGAGATGGGGTCTCACTCAGTCACCCAGGCTGGAGTGCAGTGGCATGATCTTGGCTCACTGCAATCTCTCTGCCTCCCCGGTTCAAGCAATTCTCCTGCCTCAGCCTCCAGAGCAGCTGGGATTACAAGCACACATGACCATGCCTGGCTAAATTATTTTTAGTAGAGATGGGGTTTCGCCATGTCGGCCAGGCTGGTCTCAAACTCCTGACCTCAGGTGATCCACCCACCTTGGCCTCCCAAAGTGCTGGGATTACAGGCGTGTGCCATTGCCCCAGCCTGAATGTAATTTTTCAATGAGAACATTCATATTTGTCCTCCTGCAGAACTGCAGAGCTCCTACAACCTCTCAGGTGACTTGTATCTTAATGACTACTCCAGTGTCCACTGCCTGGCCAGCAAGGTCTGCTCAGAGTGAGGAATGCAATTAGTTTGCAGCATCTGAAGAAAAAGGCTGTAAAAGTTCAGGAGAGGAGAAGATGGGATGTCTGGGCTTAGCAAAATGCCTGAGAACTATCTGAAGGCAGGATTGCTTAAGGACCCACATGCTTAAGTTAAAATAATATAGTTCCCTCTCCTTTGTGCTAAAACATTTCCTCATTCACTGCACCAAATTCTCACACCCACACAAGATTGGCTGGGATGAGGGCTTCATTATTCTGTTTTCAACGGGGGGAAAAGATGCTCTGTTCTCCCTAGTAAGTTTGCTAACTGCTACTCTCAGAGGAACAGTTGTGATACGCAAGGCTAAAACTGAGGCTTCCTGGGGGCTGTGATATGGTTTGGCTGTGTCCCCACCCAAATCTCATTTGAATTATACTCCCATAATTCCCACGTATTGTGGGAGGGGTCTGGTGGAAGATAACGGAATCATGGGGGTGGATCCCCCTTACTGTTCTCATGGTAGTGAATGCATCTCACGAGATCTGATGGTTTTATAAGGGCAACCTCTTTTGCTTGGTTCTCATTCTCTCGTCTGCCACCATGTAAGACATGTCTTTCGCCTTCCACCATGTTTGTGAGGCATTCCCAGTCACGCAGAACTGTGAGGAGTCCATTAAACCTGTTTCTTTATCAATTACCCAGTCTAGGGTATGTCTTTACCAGCAGTGTAAAAACGGACTAATAGAGGCTGCAAGCAAAGTTCTTAGGGTGGCAGGACAAGGGACCATCTCGAAGTGCAGCAGGGGCCTTCTGCAGTGGTCTGTGCTCTGTGAAGTGTACCAGTTTGGCGAAGTGTACTCAAAGGCAGGTACCTACTGAGACATCTGTATCAAACGGGAAAGAGATCCTCATGACAGAACTCTGTTAACCACAGGGATATGATGCACAGCCCTCCTCGGCCTGGCATCCGTTGCTATTAACCGTAATGCCTGCTTCCACAAAGCCCACTTCATAAACCAGGCCTTCACTGCCATTCTACGTAAACGACTTCTCTCCATGGGCCACTAAACACGTTTCCCTTTGAGAACACCTGACCTTACTATCGCATCCCTGGTGATTGTGGATAATCTAGACAGCCCTCTTGATGTTCAGAAAACGATGACTGGCACAAAGGTGTGCAAAGTAAAGCCTCTTCACTTAAAAAAAAAAAGACAAGTGAGAATCCTGCAGAAACCTACATTAATACCATAGGATAGGGAGCAAAGAGGAGTTTCTAAATGGCTGGTCTGTGGGAGTCAGTCCTGTGTACGGATTCTTCCCAGAGCCCTACTTTGAAAAGGTAGAGTGAAGGTCCTCAGCAGAGCCGAGCCGGGGTTTGTCACTTAAATCCCCGGTCTGTCTTTGGCAGCTTCCTGCTGTCAGCAGGGAAGAAAGTACATGTGAAGCCAGAACCACCCAGTGCCCATCGGCTGGATCACCCGGACAGAAACGCAGGAGCAAAGTTCTTATCTACCTGGAAAGAATAAGGGAAACCGGAAGGACGTCGATCAAGGCGGCATCAAAAAGCTCTCAGTCCCCATCCTGATGGGAACAGCACACCCAAAGAATGAGGCCAGGACAAACAATGTTTCGAAGAACACTACCTTGCTTACTCACCCTGGTTCTGTTTTTCAACTTTATTATGAACGTTTTCAAACATAGATATGAGTTGGCAAGAACAGACAATGAACACCCACATACCCAACACCCAGATTCAACATTTGTTAACATTTTCCCATATCTGTTCCATCAATCTGTAGCATACACACTCACACATTTTCTCAAATATCTGAAAATGAGTTGCAGATGTTTTGACACTTCACCCCTAAATACTTTAGCATACACCTCCTAAAAATAAGGACATTTTCCTATATAACCACAACAAGATTAGGACACTCAAGAGAATGGACAATAATCCCCTTATACCCAAAGTCTAGTTCCTACTAAAATTTCCCTACCCCTGCACTGTTTTTAATAGCGGTTTTCTTAAAACCATGACTCAATCACGGCTCATACATTGCATTTGATTAGGTTCTTTTAGTCAAGGATAGTCTTCCCACCACAACCTATTCCACCCCATCCCCATTATTTTCCCCCTGACATTGACTATTTGAAGACACTGGGCTAGTTGTCCTACAAAATACTCAACAACCTGGATTTGTCGATTTCCTCATGATTTCATTTCAACTTGTTCTCTATCCTCTATTTCAGAGAAACTGGAAGTTACATCTAAAGGCTAGACTGGTAGATTCTTGGCTGATCTCTATTTTCATTCTTGCAGTCTCCCTCAGACACATGAATCCTGCAAGGGTCAGCAATATGGCCTCCATCCCCATTTCTTCTGCAAGGATGAGAGGATTAAGAGAAGTAGAATGTATGTGTTTTTGCCTTCCAAGAGTTGGAAAGACCCTCCAGAGTGCTGCTTCTTAAAGTGTGGTTTCCTGGACCATCTCCCAGAGAATGACAGCTACCTGTTTCAAAAAGGACGTTCCTGGTCCCCAACCAACCATTGATTCAAACTTTTTGGGTGGTGCCAGAATCTGCATTTCTCACAAGCTCCCAGGAGAGCCTTTCACAGAAAGTCCACTGTGAGGCAGCGTGGAAAAGGTCGGTTCCGTGGTATTGGCGAAGGGAGGTAAAGAGCAGAGGCAGGAGGAGTGTGGCCTGGCTCAGTCAGGACAGACCCAGGGGCCAGATCACTTGTCCCCTGCACAGCTCATGATGCCTCCCAGGTCACAGGGCCCAGTGACTGTAGGGAAACCAGCTGTTCTCCCAGCTCATCTGTTGTCTGATAATCCTTGTACAGCATGAAACGATCTGCCCAAACATTCAGGTCCTTTTCTTCAGAGGACAAAAGCAGCTTTCAGAACTGGAAGGATAGTGCTGGCACAAAAAGCACAGGACCTTGCATGACTTAAAAAAAAATGTACCAAAGGAGGTTCTGAAACTCTCACTCTGGCCACCCCGTAAAACACACTGACTACAGAAATCCAGACATCTTGATTGTATTTAAGAGGACCCAAATGCACTAACAATTCTATTATTCTTTAGGGTATAGTCTTACATGCTCAACACCTCCTGCTTTTGCCAATTTCCTTGGCTCAACTTCCGATCGACTCCTCTTCTCCATCCCACCTCTGACTTCTGGGAAAACTCTGAATCTATGGTTCCCAATTAGGGGCAATTCTGTCCCCATCCCAACTCCGCAGGGGACATTTGGCAATGTCCGAAGGCATTTGGGGCTGTCACAGCTATGGGGGTGGGGGTGTGTGCTACTGGTATCTGGTGGACAAGGGTGCTGCTGAACAAAAATTACCTGGCCCCAAATGTCCGTATCATCAATGTCGAGAAACCCTGCTCTGGGGGCTTCTCACAAAGGGCAATTTTGAATGTACAGGAGCAACTTAAGATGATTTTTAAGATCTATTTTTAAAAGGTCTATTCTGATGAGTATGTCTATAATGTGGACATTCACAATATTTACTAACTTAAATATATTTTTAGTTGTTTTTCTCCATTTTTAAAAAACGCCATGCTAGTTTGGATGTCCAAGATGATAGGATGACAGGGCCTGGGGCCCCGGAAGCCAGGGCAGACTGACTCAGAACCTCGTGCCTTGAGCCTGTCTTTCCTGGGGTCCTGGGTGGTCTCTGCATCACACGCTAAAGTTAACTTCTGTTTTCAGAAATCTCTATTCTGCGAATGGCAAAATGGGGCTCCCCACTCATTACTGTTACCTTTCTTCACCTACACCTGAGGGGCCCGGACACGGGTTCAGAAAACTAAACGGTTGGCCACACGGCTTCTGCTTCTTTCAGACTTCTGTCCTCCAGAGTCGGGCTGGTCACTCAGGAGGTACTCAGGTGGCCGTGGCCACCCCACATCTCAGGGAACCTCAAGGACCCTACGAGGTAGACCTATAAGATTTTCAGGCTTGCTGATTCTTACCTGACCCCTCTTAAAAGATGCTTCTCTTCCCCTTGAAACTATTGACATTCTCAGCTGCCTGGCAGCCCCTCCCTCCAAACACACCTGAACAAGTCTCTTTTTTTCTGGGCATGGAACCCCCAGTGAGCTCTCTGACCCCATGCTCACTGTCAAGTTTGTTGTTTAATGCACTCATCCTGGCCAGTCATAGGTTTCTTTCTTGATGCCAACTCCAACTCCTCCTGTATCCAATTAACCTACCTCTGGGCACCCATTTCTAGAGAGGCCATTTCCCCTCCCATCCTGAGGTATCTGTATTAGTCTGTTCTCATGCTGCTAATAAAGACATACCCGAAACTGGGTAATCTATAAAGGAAAGAGGTTTAATGGACTCACAGTTCCACATGGCTGGGGAGACCTCACAATCATGGCAGAAGGCGAATGAGGAGCAAAGGTACATCTCACATGGCAGCAGGCAGGAAAGCATGTGCAGAGGAACTGCCCTTTATAAAACCAGCAGATCTCGTGAGACTATTGACTATCATGAGAACAGCATGGGAAAAATCCGCCCCTATGATTCAATTACCTCCCATTGGGTCCCTCCCATGACACGTGGGGAGTATGGGAGCTACATTTCAAATGAGATTTGGGTGGGGACACAGCCCAACCATATCAGCGTCTACAGCCAGAGATGGAAGGTCCACTTGTCTGGTCCTGTTTTCTAAATGATTCCTTCTCTTCTAAAGCCCACTTGCATATTTTATGTTTGTTTTCCCTCTATTTCTACAAATGTCTTCATCTAAAAGCTCTTTAGGCAAGTCTTTCTTTATGTGTCTGTCCAACAGGCAGGAGGAGCTGAACAAACCAATCTCTAAGGGAGACACTAAAATCTGATGTAGCCCAGATCCCATAAGCCGGGGTCATATGCCTATGCCTGTACAGACCATGGGGTCGAAAGCATTTTCAATTTGTTTACATGAAATTAAAACTTGAATTTCAGGAGTTGCCTTTTAATGCCACTGCTTTATAGGAATTTTAAATGAAAGGTGTTTTTCAAGCTTATAATGAATTCTGTGATATTAGGCAAAATATAAGTCTTAAAGTGAACCTCTTGTGTCTTCTCAGGATAAGAGAGTTTTAATTAAGAAAAGTAACAGGCCGGGTACAGTGGCTCACACCTATAATCCCAACACTTTGGGAGGCCAAGGCAGGCGGATCACCTGTGGCCAGGGATCAAGGTACCCAGGGTTTTCCAACTTTCCCTAATGAGAATGCCACATTCGAAACTGTAGAAAGGTTTATACTTTCTCCATTCATTAACTATAGGAATTCCCCAAATATTTAGGATTCATACTACGCTTTGAAAACAGATGGGCTTCAGTGCAGCTTCCAACGAGATGCACACTCCTCAGGGGAATGTGAGCTTGATGCGCAGCTGCCAGTAGCCCTAGGTACTTTGGAATACAGAATGATCCTTCAACTCTGGGCAGCAGCCTGGCCTGCAGGACTGAGCCGGTGTAATGACTCAGGAATGTGCCAGCTGGGAGGAGGTGGCCCAATGAGTGTTCCTCACTGCGGCCCAGATGAAGTCACTGCACGCTCAAAGTTCAAGATGGTCACAGAAAAACCCCTTTTTAAAAGTCTGAACTCTTGTACTTGTTCATATGATCCCAGTGTCCTCTTTCTGGGAAGAGGGACTTATTATTGTAGCTTCTAACAATAGTGAGGCATAGTAAACAGAGATAAAGTTCAGCTGGATGTCCCAGAAGCAGTGAGTATGTGTCAGGAAACCAGGCCTCTTAAAAACAAAGCAAAAGCCTGGGGCAGAAATGGCTTTAGGTCATTTCTATAAGAGAGGCTTCCCAACTCCCTGTTCCCCAGGTGCTCACCTGAATGGGCTGCTAAGCCAGGTGGGCAGAGGAAGCCTGTCCCATTCCGCGCCCAGTGCTATGGACTCCCAGGGGCTCCAGCTACCTTGCTCCCCAGCATGAGCCAGGCTGGAGAAGATGACCACTGAGAACCCACACAGCCCTCCCTAAGAGAGAGACGCGAGGCAAGAGAGCCTGGGGGAATCCACAGAAGAGAAACTAGACTGGATTTTGGTTAGGTGATAAAAAGGAGCATGTCCCTAGGATGCTGACAGATACTTCTTTGAGGTGGTCAGGACAGACCTCATCACAGCAAACCATTTCTCACAGCCCTGATCACCTGAGGCCTCGCAAGAAGTTTCTTTTCTCTGTACCCCACAAGTGGGTGGCTGATAATTCTGGGTTCCAGTATAACATGGCAACAGCCAGAATCTGCCTCTGGGGAGGATCTGTCAGGCTTCACGAAGGGTACACAGGACAAAACCCCTCGCCTCCACCCCTCCAGGGCAAGGAGCTCATCCAGAAAGGCAGCATGTAAGAATGACTCAGTCTGGAGGCAGACTCTTCATCTGAACCCTGGTTCTACCAGGTCCTCAGTAGTGACCTTAGGTGAAATTGGGCCCAAGTTCCTTAGTTCCTGTGTCTGTAAAATGGAGTAATAGCCTACCACATAGGGATGTTGTGAGGATCAACTAAGTTAAAATAAGAATCAAGCTTAGAACAGCACTTAGCACATGGCAAGCACTCCATCCGTGTGGACTATCCCCCTGCAACAGGATCCAGCCTCCCCATCCCTTGACCCGGCATAAACACGACCACTTCTGGGGTCGTGTCTCAGGCACTCTTTTTGCCACTTAGATCTTCAGGTGCTGGAGCCCATCTGGCAGGTAGGTAATTAGCCTTTCCTTCAAATACTAATTTCCCCCTGGAAAAGGCGTTGTGTGGCGGAAAGGATGTAACACAGAGCTGGAACGGCTTCAGTGCTATAAATCACGCTCTAGCATTAACTAGCTCTGTGTCTTTGGGCAATAAACGTCACCTCTCTAAGGAGAGTGTCCTCATCTCTAAAGTAGGGGTAAGGAAAGTCGCTGCCACACTTTTCGGGTGGAACACAAAAACTGTGCACGGAGGGTCAGGCATAACTGCAGGTGCCAAGACATAGTAGGAATCATTACTATTACCATCATATTGGTCAACATTCATTTTTCTGCTGTTTATCTCCCCAAGGCCACAAAAACACCTTCTATTATCATTCTAACTCTCTGTAGAAGGAAATTTGTCCAATGGCAAAGTAATAGGCAAGGGAAAAAGACCACTAGGCAGGCAGGCAGGCAGGCAGGCAAACATGGGTCCCAACCCAGGCTCGGCTCTTGGCTAATGGGTGTGTGACCTCGCACGGCTCCACTGCCTACTCTGGCTTCAATGTCTCAGGCCCAAAGTGAAGGCGCTGGACTTGCAGATCACCACTGTCACTTTCAGCTCCAAAAGTCAGTCATTTCAAGCATATGACCACCTCTTCTACCTTCTCCCAGACTAGAGGCTCCTCTCAGAGCAGATGGCTCCATAAGACCTGCTCCTCTGGAGACGGAGGTCTCTGGGTGGAAGGAAGAGGGGGAGACCCCACAGGTTACCAGGAATGGCAAGGGACAGCCATGGCTGATGGAGAGCTGAGCATGGCCGGGCCACACCCGTGGGCACTACACAAGGGGCTGGCCCAGGGCCCTGGCCAAGGGTGTGGGCTGGCCTGGCTCCCTCTTCTGCTCATATGTTTTTTTTTTTCCTGGGGTGGGAGAACCTAACTCTGACTTCTATTCTTGGGAATATGGTAGAGCATCCCCCACTCCGGTCTTTGGGCTAACTGCTAAAAATGAGGTCCCCCCTGCCCTAGGCCACAGAGATGGACCCTGCCTTTAAAGGACCCCTACTCAGTTTTGAAAAATCACCAACTGTTCCTTTCTGATATACTTTTGCTTCCTGTTTCAGACAAGTAAAATGCTTGGAATCATTAACAATTTGATAGCTGTATGCCAAAGGACATGGCAGAATACAAAGTTTTAACCGTTTTTAAAAGGATTTCTATTTTGCTTTCTTACATATGTCAAGAAAGGTGCCAACTGATTAACACGTACATATCAATTGGAATTCTAAAGCTGAAAAAAGCCAGCACTATGGGAGATTCCTTTTTAAGTGACTTAGCTTCAGGCAAGAGTCAGAAGTCATATCCCTTTCATTTCAAAACATAAACTGTATGAAACTGTCCTACAAAATTAACATTTGCTATTTATCCTCCATTCCTCAGTGAATTATTAAAATCAAGCAGTACAATTCTCTCATCAGTTACAAATGGCACCAGAAGGCTGATTTACATCTATCCAGGGGCAATTTCTGATGAGTATTTTTATTAATGATCTAATAAAATGTCTTGTTTTGTTATCAACTAAATGATTCAAATGATGTTTTAAAATCTAATACTCCAACCCAATAGTCTGGTGATGAAGCTACTGAGCTGACATTAATTTAAAGTGATTTGTAATTTTATTTGGCATTATCAATAACACCATGGATAGATTTAAATTTTAAGAAAATTTTGGCTCCCATGCTGTCAAAGGCAGTATTTTATAAGGTTCAGTAAAATTGATTTGATTACGATGATAATCACCAATAGCAAAGGTCAGGGGTGAGAGGTTCTGATAAGATAAATTACTTGGCAGTCAGCCACGCACATCTTAAATTGACAAGTCGGCTGAAAGTTTGGGTTGTGAGAATAAAGCTATGTCAACAATAAGAATGACCCAAACACGTCCACTTTCAATCCTCCTAATTTCCTAACTTTTGTTCCAATCTGCCCTTTAGCAGAGATGGCTATTCATAAAAGGAAGTGCTGAACCATCTCAGGCCTTTGTGATATGGGCAGGAATGAAAATGCGGACCTTCTAAGGCTGGCCATGCGGAGGAGAGCAATAACTCTTTGCTGTGTGCAGATGCGACCCCTCCTCCCACCCCAGGAAACCAAGGGCCCGGGCTCTTAATAGGCCTGATGGATTTCTGAGGTAATAACAGGTGAAGCTGCATCAATTCTGCAAAAATAATTTTTCCCAGAACCCAGAATATTTGCTTTTTCCTCTCTTCTCACTAAACCTCATGCTACTTGAAAATAATACTCATTAAACATCAGCTAAAACTAAAGCACTTAAAAGCAGTCACATTGGCCAGGCGTGTTGGCTCACAGCTGTAATCCTAGCACTTAGGGAGGCTGAAGCGGGTGGATAACCTGAGCTCAGGAGTTCAAGACCAGCCTAACCAACATGGCAAAACCCTGTCTCTACTGAAAAAACAAAAATTTAGCTGGGCATGGTGGCGGACACCTGTAGTCTCAGCTACTCAGGAGGCTGAGGCATGAGAATCGCTTGAACCCAGGAGGCTGAGGTTGCAGTGAGCCGAGATTGCGCATCGCACTTCAGCCTGGGTGACAAGAGTGAGACTCTGTCTCAAAAAAAAAAAAAAAAAAAAAAAAAAAAAAAAATTTTTTTTAAAAGGAGTCTCTCATATTGCTGACCTCCCAAACCAGAGAATTCACATTAATATACATTTGCTGACACCTGTTTATCACTGTGATTACTACAGCCAACTTTCATCGAGCCAAGCTCTGAAGTTCTAAAGTGGCAAGGCAATCCAGACACCTCTAGAACTAATACCTTGTTCACAACTGATTGTCCAAGGTTGAAGTACTCGACAGTGGCGGGGGAGAGGGAAGGCAGGCAAGGAGACCTGAAGATACTCTTACCGCCCTCCGGAAACTGTTATTAACGCTGGAATCAGGAAATACACAGACATAACGAAGACCTGAGCCGCTGAAGACCATAACTAGGTCACTGAAACGCAGTGCCTTGAGGTGGGTCGGGCAGGACCGAGGGGTGAGAATCTTGAGA
The DNA here is from genome assembly GCF_024542745.1 of Macaca thibetana thibetana. Taxonomy (NCBI): domain Eukaryota; kingdom Metazoa; phylum Chordata; class Mammalia; order Primates; family Cercopithecidae; genus Macaca; species Macaca thibetana. Next base: position 102,957,833 of record NC_065583.1, on the reverse strand, counting down.
ACACCAAGATAAGGTCTCATCAGGGATATAATATCTGGGAAGTAAACAGATGGTTAATTCAAATGGGAGAGTTGTAGTTGGGGGGAAAAAGGGTTGAAGTTTTTCTGCGTCTGTTGTATAACCCCAGATGGTTGCATAAAAACACTTAATAGAAGTCAAAAGGGTTGGACCATGCTGACATGGCTTATGTTCTCAGCAAGACAGAAATGGCTGATAACCCGTTTCTGGTGTGTGCACGTGTGTGTCTGTGGTGTGTGTGTGTATTTCTGCAAGTAAAAATGGAAAATGAAGGGGCGAGTGATTTTTTAACCCAGGCATATCTGTTAGCTATATAGTATGATGAATTTCAAACAGAAGAATGAAAACTCACCTTATGTTCTCACAGCCCCTCATACCCATTCAAATTCACTTTTTAACTCACAGGATTATTTGTGCACTTTTTATAATGGTTTACGAGGAATGAGAATGACCCTGAACTACTTTAAGTATGTTAGGCACTCAGGAGACTTGGGAACTCTCAGTGTACAGAAAGCCCAGGGTAGGATGGAGCTCCCCCACGGTGAGGGTGTAGCAGAAGGCGGGAGGACCAGGATGTACACTGGGGATGCTATCTGCCCGAGACAGGCAAAAGGGGGTAAATCTGCCAAAGAGACAGAGGACAAGAGACAACCTGCCAGACAGACAACCTACCAAGGATGAAGAATGAGGGGGGATGGTCCTAGAAGGCAATGGCGAGGACAGAAGGAGGGTGGCGATGGCCCACAGGGGCCAATGGCTGTCATTGACAGTCACACCCTGAGAAACAAGCATTTCCCCCTAAAAAGAAGTAACGAGTCTAGCAGGAACTGAAGTCAGTCTTGCCGTGGCCTGAGATACACTTCAAAATGTTGTGCGCTGCATTTTAGCTGAATTCTCAATTTCTCAACCCCGAACATTTAATTAAAAAAGTCCCAAGCAGTACTTTATCTGAGGAGTCATTACAATAAACAGGCAGTTAGCACCAGGTCAAGATAAGGAAGAATGTGAACAACACAATGGTGTAGATGCTGTGGAGGGGCCGGGCAGGGGGCTGGGGGGAAGGAAACGAGCCGGACAATGCACAGATGTCTGTTTTCGCTGCCAGGAGTTCAGACAAACAGGAAGACCTTAAACTTCTCCAACTGGGAACACTCGGTTTTACCTGATGAGCAGAGGGGCTGAGCACATGACTAGAAACAGAAACAGAAGGTTGTCATTAAGGCGACAAGGCTCGCTCCACACAGAACCCACACCCAGCCTCGTTCTCAGGAAAACCCAAGCCTTGCTCACTTTGCACCCGGGTTATGCTCCTCAGCCTCACGGCCTTTTCCCTTGAGCTGCTCAGTGAGGTCTTGGGGCACACTCACTCATGGGACCCAAATAAGCCCAAGACACCAAGTTTCACAATTTTAAAATTTCCTGCTGACATCTAGCGAGAATTTATCTGTATGCAGCTTCTAAATGGGAATCAAAGAAAAAACGTCTGGCGTAATTATTCAAATGTCACGCTCTGTTCCAACAATAATATCACAATGGAGGTATAAGAATTGTTAGAAATCCCGCCAGGCGCAGTGGCTCACGCCTGTAACCCCAGCACTTTGGGAGGCCAGGGCAGGCGGATCACTTGAGCTCAGGAGTTCAAGATCTGGCTGGACAACATGGTGAAACCCCATCTCTACTAAAAATACAAAAATTAGCTGGGCGTGGCGGTGGGCACCTGTAGCCCCAGCTGCTCGGGAGGCTGAGGCACGAGAATCGCTTGAACTCAGAAGGTGGAGTTTGCAGTGAGCCAAGATTGTACCACTGCACTCCAGCCTGGGGCACAGAATGTGACCCTGTCTCAAAAAAAAAAAAAAAAAAAGTTAGAAATTCTCAGTATCTCAAAAGTTAGGAATCTCATGAAATGTTTTCTCTTTGGAAACAGTTACATATTTCTCTCCCTATTGAGTATTTTTTAAATGCTTGAAACTATGCAATCAATAAATATTTCTTGAAATAATTAAAACTTTAGAACATTGTGTTCTGGTACCCCTTGGTATTATAATACTTGGTACCCCCTGGGTATTAAAGCTAAAGGTTTCTAGATATAACAGCGTTTCTCAGCTTCGGTACTTCTAACACTTGGGGCTGGATAATTCTTCGCTGTAGGGGCTGGTCCTATAAACTGAAGGATGGTTAGCAGCATTCCTAGCTTCTCCCCACTGTATGCCAGGAGCGATCTCTCAGTCGAGGCCAAAAACAATGTTTTTAGACATTGCTGAATGTCCCCAGGGGACAATCCTGCTCCAGAAGGTAGGGTTGAGACCTAGGGCCTTAGATGGGGGTCAAGTGCTGACTACAGGACACACTGGCAGAATAAAGCAGGATAACCACTAACCTCCCTAGACCTCCATTTCCCCAGCTATAAAAGGAGGATATCTTACAGGGTAGAGATGAAGACTAAATGAGAGAAGACACGTAACGTGCTTTGCACAAAGCATTGTAATGCACAGAGTAAGCATTCAGTAAATGGTAGCAACAGTAATGGTTAAAGAAGAGAGTCGCAGATCCATAACCTTGGAAAAATGAATTGAGCAGGTCCTTCGTGGGGTCATTAATAAGAACGAACGCCCACACAGCTCACATCTAAGCAGTCTGTACGGGGCACACATGGCTAGTGTGTTAGAAACACACGGCCACTTATTAACACTCACCTTGATAAAAATCAAGTTGTTTTCATCCCTTGGAGGATAAAGGGGGGAGTAGGAATAAAGAGAAAAGAGATGAAATGGGAAAACGGCTACAGACTAAGGAGAACTATCCTGACACAAAGAGGAAAAGGTAAAAAGTGTGCACCTTCTAAAAACTGCTTGAAGACACAAGTTAAAATAAACACGCTGCGTTTGGGAATAGGATACCACAGTGAGAGCTGGGGAGTATCTAAATAGCTGGAAATGGCCACTGCAAGGTGCCGAGGGCAGTTGTGAAGGAGCTAAGAAGAAAAGTAATATGGCTCAACACCAAAGCAGCAGGGAAGTGTGAGCACGGTAGAGCCTCCTCTCTGGCCAAGCACTGCCTTCCAGCTTCTTCCTGTCAAAACCTGAGCCTGCTGAAGAAGGCAGCAGAGCCACCCCAGCCTCCCCAAGTCCCGTGCCAGGGGCTTCAAACCTGGGTCTCTCCCACTAGCTGTTCTCTGGCCCCTCAGTGGGAAACGAACAAAGCCCCCCTCTCTGCCTCTTCTGCTGGTCTCTGCAGCCCTGGCCCACCCCACCACTCTCCACAGCACTCCGTTTTCTTGCCTCGCCACTCCACCCCACACTCCGAGTTTGTGTGTCACATACAGGCTGGGTGTGGGCAGACTCATCGGAACACAAATACTGTGAGTCAATCAGCACTCAAACCTCCTTGGGTTTAGAAATAGTCAATGACTTTTTCTGGTAGCTAAGGTCTAAAATAAGCTATTAAAAACAATCATCTTGACTTTCTATCTGAGTCACAGCGAATGCAACATTAAATTGAAAATACCGGGAGGGATGGCATTCTGAGTTTTAACTGATATAAATGATGAGTTGATGGGTGCTGACGAGTTGATGGGTGCAGCACACCAACATGGCACAAGTATACAACAAACCTGCACGTTATGCACATGTACCCTAGAACTTAAAGTATAATAATAAAAAAAAAATACCTCCTAATTAGCCACTCAAAAATACAACCCAGTCTTTGTGAGACAAGGCCTGGCAGCATTTACTGAAATACTGTCTTTGCAGTCTTCTGGACCCATGTTATACTTACATCCCAGTGATATGCAGTTATCTATTCTGTCATTCAAATGCACCAAATCGTTCCTTCCTCATCAAAGTAAATTAAATCACCCAGAATAGCAGTGGGCTTGTGCCTAACGCTTAAGGCCACACACTTTAACATTCAACAGTGTACCCCAACCATCTGTAATCTTCTGAGCCCAAGTTGGGTCCACACAAAAACCCAGTGGAGGTGAGCGATTTTTTTACCATGATATGCTATTATTATGTTACTGTCAATTGCATGCACCTCAAAAACCAAATGAGGAAGACAAGACAGCTCTCCACTCTTTCCTGAAGGTGACACAGCACCCTCCATGTGACCCCAACATCCAATCAAAGACATCACTGTGGCCTCACTCTCCCAGGGAATTTTCACAAAATAAAAACATCCATAGTCCAACGTGGAAAAGAAAACTATTTGATGTCAATGTAGCAGGACCCAACAGGTAGTTGAGGTTAGAAATGTGAATAACAGGCAACAAATACAGAGTTGACTTAAAATACCCTAAACTATTCTGAGAAACTCCAGAAGGTTGAATGTTAAATTCGCTTTGTCAGAATTAATTTGGGAAATATTTGGTCCTGCTTGAGGGAGAACTCCATTTCCCAGGCCAGCACTTTGTCAAGTCACCGTTTCCATCGCTGGCTCATGTCAGTGAGCAGTGTGAGTGACTAAGTGTTCCTCTCCCGCCTCGGTGGGGAGGATTAACATGGGGCCAAACGCCTTGGAGACAGGAAAACAAACGAACCCAGTTACTATGTTTTTAACTCAGTTCTGTCTGGAAATCAGGAAGCAAGACTCTGTGAAGATCAAGCTTCGGGAAAGCTCTTAATGCTGATGAAAAGTTTTTGTTTTTGTTTTTGTTTCCAGAAGTTCAAATGAGAAGTCACTGAGAGCCTAGAAGTAAAGAAGGCTAATAAATGGCAACCTGACTTGCAGATTGCCCCCTGGGTGGTAAAGTCGACAGCCGCTGCTCAGAATAACTTTTAACTCAAAAGGATCAGAAATTTGGACCAGCCTCCCATCTCGTTATTTCACCAGACCCTTTCGTGTTCACAAACTTTGTATATAAAGTCCTCTGACTGGAAACAGAGCTAGAAGGCCAGTTTCACTGCACTTATAATGAAGTCAAGGGATGAAGGATTTCAGATTTTACTTCACAAAGATAAAAAAAGATTGTGAAATTTTCAACTTTTAATATTACAACAGTTTCTAGTCCCAGCAAAACACAGACTAAACATCATCATTCAGCTGGGAAAATTAGCTACCCATCTTGGTCCCCACCCTACCCCAAGCTTTATTTATTCAGATACATGACATTTACCGAACTGCCTGGATAAGAACATGAAGTCAGCAACACCTCTCCTTCTGCATCCTGAGGAGTGTAAGCGATTAAGAGTAACATCCAATAGCCATCTATCTCTACTGTTTATTTCTCGTTTCTCAGTTCTGATAACCTTCCTCGATTTTCTGAACCTGGAGCTGCCAGCTATTTCCCATCTCTGAACCACCACTCTCTGTCTAACATTGGATCTCTCTTTGGCTTAACTGTGCTCCCAGCAACATAAAACAATACTGAAATGCTGAAACCAACACATTTCATGTGGGCATTTAGTCACAGAACTGTACCTGCTATGGGCTTCCAAGTCCTATTGTTCTAACTCAACTCTGCTGGCACACTCTCCATTTTACGCTCTAAGACTGTCCTTTATCGTGGGGGTCCCCAACCCCCAGGCTACGAACCAGTCCTGGTCGTCTGTGGCCTGTTAGGAAGTGGGCCGCACAGCAGGAGGTGAGTGATGGCGAGCCAGAATGACCACCTGGGCTCCGCCTCCTGTCAGATCAGCAGTGGCATTAGATTCTCATAGGAGCACAAACCCTGTTGTGAACTGTGTGTACAAGGGATCTAGGTTGCAGGCTGCTTATGAGAATTTAATGCTGATGATCTGAGACAGTTTCATCCTGAAACCATCCCACCCCACCATACATAGAAAAATTGTCTTCCATGAAACAGGTCCCTGGTGCCAAAAAGGCTGAGGACCGCTGCTTTACTGTATTCATGTTAACTCATTGCCGTGTTTGTACACTGGTTATAGAATGTGTTTCTGCAGCAATAACTAACAATGATGATGCCATTTAGAGGCCCTGCCAAAGCAGCAGGCCCAGTGAAATATGTGTACCCGCTAAATGCACTGCCCTTAACTCCCTCACAGCTGGCAGGTAGGTGCTATTATGTTTCACAAATAGGAAACTGAGGCACTGGCCATTTAAGCGTATCTATAAATACAGAGCATTCCCTTCAACACCCGACACAGTCACAAGCATCCCCATTCAAAAGATGTTAATAAATACTGACAACCAAGATACGTCTATTTTAACCAGCCTAATGCTAACAGATAAAAACAGCTTGTTTTTTGAAAGCCAAATGTTAACTGGCAGAGCCCTGTCAAAGGCAAGTATTTTCACACTTTAAAAGTTTTGCCAGGTATGGTAGCTTATGCCTGTAACCCCAGCACTTTGAGAGGCTGAGACAAGGATTGCTTGAGGCCAGGCGTTCAACAGCCTGGGAAACATAACAAGACCACGTCTCTGCAAAAAAACAAAAAACAAAACAAACAAAAAATTAATTAGCCAGACCTGGTGGCATGCACCTGTGGTCCCAGCTACACAGGAGGCTGAGGTGGGAGGATGGCTTGAGCCAGGGGGTTCAAGGCTGCAGTGAGCAATGACTATGCCACTACACTCCAGCCTGAGCAACAGAGTGAGAACTTATTTCTAAATACAGAATAAGAATTAAATTAAAAGTTTGCCCAGACCAACACCTGGAATCCTGTAGCAAATGTCTTCATAAGAACTGAAAAGGACTCTTACTGGTGACCTCGCTTTACTGTCACAGTATTCCTGTGGAAGGTTGAAAAGCAGAGATAAAGTATAACACATTTCCCTGAAGCATGAAGCCACAGATTGCCTCTGGAAAGCATTTTGCAGTCTAGCAGTAACAGCAGGTTGGTGCAGGATGGAGCCGGGCCATGCAGCGAGGCTGGCATGTAGCTGCATAAGAAAATACTCACACTTTTTTTTTTTTTTTTTTTTTTTTTTTGAGACGGCGTCTCGCTCTGTCGCCCAGGCTGGAGTGTAGTGGCCGGATCTCAGCTCACTGCAAGCTCCGCCTCCCGGGTTTACGCCATTCTCCTCCCTCAGCCTCCCGAGTAGCTGGGACTACAGGCGCCCGCCACCTCGCCCGGCTAAGTTTTTGTATTTTTTAGTAGAGATGGGGTTTCACCGTGTCAGCCAGGATGGTCTTGATCTCCTGACCTTGTGATCCGCCCGTCTCGGCCTCCCAAAGTGCTGGGATTACAGGCTTGAGCCACCGCGCCCGGCCATACTCACACTTTTTAAAACAGAAAGCATTATATGACGAGACAGATGAAAGAATTTGTGAAACAAATCATTGAATTTTTGCAATATTAGAGAGTCTCAAGGAAGGAAATCATCTGACAGACTGAATCATGAATTTGTGCAATGCAAGAATTTATGAAAGCATTAGGGTGTGAATCATCCCCACAAAATGTTTTTTAATATCTTTGCAAAAATCAGGCTCATGAATGTACCAACTCTTCCAACAGCATTTGTCTTTTTATTTCAGGTATTAACTGATTTACAACTTATAAGAAATTACAATATAATTTACCTGCAAGACCAAATTTGTGGAAACGAGAAGAAGAAAGGGGGAGAAAATAAACTAGTTCCCAGAACAGAAGATTGGGCAAATGCCATTTTGTCCATGCCAAGTTAAGCCATAAGATCCATTAGGCATATTTTTAGTAAATTACTCAAGGACACTCCAATTCATAGCTAAACATCATCAGTAAAACTTTTTTTTTTAATTTTTAAATTAAAAAAAAAATGAGTTTCTCTGAAATACAAAGTGACTGTTAAAAGTTATGAAAAAATTCTAACCCATGTCTCCAATAATCAAATTATACCATTAGGATTTAAAAACAGAAAATTAACCATTTTTGGTTTGACATATACATGTGGCTTTAGTCTACTGTTTCTCTAATACTTCTTGTAGAAGCATAACCACTAAGAAGGTTCACATGAAATCAGGTTGAACCATAAACAGCCATCCCAAGAGATTTGTCTACACATGGAACAGGGTGCTGGGGAGTGAGTTCTCCCTAGATATGATGTATTTATTCATTTATTCCCTTCCCCAAAGGGCCCATCATGGAGTGAGGTCATTTGCCCTGAGTTCTATAGCAACTGATAAGACCTTGAGAGTCAGTGGCTCTTCCCAGAAGTTCCACGCTCCATGGCTGCTGACTCTGTACCTATTGGGTCAGGCCTTATTAATCACTTTTACAACATGGACCCAAACTGACCATAAGCCTCTGACCACATAAACTCATCCTTGGTCACCAACAGCACCTGTACCTGCCAGAGAATTCCATATGCAAATATGAAGATACGACTGCACGTTTATTCTGGAAGGATTAGGATTGTTTCTCACCAGTTCTTGGGTGGCAGAAAGAATACCCTACAGGCCCTGCCTTGACAACGGTCTCCCTTCAACTACAAGTTTGCTCATTTCATCACCAGCAATGCAAGGATTTGGGTAAGCAGAGGGCAACATTTCCTTGGCAGAGACTGCTAGGTTCCTGCCCAATACCCATTCTCCCCTTCTTCCTTAACAGAACCGATGGCCAGGCCTGGCATATAGTAGGACTCAGCAGAGGCACAAAATTTAAGGGGGTGCAAAAATGGTTTAATCATGATAAATAATACTTCATTATACAATATTCTTAAAATCAAAAATTTAAAAATTCACAATGGGCCAGGCATGGTGGCTCACGCCTGTAATCCCAGCACTAGGTCGGGAGTTCGAGACCAGCCTGATCAACATGGAGAAACCCCGTCTCTACTTAACATACAAAATTAGCCAGGCATGGTGGCACATGCCTGTAATCCCAGCTACTGGGAAGGCTGAGGCAGGAGAATCGCTTGAACCTAGGAGGCAGAGGTTGTGGTAAGCCGAGATCGTGCCACTGCACTCACTCCAGGCTGGGCAACAAGAGCAAAACTCCACCTCAAAAAAAATAAAAAATTCACAATGAACAAAATATCAATTTAAAAAATAAAGATAGCGTCAGCATTCCTAATTTTTCTTTTTGTCTCAGGTTCCAGAATGACACTGCTATACTGAAGTAAAACATTCTTTACCTCAATGATTGAGTTTCCTGGTGCCCTCTTAAGTTATGCACCAAAGGTGAATGTCTTACTCACCCCACCTCAGTCCTGGCCCTGAATAAAACCCTACTTGATGGGGTAGTAATGGGCCCGGCTCAAAAGCCTATAGGCATTTCTCAACCTCCTCTGCAGACACAGTGGTCAGTGAGATTCAAGTGAAGGAGACGGGGGCAGGCTTCTGTGAAAGCTTAAAAGGGATCTGACTCAGCTTCTTTCCTGAGACAGGGCCTGGATCTGTCACTCAGGCTGGAGTGCAGTGGTACGATCTCGGCTCATTGCAACCTCTGCCTCCTGGGCTCAAGCGATCCTCCCACCTCAGCCTCCTGTGTAGCTGGGAGTACAAGCAGCACCACCATGCCCAGCTTTTTTTTTTTTGACAGAGTCTCACTCTGTCGCCCAGGCTAGAGTACAGTGGCACAGCCTTGGCTCACTGCAACCTCCACCTCCCAGGTTCAAGTGGTTCTCCTGCCTCAGCCTCCCAAGTAGCTGGGATTACAGGCGTGTGTCACCATGCCCGGCTAATTTTGTATTTTTAGTAGAAATGGGGTTTCACCATGTTGGCCAGGCTGGTCTCGAACTCCTGACCTCAAATGATCCACCTGCCTTGGCCTCCCAAAGTGCTGGGATTACAGGTGTGAGCCACTGTACCCAGCCTAATTTTTGTATTTTTAGTAGAGATGGGGTTTTGCCATGTTGCCCAAGCTCATCTCGAACTCCTGGGCTCAAGCAATCCACCTGCCTTGGCCTCCTAAAGTCCTGGGACTACAGATGTGAGCCATTGCACCCAGCCCTGACTCAGCTTTGACCTTGGCTTTTCTCCTGCTAAGAGATGTGACCATAAAGGCTCCAGCAGTCATCTTACAGCCATGGGGGACTTAGGGAACGAAAGTCCTGTGCTTTGATGATGGAGCAGAAAGACAGAAGGAGCCTGGGGCCCTGATGACATCATGAAGCTAACACTGTAGTCCACCTACTTCGGGATCTCTTGTTATATAAAACTTTTAATTTGTTTAAAGTACCATCATTAGATTTCAGTTAATAACTGATACATGCAGTTCTTCACTGAGATACTATAAATCCTTTTTTAAAAAATAATAAAACCATGGCCGTCATTTAAATGGGGCTGTTCTAGAGAAATGCCACCGAGAGGCCAGTCTTCCACCTTATTAACCAAAACACCAGCCTTTTCACCCTGACAATTCTAGGGTCAGTTCACTATTGCGATGTTCGTTTCACTGGCCTTTCAAGTAATGTCAGAGGCAAAAATCAGGGAGGGGCGAGGATTAGAAACGTTTCCCCAGATGGTGAGCCAGGCTGACAGCACACGGGCCTGCTGCACGTGGACGCACCGAGTGAGGCCCGTGGTGCCAACCACCCTGTCCTGCTGCAGACTGGGTGGTGGCCACTGACTTCAGGGACCATCTCTTGTCCTCTCTCCTCTCCCTCTCTGAGTCCACTCACAGCCTTACTGGTGTGGTGGAGTAGACCAAACCCTCCGCCTCCTCAGGACACTAGGGATTTACTGCTCTACGGGGGTGAAAACGAACTCCTTAGGTCCAGGTCAGTGCCGTCAGCTTTTCACAAGCCAAGATTCCAGAAGATGTCTCCCCCATTCTTGATACCCAACAAAAGAGGAACACTACTATATGAAGACAGAGGCTGAGGAGCACTGAACACTGAGCCTTCACTGTACGATGTTTCTAAACAAATGAAGCTTTGTTCTATCTATTAGGTATGAGAGTAATGCCAACCATATGAACAAAGTGCTGCCTAGTGAAATTCCTTAGAAGATTTATGACAAATGCACATGAGAAGAAATGGTAATGAACAAGTACTAGTTTGTAAAAAGTCCTGTTCATGCTGTGAGAGTAGGGGATGGGCGGTGTAGGACGCTATGGAAAAGGTAAGTACAAGCACAGCTCTTCTATCTCCTGGAACAAAAGACAGAGGGAAAAACGCCCCCTATGGCTAGAACGATGTCAGTGCTTGAACTAAAGGCTTATAATCTAAGGTCAGAGCTCCCTTTTCAGCAGAAGAAAAGCAAGTATCATTTACATTTCTCCCTGCTTATATGGGCTAAGTCATAAGCCATGTGCCAAAACCCTCATCTGCAGGATCAGTTCTGAAAAGAGAAAAAGAGCTCTGCCAAGCATTTATCATCACCTAAAATTGTTGCTTTTCATTCCCAGAACTGAAGCTGTTTCATTGAATTTTTTAAACCTGAGGTCCACCACTCCCCTCCAAATCTACAGGCCCTGCCTCAGGTTTTAAACCATTGCCCTAAGAAAGAAAAAAGATGCCAGAGAGGCTATTAGTACAACAGAGGGGTGGAGGCCTGAGCCCTCCTGCAGCCCAGCAGAGATGCCAAATGCTCCAGCAAGGAGCTTTGTGTGACCTTCCCGGACCACTCAGGAGAGCAGGGCTCCACAGGAAGGCCCAGCAAGGAGACACATCCAATCACCGATGCTGGGGCAGGGAGAGAAGGGATGTGAGGACAATGACAGGAGGGTACACGTCGGGGGCTCTTGGGGGTCCAGAGACCTGGCTGTAGAGTCCCCTGGAGTCCCTCCTGGAGGGACAGCAGAGGGGGTTCTCAGGTGCCATAGGTCAAGAGAACAGGAGAGGCGGCCCCCGGGCCTGGGCCCTGCAGTGTGCTCCACAGAGAGGACAAGAAGCAAAGGCCTCCTGGGAATCACCACGACGCCGAGAGGGAGGAATGGCCTGGGAGTTCAGGGAGCTGCTCCGTCTCCAGCCGCGTGTCCTTGGGCAGGCTGCACTGCTCTTCCAGGGCCTCAGTGGGCTCCCCCACAAAGGACAGGGCTGTGAGCAAGCGAGCGGCTATAGGACCCTCACAGCTCCAGTGTCTGTGACTTCCCAGTTCCACGGCCTCCACTGCCCTCCCCGGCGCTGACTCACTCTGGTGCCTTATGACTGCTGGGTTTTCTTTTCCTGACTCAGTGCAAAATAGGAACAGAAAGGTGGAACTCCAGATGTGGGGCCCATCTTCCCTCCTTTCCATGTCACTGAAGCGGCTCCAGGGCCTCAAGGGAAGCAATGGCCTCAGCTTTGGCTTCCAGGCCGTCACCGAAGGTCCAGGGCTTCCTCAGCTCAAACAGGCGGTGTTTTGTCAGGAGGCCCCACCAACAGCAAATGGTGCCGTGAAATCACAGCAAGTGCCTCCACTCCCAGCCACCACTGCCGTCCTGGCAAAGCTCCCTGGTCCTGTGTGGGAGTGGGTAGAGGCAGGGGCAAGGCCTGGGGAGAAATACTGCCAAAGTCACACGGCCGCCTCAACTTCAGCTTTGCAGATCTTAGAATATTATTCTTTGCCCTCTACTGTAAGTCCACGGCAAAAACTTAAAAGCTTTAATGGCGTTTTGTCATAAGCTGAACAAGTTTGTTGGAATGTAGGGAAAAAACCCAATGACTTCTTAGGAGGAAAGAGAAAGCCCATTTTCTAGTGTCCCAGAACTGCTCCCACTACATTTTCATTCTTTGAATCCCACAAGAGGAAATGAGGCTTCATCTGAACCCCAAGCCACACCACAGGGTCAGACATGAAGGAGTGGTGTCGCCAGAGCAGGCCATTTGCTGAGGGGCTGCACGGACAGTCCTAAACTGGCACTACACCGGGCACCCAAGTAGGTGGGGGCCTGGCCTTCCACCCGCCTCCTCCCTGAGCAAATCAGGGAGGGCAGACACAGACACAGACAGACCCACCTTTCATTCCCCAAATCTGGAGCTGCCTCCCTTCCCAGCTCACCCCCTGCTGCCTGCCTCATCTCTCAGTGCTTCCCAAAGGGAAGAGGGGACTGTCCACGGTGGCCAGCGTGAGGGGAGGAATAAAGGAGAGCAAAGACGACCTAGGACCCCCTCTCCCACCAGAGCCACACAAAGCCAGAGCAGCCAGGGGACAGTAAAGGGGCCAGGAGAGAGAAGACCCCTCCCTTACCATCAGCCCCCAGCGCTGTCTCCTCCCAGGCCTGCTCTACCTGCTAGCTCAGCTCCCACCCCGCTGCAGATGCTTCAGTAGGTGGGTGAGGCTGAGACCCGCTCCCCACCAAGCCTGTGGCTGGGGGCACCTCTGGAGCTCCTATCTAGCCCCGACACTGTCACATGGCCACAGCTCCCTTACGGCAGGGGGAACACCTTGGGGGCAGGCAGGCTGTGGTTCCTCCCGGACCTGACCTCAACATTTTCATACGACAACAGGTGCCGGACTCTGACATGAACTCACGACAATCTATAGATTAGAATCAAAATCACAAGTAGGAACCCCCCAGTCTCACAGTTCTGAACATCAGAATAACTGTTCACAGTTCACAGGGACCAAGGCATTCTCTATGGGGACGTGGGAGTCACACGGCATGTGGGACACCCGTGCAGAGGTATTCCTGGCCCTCCTTCTATGAAGACCGCCAGTCACAGCTTCCACACCAAACCTAACTAATGCTTACCAGGAGTCCATACCAAGAACAGACTAATGCAATAAAGTCTGGAAAAGGCCCCAGTGGTCGAACGTGATCCCATGGAGAGTGGGGGGATCAGAAATAGCTCACGGGATGCAGAACTCATTTCTGGACTGGGGAGGGGAGGATGCCATGTCCAAGTGGGGATTGGTCGCAGCACTGTAAATGGCTGTTGCCTCTACTGTCCAGATGCAAGCAGTCGGCTGGGCGCCCAGCAAAAACACCCATCCAGAGGAAAGCCCTCCAAGAAAAGAGGCGAGTGTCACTTACTCTTTGCCTGTGGGATAAATCTCAACAGCTCAAAGAACTAACACAAGTTCTGACCTTTTTCTCTCCCAAACGTGGCCTTGTCTAATTTGTTCTCCAAGAGACCACAGAGCCCAATAAGAACTTTGGCCTCTCAGAGAATGGTTTTATTCTTCCCCAAAGGGAAAACCTACCTACATCCTCATGAAAATTTTAAATGACTAAAATGATTTTCACCTCACAGCTTCCGTATCTGGGCCATTCTTCTGCCCTTATAATTCTAGTAAAGTCTGTTCCATTATTTTAGGAGAGTCTCGGTTATTCATCAACTAGCTCAGGGCTGTGTTTTTCTGAATTAAGTCATTATATCTATTACACAATGTTCAGATTCTACCCAGCCATGTGTATTTTTACCAGTAAAATCATAAAATACAACACTTGTAATCTTGTCCTTATATAAGTGCCACCATCACCATGCAGCAAAAACGTCATAGTATGACAATATGACAAGAAACAGCTGTCAAATACTGGCTTTTTTCCAGCTTCAGTCAAATTCAATAAAAATTGAGCAGGGTAACTCCCTTGTGTGTTTGCCTTCATTCTTCCTCAAAGCCCTGAAGATCGCAGAAGCGCTCCAGCCCCCTGCTCCTCTAAGTGTGTGCTCCCTGGACCAGCAGCGTTGGTGGCACCTACGAGCTTGTGAGAACTGCAGAAGCTCAGACCCCAACCCAGACCCAATGAATCGGAATCTGCACTTCACATTCATAGGCATGTTAAAGTTTAAGAAGCGCTGCTCTACGACTGTCCTCTTGCCACTCATTCCCTACACATATGCTCTGGCCCCAGATCTGAGATCTGCCTCTGCTCCCTGGAGGCCACTGAAGCTTTCTCCGAGGGGCCCAGCTGTCATGGCAACATCACTCTGGCTGGCATTCCACTCACCTGGCTGTACCCTGGCCCCATCAGCTGCCTCCCTTGACCTGCCAAGGTGATGTTTGTCCCAGATGGTTAGAAATGTGCCAGGCTTCTTGCCCCCCAAAAATGGTTATTCATGGAAAAAAAAAAAAGACCTATTTTTAGGTGTCAATTGCCAGCACATCCTGGCTCACCCAGTTCCTCTCCTCCCACTTGCCCAATTAGAAAGATTATATTGTTTCCTGGCACACAATTCCAAGGGCATTGGACACAGGCAGGGGACCCAGAGAAGAGATCCAAGAACAGCTCTTAGTGAATGGAAACAAGATGATTTCTGCTCAAAGCAATTTCCTCAGCACCCACCCTTTCCTCCCACACGGACCCCATGTTGAAGAGGCGCCAAGGCCACGTGGAAGTAACAGAACACTAACATATGCAAGACATATTTTTCACCCTCAAAATTTAGCAGAAAGAAGGGAGAGCCAATCAGTTAACTCTCCCTTTATCCCACCCAAGTTGAAAGCTTGATATTCTAATCCCAACTTCCCAGATGACAGAGGGATACATCCAAGTTTATCTTAAGTGGAGGAGTGTGCATTAAAAGGATATAAAATGCAACAGCTTCTCATCTACTCAAATTCTGACTTTTAGGGGAGACCTGGACATGGCCATAAACGCATGATTTACCTGTCTTGGGGCACTACAGGGATGGGGAATACGTGAGGCCATTTCCCTCTTCTTTGCTCACAGTAGATGGCACTACTTCATCACGGTACTTCCCCCACTCAGCCTAGAGGCTGCCTTAGAATCTTCTCAATAGAGCCCCTAGTCCTGTGGCATCTCAGAGCCACCTGCAACTCCTGAATCAGGATCTACATGTTAACAAGATCCCCAGGTGACTCACAGGCACGCTGAAGTTTACGAAAGGCTGGTGTGGGCTGCAGTCACCTTATGTAGACTGACCAAGTGAGACAGACGTGCTGCTCCTGGTCTGTTATTCTGGGGGTTCCGATGTTCGTGCCTCAATTTCTACTCCTACTGCTCCAAAGATTTCAAACTGAAGCCTTATATACAACAAGTGGCTCATTAAACATTTTTAAAATTAATAGCAAACATTCAAAGATTAGAGAATAAATGCAAAATTGCCAGGCTCTTTGCTTTTCTTGGGGGAAAAAATCTCAGTGCACCTATCAATACTGGGCCCACATGTCAACATGACAACAGGTGATTAGAGGTAGGAAGTGGCTGCTCTGTTAGACACGACATAGTACGTCTAGTTTGTCCCAGTCTCTAATACTTCATATTGCCTCACACCATCCTGTCTTACTCATTCCTGCTATCTACCTGAATGTGTGACTATGCCATAGGAGAGACTATAGTTGCGTCCAAAATCAACAACAAGAACACCCGCCTGTGACACCATCACCTGCATCTGCTTATTCTTTCCACTGACTCTGAGGGTGAGCAGCCACACCTGCACGGGCACAGTTTCACTTTCTCCATATGATCCCTGTGTGGGGACAGGGGGCACCCACAGTATAAGCTGCCCCTTCATATAGTCCCGTTGTCTTTGAGAAGCACAGGTTGCCTCAGGTCTGCAGCCACACACCACATATCCTTTGTATCGTCCAGTGACCTAGCACCAACCACACGCCAGAAAGCATAATCCTTAAGAGCATGAGCCATAGTCTGCAACCTACTTCAAATTCCTAGCTCTGCTACCCAATGGCGACATAGTGACCCTAGGCAAGGCACTTGACCCCTGCGATGGTTTGAATAATTCCCACCAAAATTCATGCTGAAATCCCCCATGAAGTGGTATTCAGAGGTGTGGCCTTTGGGAGGTAATTAAGTCATGAGAGTCCCACCGTTATGGATGGGATGAGCATCCTTCCAAAAGGGCTCGGGGTTGAAGGGAGTGAGTGCCTGCGTATGCTTCTGCCCTTGGCCATTTGAAGACACAACAGCAAGGCATCGTCTTGGAAGTGGATAGCAGCCCTCACCCGACACCACTGCTGGCACCTTGGTCTTGGACCTCCCAGACTCCAGGACTGTGAGAAATGAATGTCTGTTCTTTAAAATTACCCAGACTGAAGTATTTTGTTACAGCAGGACAAGTGAACTAAGACAAACCCTCAAGCCTGTTTCCTTATCTGTGAAGTCGGAGGTGGCACTTAGCTTACTATTTCACTGAGTTACTCTGAGAAATAAAAGATAGTCACGTGCTTAGCATATAGTATATCATATGCACTCAGTTAAGGTGATCACTGCTATTATTACACATGCTGCTCAACAGGTGTTCGTTAACAGATTTTCCATCATCTTTGACTACTCCATCTTGCGCTGAAACTGAGGACTTCCAAACCCCCCACAGCATCACCCAGGGACGGGAATGAGGCTCTGCAGTCTGTGGGGTCTCCGGACAGGCTGCCCACATCAGCAGCTGAGTTGGTGGGATGGAGCCCTAAAACTACAAAGCCTGCTAAGCCACACTGGGCATTTTTCTTGCCCCACTAACAACTTCTACAGGAACCAGGCAAGTCTTTTGCTTTTTTTTTTTTTTTTTTTTTAAAGTTAGCATTTTCATTTGCTTCCCTTCAAAGTTATTAAGATACATTTTTAAATTCCATCCTGGCCACACAAATCTCTCCCTTCTCTGATCTCCCACTGTGCTTGGGTAGGACCACACAGTCAAGCATTTAATGTTCTCTCAATATTTCATATAGGCTGTATGAGTCTCTAGCAGAACTCTAAATGGCCTCCAGAGATGACTGGCAGAGCGTGTTACCAATGGAAGTTTTTAGAAGTGCACACACGTACACAATTTTTCTTTCAGGCAAAACAGACTTTTTTTGCACCAGCAAAGTGCTAAGCAATGTAATCAACAAAATATATACTATGCCCATCAATACCCACTGCCTGTACGCTAAGAGACATGTTTTATGTTAACTGAACTAAGAAATGGAACTCTGCCAGTTTTCTTTGGTAATGCTTGAACCATGCACAGTATAATAAATGAAAAAGGACTGAATTGGGTCACTGTCTTGTTTGTTTGTTTCCTTAAAAAGGGACTGGTGATGATGTCTGTCTGGGCTGCAGCATTTTATCTGCCAGTGCTGCAAAACTGACAGAAAAAACACCATGTGTCTTTCCAAAAAAACAATGGTTTCATGCAAGTTCCTCCTTTCAGTTCCAAAATATCAGTCACTGATTGCAACAGTCTCAGATCCTGGCCTCAGCCATCCTTTTTAGGAACCACCATAGCCTCCCATTCACAGCCTTCAGAACACATAGGGCCACCAGCAGGAACTGGCAGAGAGGGGCCCCACACTGGTGATGGTAGGTGTCTGAGACGGGAGGCCAGAGAGGTGCGGGGGAGAATTCCTGGCACCTGTGGTCCAAGGCATTTATTCAAGCATCCTGTCACTGCTGCCTCTCTGTAACCAGCTTTGACTTGTTGGAACAACTACCAATGTCACTGCATTAACCACAGCCCTGGACAACATCTCCTCCTCCGTGGGGCAGACAATGGCTTGTTGAAGCGGCTCTCTGGGGCTGGTTTGGAATGAGCTGCTTGTCTGAATGAACACAGCCCTGCTGAGCAACCCCTAACTTGCTACGGGGACAAGGGGTTTTCATCCCACATTCTTGGCCTTTAACAACCAGGAAGCCCCAGTGTCTGTGACTTACCTGTGTCCTTCGTGAGGGACAATGCTGACCTCTAGCAGTGCCAAAGGGAATTATGGAAGCGTTTTAAGCACAGCCTGAGGTCTCCATGAGGGAAAATGGCATATGAGCATTAAGAACAAAGGAACAAAAAATCCTTTACCTCCCACTTAGAAGAAGCTTGTCCCTTAATTAACTGGTTGATGTATCACCATTGAGTCAGCAGCCCCATGTCCCCAGCCATCCATCACCGCCACTTCACCCCAGACTCTAAATCCTCCGCCTTGAAAGAAGTCTAAGAAGACCTACACTAGCCCGAGTGAAGCTGGGGGAGGTAAGACATTTGGGCAACTAGAGGGAGGGGGCGAAGGTGGGGAGAGCGTCTTCTAAGTACTCACTGATAGCAAAATAGGAACCCACTGACCAATGCCCCATGGTCTTAGGGGTGTTTCCTCTGAAGTTTCCTGCCCACTCCTGAATTACCCAAAGTGCAGCCCTAGGATGTGGGAGCCACTGAAGAGGTTACCCAGTTCATATTTCAAACGGCACAGCCCACTTGCTAAAGCCATTTCACATTTACTGTGGTGTGGAAAATGCAAAGTAAGTCCCTGGCCCAGTTCACTCTGTCAGGAGCTCGTGACTGAGCTGATCACAAAGTTTTTTGGGAAGGAGGTGGGGGTCCCTTTCATAAACTCTTGCAGTGAGGTGTGTGACCAGCCTGGCACCTGATAAATCAGTTACTAAAATAGATCTCAGCCTTCCGGTGACTGGGGATCCAATAACACTCAAGAGGGGGAAGAACATAAAACATAAATCCATAAAATACTGTGCTGCAAAAGCCACACAAAAGAGAACTTTCAGTTCAGACTTGCATGGCAGGAAAATGGTCATAATTAAAGCAGCCTTGGAGTGCCTGCGACCTACTTAGGAGGAGGGCAGCCACTAGCTGGTGCCCACCTGGCCTGAAGATGGTGGAAGCCAGAACCACAGTGGTTAAGTTACATTTTTTTATAAAAAGCATCTCACTTAAAAAAATATCTTTCTATGGTGGAAATAACATTAGAATACCTACAGTTTGAATTATGACAAGGGTCCATTTCAAAAGGGAAGCCATTTGCAATTGTAGAATCCTTAAAATACAGAAATTTAATAGCTCTATGACCCTTTGGATTTGTTTTAAAAGACCATTGTCATTAAGCTTTTGTCCAATTCCTTCCACGTCCTTCAGAAATAAATTCTCCAGCACTATGTGCTGGCTCTGATCTCCAGCAGGCCTCACATCACCCCAGGGCTGGCTTTCCCCAGTAGGGTCCCTTGAGAGGCTCCAGTTTCTGAATGGGAAATGCTGCTGTGGCCACATTCGTAGGCCAATCAAAGGAGCCCACTCTTACAGAGCTGCCACATCCAAGCGCCTTTGTCCCTTTGTTCCCTTTGTCGAATCCACAAGCAAAGGCTGCTTGTGAGCGGCTTCCTGGGAAGGGCTTCCAGGAATCACCCTGGTGGGCTTTTCCAGCTCTGCTGCTCTGCGGCATCCTGGGGGCTGGGGGGCTCTGACAGAGCTGAGCCTTCCCCCTGATCTGGGTGGCTCCAGCCAAATGGATTTCCTACTGGAGCCCACCTCTGCACCGTGCTCATGCCGTTGTCTCTTCCACCCTCATCACCACATGCACACCTCCTGCCTGCCCTTTAAGATACAGCTCAAGGCCACCTCTGCCAGGGCAGCCTTGCCTTTCAGACTGCTTCTCCCGCTGAAAGGGGTCTGGTCTCTATCTGGGCCACTTTGATGGTATAGGTACTCTCTACCGCACGGTGGACTTCAGAGGACGCCTTTACTCCCTTACTAGACAGTGCACACGCACCCTGAGGTCCAAATCCTCACGATTCACCTTCACATCCCCTACAGGGCCTCATACTCAGTAAATGCTCCTTAAGTGCCAATGGTGATACAGAAGGTAGAAAGAAATTATTTAGGCAGATAGTGAGGGTAAAAGAGTCCTCTTTTAACAAAACGCAGCCCAAGAAATTATTTTTTCCTAACAAAGAGCAGCCTGAAAAATCGATCTGCAAACAAAGATAGGTAAGCTGGAAGCTTGCATGGGGGAATGCCAGCAGCTGTGCTAATGGAAAAGGGCTACCTGAAGGCCAGACATAAGCAACATGGAGGCCCCATCTTCCCTTTTTTTCTTACAACGTGTACAGTAAAGGAATAGGCAGCATGGTGCAGGCCAGGCAGAGAACCTACCTGCAATCAGGGTGGGGGCCACCAGAAGTTTGCCCCGTATGCAAATGGCACGCCTGGTCCAATCAATCTTTTGTGCCCTATGTAAACCAGACACCACCTCCTAACCAGGCATCTATGAAACCCTCTGCATTTCAACGCAGATCGGCAACCTGTTTGGGACCCCTCTCTCTGCAGCAGAGAGAGCCATTCTCTTTCTTTTTGCCTTTTAAATTTCTGCTCTTAACCTCACTCCTTGTGTGTCCACGACCTTGATTTCCTCAGTGAGACAACGAACTTCAGGTATCACCCCAGACAACGAGGCCATTTCAATGGGAATCTCCCTGGGGGTCTGTCCCTGCAAGCAGGGGCACAGCATGCATCCACAGAGCTCCCTGGGCTCCAGGTGGGTCTTCACCTGGCCATTCTCCCTCACTGTGCCTCTGAGAGAGTGCGGCACAGGAGGAGAGCCATGCCCTCAGCCTTGTCCCTGACAGAATCCTCAGACCCCAGGCCTGGCCTCCTGGCTGCAGTGATGAGGTGAGGAGCCAGCAATGCCCAGGGCAGCCCCACCAGGGCTGCTGGTCCCAGAAATCCCAGGGCACAGGGGGCCAAGGTGAGGGTGAAGAATGACCCTTTCCTCAGCAAGTCAAGTCACCTTCTTCAGGAACACACAGCTGGAGGACTGAGGGAGACAGGTGAGATGTGTGTACAGTGACAAGGACGAAATAGGAAGATTAGAACAAGACACATCACGCCATCGCTACACATGAACTGAAGGCAGAGAAGGTGACTTGGGATGGGAGGTGGAGGGGAGAGTCTGACTTTGCCTTTGTCTCTTGCAATTCCAGGTAGAGAGAGGAGAGACTGGGAATGGTGGAGGTCAATCTACCTCCAGTGGGCAGATATGCCGAGGTGGGAGGGGCAGGCTGGCAAGCACTCTTCCCTGGCTCTAGTGAACGGTGCTGAGGGGGTGCTGAGGACAATCACTGACCACCCATCAGTGCCAGGGCAGCAATGGCTTGACCTGCCCATTCAGAGTCCCTTGTTATGGCAGCTTCCCACGTGGCTCTCCTCCAGATATAGTTTGTCCTCTTACTTCAAGCCCTCAACCTGTGAGAACTTCAACACCCTGGCTGCTGCAGACAGTAAACTCCAAGAGGGGATCATGGGTCTCCCCCACAGGCAACACCGCATCCCTGCACAGGCCTCTGGCACACAGAGCAGATTTGCAATAAATATCTCTTGCATGACACCTCAGAGGGTAAAACACAGCTCAGGTCTTTGGTGTTGCCTCATTACAGGTAGCACGTTTTGAACACAATATACAAAAGCAAATCGTCTTCAGCACTCCTGGATTGACATAGTAGGGGACAGGGGTAGACATAAAAAAAAAAAAATCTCTAAATGAAAACTAACAATGGCTTTCTTATAGGGCTACCATTTTTACAGTAAAACTTTAGCTGGGAAAACCTCTGCTGTGACTTTTGTCAATAGGATGTATATGTAGTAGTTGTTTGAATCTTCAAGTAGCCTATCTGTGCAGATGCAGTGAACAAGCCACAGCTTGCTGACCGCAGCAGTTTTAAAGTGACTCATCAGCAAGGTCAGGCCACCTTGGTGGGAAAGTGGGGCCAAAGGCAGAAAAGTGTGCCAGGAATTCCCAGGCCATCTTCACACACACATACACACACACACACACACACACCACCCCCAAAACAGAAAGAAAAAAAAATCCACCTGAAGTGAACGTTCCAGCCTGCATTTAACTGTGTTTTAGTCTGATTTTCAGTAACCGGGACAGCGACTAAGCTTTTCTTTCTTGTCTTTTCTTTTTTTAAAAGAAAACATTCGCTAACCAAAATATGGAATTCATCTGCATTGTAATCCCAAGTGGAGAGTGCACGCATTTCCTCTGGATCGTGCATCACTCGCTCCCACTCTCTCTCATTTCTCATGAACAATGAATGGAAACACTCCCTTGTAGGAATTGCAACCGCCTCTTTGAGACAGATGTTTTGGAAACCACTGACAAGCTGCTTGTCACTGTGAGGCGGATCACACACTCTCACAGCCATTTGGTCCAAAACCATGCAGAGAGCGCTTCTTCACATCCATCTCCAATACGATCTGCAGGATATCAGATGGCTGTTACTTAGCCACTTATTCATGTCCCCCTTACCCAACACTGTTCTCCATCAGGAGGCAACACCGAAGGTTCTATCTCAGCAAAGTCGCTATTGTCTGCTATAGAATCAAGGGTAGCATTTCTCTGTGAAGATCTAGTATGGTCCAAGCCTTCAATGAAAACACTATTTTCAGGAAGAGAGCTAGACACTTGGGAAAGAAAATGAACATTTTTAAGCCACGAGGACGCTGTTATAAATTTCTGCTTGGCAAATGGGGACCTCATGGCTTGAAAGAGTTATTATTCAATACTTCCCAAGCACCCACATAAGTTCATGTTTCTCCCTGAGGGCCTCACTTGCTCCATGAGACAAACTCACTACAGCTTTCATCTTGTTTAAAAAGACTTGGTGTGATGCATGGAGGCAGATCATTCAAGCCACCTGGATGTGCTGTGAAATAGTTTCTCAAGCAGTCCCAGCTTTTCCAAATGCACCTATCAAAACAAACCTAAATGCCTGTTAAATTCACTCTTTAGGAGACCTACTTTGTTCCAACAGAGTCAACTGACCGCAGAGAACTTTCTGCAGAATCTAAGACACTCGCCTGAACAATCTTATTGGCCAGAATAAAGAATAAGACACCGGTTCACATACATTTGGAAGGGCATGAAGTCAGTCAAGGGCAGACCCTCAAAAAGAGACTCATCCTTACTTCTCAGCCTTTAGCTAAGGCCATGATACAGAGGCTGAAATGGAGAAACTAAGATACAATCTGAGAAAAATACCCCAAATTTTAAAACTTAAAACCTGTGAAAAGGTTACTCTCCTACACCTTGGTCATGTTACTTGCTGCTGTGGCCTCGAGAGTTCTAATGTCTACGCTACCACTAAAAACTCTGGAGTGACCGTCTGTGAGCCATTAAACCCAAGCACAAACGCACACTTTCAGAGCTGAACGTGTCTGAATAGTTTTCGCACACATTGTTAAGATTATACTGCTGGCTTATTTTCTCTATATTCTCTTTTCTACAATAAGGATCATTTACATGCAACATTAAATTTCAACTTATATGGGGCAAATTTTGAGTGGATTGATCATAAAGCTGTATCTCTGGCAAGAAAGACACTTTTCAAAGTAGCCATGCTTAGGCACTCCACTCACCAAAACCACGACGGGGACACGGCAGCATTGTATGCAAGAGCATCAGCTCTAGCCAAGAGGACCTATCCCACCTCCACTACTTTATCCTTGCGCAAACCACTCAACCTCAAGCCTCAGCTTCCCCACACGTGAAATAGGAATAATAATAGAACCTACATTTTGTAGGATGAGCAGTGCATCCAACGGACAGTGATCAACAAATGGAAAGCTCTCCATAAACGACAGTTTTTATCACATGATTCTCAGTAACCTCGACTCCAGGACTTGCTGATGCTTACTTAGAACACCACAATCTGGCAGAATCACCTGCACATACGACTAGAACTGGCCTCCTGCCTCCTTGCTACTTAGAGGTCACAGTCTGCATGTTCTGTTTATATTGACTCTGGGTTTCTTGATGACATACTAGTCACACAGAAACATCTATTTGTTTAGTGCTTTGCTTTTGGCTGCTTCCAAATGTCTGTGGACTGATCGATGCAGATCCCAGAAATGTAATCATTAGTTGTCTGACTAAAGAGGTTTCTCTCTGTTTGTTTTTATTAGAAATCAGTCCTCTGAACCTGTGGTTTGCAAACTTTCTTTTTGAGCATGAAACACTGTTTATAAAACAGAATCTGACAAACAACCCCAGTTCTGCATATGAAACAGACGAAAGCAGAGCTGTACTGGTTAAAAAAAACAAACAAACAAAAAACAAAAAAAAAAAAAACAAAGTAGGGGACTGAGGAGGGTCCCCTTGGCCCCCCATCACCTCCCGGTAGCTCCTAAAATGTCCCTAGAAAGTGGAACGCTCTGTGGAGCATGCTCAGAAGGGCGCTGATCTAAACCACTCACTCTTCCAGTTTCCATCTTATGGCCTACAAATGCCACTCAGCCTGAACCCTAAGAGGCTCACCGGGGCACTGCTGCTTTTCATCTCACGGCTGCATCAGTAACAACAGAGGCAGAGCCCACAAACCACAATCTCGTGCTTCCTAAATGTTCCCAACATGGCTGTGGGCTGGGCAGACACACAAACCCTTCCTTTCTTTGTTTTACTGACTACACGTTGAGTTACAGCAACTCCCCAAAAGCAATGCCCTAGGACCACAATGTTTACATGGCTGTGCCAGCCAGCACACATGACGTCTGATATCATTACTCTGGGTTTCTGGAGGAGCCATAGTGCATTTACAGTTCTTTATTCTCACCGAGCAGTGGCATGGAAACCAAGGTCAATCCAATCTATCAAAACCTCACCAAAATTTTAAAATAATTTCCAATGAAAATGCCTTTCTCATGGTGGAATACACAGTCCTTACAATGTCTGTGAAGTACCAGTACAGTTTCCACACATACGAAATATTAACAGGGACAAAAAAAAAACTGAGAAATTCAGAGGAAGGGATGAGAATAACAAAGCAGCTGGAGAAAGTCATCGCTTCAGAAAGCACCAGGACTAGGAAGCAGGCCCCACCTCCTCGGTTTAACTGCAGCTCCGCGGAAGCATGACGTAGGTCTCACTGCGGGAACCCAAGAGGTACAGGGGGCCTGTTCAGGGTGGTCTGAGGGAGACTGGCCAGGAGGGTTGGGGCTGGAGCCAACCAACAAAATATCCCAACCCATCGTGAAGAAAATATTTCCTCCTCAGGAAAGGCCGCTACATCTTCCCAGGGAATGGCTGGAAGACTCCCAGCCTGAGTCATTCGGAAACAGATTTTACAAAGCACTCCAGAGGATCCCAAGGGAACGATCAGGCCGCGTCGGAGGAAGAGCCCTCATGACCAAGTGGGTCTTTTCCAGCTCCAACTCCCATGACTGCAAGGTCCTTCTGGTTCTTCCCAACTCACTGTGGCCAGCATGGCTGTAGTATGACTGTCACGATCCTTGGCTCTGAGTGTTTTAAGGCCTGGATGTGGCGATGCAGTGACTCTGGCAGAGGCTTCCCAGCTACAGTACATAAGCTACAGTCCGCACTTCCACGTAAAGAGCTCCACCTGGCCTTGGGGCATGGAGAAGGGAGTGGATTATGTATCCAAGGAGCTGGTGCTGGCCCAGGCCCAGTCCCAGGCACTCGCCTGTCCAGCCTCAGTGGGGAGGGCTCACCAGGGGCCCTCACATTTCTGCATCTCACCAAGGGCCTGCTGAAAACAGGCCCCCTGTGACGTCTGCTAATCAGATTTGCCCCTGGAGCCAGTAATAATTAAACTTGGTCGATGAAAGGAACACTGGAAAGGTCTCCCATCCCACAGCTGGTCAGCAAACAGAGCAGATGGGCCGTATCCACAGCCATGTCTGTGTAAATCTAATTATTCAGCTGTCAGAATGAGCCCTAAGTGACACTGGTCACCCTCACAGGTAGCTGTCAGCCCTTGGGAAGCTGTTGTTGGGGGCAGCTGTGAAAGCTAGAACTTCTCCCTCAGCTCCCCTCACCTTTCCTAGGCAGCACTGGCAGACTTACGCTGGATCACGCACCCTGGGATTAAATGCCATTTTCTGTGCAGTTCCTCATAGGCCAAACATATTATGAGCTTGTTAACTATTCACCTGATTCAGGTTTCTGGAAAAGTCCTATCCAGAAAGTTAGTTTTAAATCAGAAAAGCCTCCTAGAAAGTATCAGATTAGATAAAAAATTGTATTTTTCTGTCTTGTGTCAGCATTATTATTAGGTGATACTGATTATGTTGGTTGTATCTGTTAACTACTGTTGAGTAACAAAGTGCCTTAACATTTCATAGCTTAAAATACCTGGCTGTTCCTCTGCTGGTTTCTCCTGGGCTGGCTCACGATGGCTTTCAGCTAGGTCAGCTGTGCAGGAAGGCCCACAAAGGCTTCCTTCACATGTCTGGCCCTGAATGCTGCCTGCCAACAGGGGAACCTTGGCTCTCCTCTGTAGGCCCCTCATCCTTCTGGGGTGAGACTGGCATCCTTACACAGAAGTCTCAGAGCAGAGTTCCAAGAAGGTGAAAGCAGAAGTAGTCAGACCCTCTGAGGCTGAGACTCTAGAACTTACACAACACTTCTGCCACATTTGAGCCGTGAAGGCAAGTCAAAAGGCCAGCCCAGACCCAAGGGGTAGGGAAATAAGGCTCCAGTTATTAATGGGAGGAGTGAAAAAGAAGGTGCAATATTTTTAATCTACCACATGTCAGCATCTCCCCAACTGGGTCAGAGTTATAGGAGTTCTGGGGCAGGGCCATAGGTGCTCTGAGATCAAAGCAATCCCAGGACAGACACTGAATCCTGTATCCCCTTGAAGAGCCACAACACACGTTGGCGTGCTGAAGACTCTGAGAAGTCCTCCAATAGCAATACATTCTGCTCAATTTTCTTTCATCATGAGTACGTTTATAGAAGCAGAGGAAGACCACTTTCCTGTAACACCATTTTGGAAAGTCTGGTCATGAGCTCTGGATTTTTAGAACACTTCCAGTTGAACATATTTTGTCTTGCTGCCTTAATACATGTCCCATAAACATTGCATCCATGTCTAAAATACCTTCCAATATGTGGAAGCAGCACACAATACGGCAACTCCTGAGTTGGGGTTATGACTCTAAAGGTCACCACAGTGCATCGCTCCAGTAACTAGACATTAAGCAACTTCCACTCAAAATCATCTTGATCCTTGAAAAACTTTCCTAGAAGTTATATGCAAAAAACTGGGGGTCGTTTTCTTCAGGTACAGTATTTCTGAGCATTGACAGAAGTCTTGATTCCTACAGAATAAATGTTACAATTCACTATGAATAAATTCCACATTTGAAATTCAATAACAATAACATAACCCATAGTGGATCAGGAGGCCAACCTTGCACACAGGCTACTGGACCACTAGCAAACCACGCTACTTCTTACCTGCCTGTCGGCCACCAATCTGGAGCCTCCCATACAATTTTTTGCTCCTGTGAAAAGAAAAGCCTCATCCATCCTCACAACCAGGTTCTCCACTTTCAAAAGCCATGGCACGGAACACATTGAACTAATACTCTGGTCATGAGAACATGATGATCCCAATAGTGGGTGAAGATTCATGAGACGAGGGCAAACTCAAACCAAGGATTCAGGCCGTTACGAAGAGAGCCCTCAGAAGACCAAGGACAGTCAAGAGCAGTCTCAATTCAGGGCCCAAACTCCACAACAGTCCCTATGTGTGGAGAGAGAGCGAGCGCCGGAATGCAGTGAAGGCACAGGGAGATACTAGATGCTGAACATGAGACTGAAAAAGGATCCTCTTTAATTCTGTTTTATTTTTATTTTTATTTTTATTTTTGAGATGGATTCTACTCTGTTGCCCAAGCTGGAGTGCAGTGGTGTGATCTTGGCTCACTGCAATCTCCGCCTCCCGGGTTCAAGAAATTCTCTTGCCTCAGCCCCCTGAATGGCTGGGATTACAGGCGCCTGCCACCAGGCTTGGCTAATTTTTGTATTTTTGGTAGACATGAGGTTTTGCCATGTTGGCCAGGCTGGTCTAGAACTCCTGATCTCAAGTGATCTGCCCATCTCGGCCTCCCAAAGTGCTGGGATTACAGGCGTCAGCCATCATGCCCAGCCATACTTCTGTATTTATTCTCATACGGGAAAGACTGACTGACAAAGGGAATAGAGAGAATTTATTTTTATCTTGCTGCTGAAACAGTTTCTTAGAATTAGTGATTCTTACTTCATTCACTAAACAATGGTGATTCACCAAAAGACACACAGCAGTTAGTGGCCAATTTACTAACTTGGACTCAAAATATCCTACTATTCCTTCTAGGGTGTCAAATATTTTTAAACCTTTATCTTACATTGTAAAATCATCAGGGAAACATCTCCTGGAAGCCTAACTGCAATTTCAAAGGATGGAATAAAAGTGAATCTAGAGGAACGGGGAATTCCGTGGGAAAACACACCTCATAAATGATAAAAGAGGAAGTAGAAATTTCTAAGGAATTGTGAGTACACTGGTCCAAGAAATAAACAAGGTAACTTCTTGGAAGAATTCCATAGCAAAGTCATTTGGGGAGCCTTTTTGAGAATGGCTGAACATCAAATCTTAAGGGCAATTTTGAATTTAAGGAGCCAAGAGATCAGTCAGTCCAAGACTTGGTAAGATGGTAATTGGACCTACTGTCCTGGGGGTTCCTAGGTTTGCATCTGGAGGTCACTTCAGCTCCTGCTCCTAATTCACCCTGAGAAATGGCTCCAGGCCCTGGACACCACCTTGAGCTCTCTTTCCCTCTAACAAGGCAGCTATTCAATCAGAAATAAGAGACTGTTGGGGCTCAGAAAACAACACCCCAAAACGAAGGCCTAGCAGCAGCCTTAGAAACATGAAGTTATTCTCTTTCTCCTGTCCTCCTATGTCTCAGTCCCATTCTCCCAAGTCAGGTCACAAAAACTAGAATCCCATTTACCCAAGGCGGGTTATAGAAGCCAGAACCCTCTTTCCCAAAAGCCAGCCATGAAACCTAAAAATATTCTATGTAAAAACTGGCCTTAAAGAAATTATCTGATCTACCTTTTTTGACTGTAGGTCCTAAGACCCTCATCACAGAGAGGGTCCTGCCCCACACCCAGAAGAAAGGAATGCATGCCCAGAGAGGTCAAGAGGAATCTAGACAGGCTAGGTTTCCCCACTCAAGCTATTAGCATTAGATCATACCCTCCTGTCCAGTCATATATCTACATGACTGTTCATACTCTGTTGAACCTATGCACAAAAATGGACAATTTCCCCTGTATCTTTGGGTCTTCATTCTGAAGGCACTCGTGTATACATGTTTAATAAATTTGTACACCTTTCCTCCTATTAATCAATCTGCCTCACGTCAGTGATTTTTTTAGCTAACCTTTGGAGGCCAAGGGCCCTGGCCTCTACAAGACAAAGACAACTAAAGGGATTTAGCTGCTTAACGTAATAAGGGGGAAACCTGATGCCAACTTATTCCTTTGTTTCCTTTCTCAGTCCACATACTGAAGGATTCTAAGAGCAGGTATGCTCCTCTGGCTCGGCCAAAGGCACCAGCACACTAATGCTATGAGAGAACTACTGCAGGGGGGGAAAGAATTAGGAAAAAATAAGTATGATCAATTCTGTGTACTATTAAATCTAGCTAGATACTTCCAGAAATGTAGCACATTTGGGACTTGTTGGAATGATAGAAAATATATGGCAAATAAACAATAAATATTTCAGGTATAATATTGTCCAAGTGCATAAAGCATGTCAATTTATCCTTCAACAAAGCGTCACGGGCTATACAGAATCGCTAACCAGCCATGTAGCACAAATTGTTCGTTTCACTATCCAAACACCACACCTTCGGGACTTGGAACCCCACAGAAGTTCTGCAGGCTCCATTAATCATCCTGCACCTAAGTTGTTCCTACCATGGCAGGATGTTTGGTGGGAATTTGGACATGAGTCAACAGAAGTGGGTTGGCCACAAATGGTGCATGCCTTTGGACATTCGTGTGGGAGAAATGGTAAAAGCAGGGACACAGCTTTCAGGACTTTCGCAAGGTGACCTCTCCTGCCTACCTTCACAACTTCGCCATCTCATGTATCTGTCACCCCACACCACTCACTACTTCCTAACCACATTCTGCACTTCGCATCTCTTTGCCTTTGCCCACACTTGTCTCTGCCAGGACTGCCATTCCCCTCTTTCATCCCGTGGCAAAAGCTAGTCATTTTCAAGGCCCAGTTGAGAAGTCATGGCTCCAGCATGCCTTCTCCAACTGGCAAAATTGTTCCCTCCTCTGTCCCCAATATAATGAGTTGACCACAGCAGCAGTGACTTCTCTGCTTGTCCTTTCATGGCTGGGTTGGGAGCCTTTAAGAACGAGGACACTTTGGTACTGTTGGTCTAGCATCACACAATAGCTCTAAGTGATTTGATATCTGTAGTGTCCAGATCATATCCCCTCACCCCGTACATGACAAGAATGGAAGAGCTGATAGGGTATTAGGATATATTTCCCATGTTGTATCAGCAAGGATTCTGCATTAATAAAATAGGAATAGAAAACACACAGCACAGAAGGATTCTTAAGGTCCACTGATAGCACTGATTCCACCTTCTTTCCTTCCCTAGGAATTTCCCCAAGTAATGAAGGTAGCTCTGTTCAGACTTGGCTGGCCACAGACTTCCGTCAGATTTTTGTTTTCTTCCAGATCTGACTGCATGGAAAAAACACCGTAATTTCCTTGTGGGCGTCGTTATAATTCTGTAGGCTGATTAGCTCTGAGGAAATTTCAACCCTACAAGGAGCCCTGACAATTCAGTTGTCCCATTGTGATTATAATGGTTTGTCAGTGTTTGCTGTTGAGGCACAATATGTCATTTTGGGAGCAACATTTAGACACCTCTCCAAGATTCTCCCTGCATTCCCCATTTCAGGATCAGTAGTATCAAATTCTTACCTCTTTCACATCTACTCCAGCATTGATCAAGCGCTGATCTATTTTAAGTACATTCCACTGGAAATCGCTGCATGTGCTTCCTTCCTGACCACTGAAGTGTCTCCCGTAGACAGACTTGTCTATCGATGTTGAAAACTTACAACAGTGCAAGGGGCAGACACTGTGCATGCCTGCTGCACCTCAAGCCCCTGTTCCCGCATATGCTTACAGCAGGCACCCAGGACTTCCACCCGAGGGCTCTCTTTTGGCCCCAACAGGAGTTGGCCCTTAAGTGCTGGTCTCAGAAGAAGTGGTTAATGACAGAGATGAGTTGGAGAGGACATATCCCAGAACTTGCTGGCCCAGCTGGGATAATTCTGACGGATGTCTCATAGAATTCACTAGAGATGGAGCCTCAGGTGCCCACAGCAGCAATGCCATCTCTTTATTGGCTCTCTTCTCCTATTTCACACCCCTATTCCCTTAACAACGTTTTCCAGGTTTACCTCCCAAGTCACCTACCTGCACTTGAATCCCTGCTGCAGAATCTGCTTTTGGGGAACCCAACCTAAGGAAAGTACCAGACTAAAGCCACTCGATACAGATAAGGGAAGGCAGACTCAATGGCAGCCCCAACATCAGGTATAGGAAAGATTTTCAGCAAGTAAAACACTGCCGTGGCTTATTCGTGCTGAGGAAACTTTCCATGTCACAGCCATAAGGAGCCTGACAGCCTCAGGAAGTGAACTGAGCTGTCTCAGATCTTGGGGAATTGTGTGTTATATGTGTTCTAAAAACGGATTGGATTTCAGGGGCTATTTCCAACTTCGATGGTATTAAATTTCCTTTTATTCTTCCCAGCACCATATTTCCAATAAGCCCTAAAAAAACTTACCCCTGAGGAAGGATATTTTGCTATCTTAATAAAGTCTTCCAATCCTTAGGAGACAAATCATCATATTTTCATCTCAAAAATATTAATTTTACTCCCTTAAAGAATCTTATGAAAATATTTGTATTTCTTGCCTGAGTTCCCTAGGAGGTAAGCTGAAAAACTAGCTAATAAAGGATAAAGCCAGTGTAACAAAAAACAACACATACTGAAATATGGAAATAATTAAGGTCCCAAGAAAACATCAAGTCTTCAAATCAAAAGCCCTTTAACTAGAAAGTATTGTCCAGGGACTCACATGACAAATATACATTAGACAGTATTCAAGGTGTGTTTTGCTTTAAACCAAGCAAGGAGGCAAAAACTTCATTTCTATAAATGGTAAATTAATAGGTGAGAATTCACTCCATACAGAGAATTTAAAATAGATTCCATTAAAGTAGCATACTCTGCAAAATATCAATTTTCATTTGTTTTAGAGAAATCTAGTTTATCCATTGTGTAAGACTGTATCTAATTGGGAAAACAGACATTCACTCATTCTGAAAGTGAAGCCTGGACTAAAAAAGGAGGAACACGGAAGGAGAACAGACAGGAATTCATAAAACCAATGGGATGTGGGCAGAGCGGGAAAGAGGGATTTCTGGTAGATGGGGTAAACAGTCTTTCTCCTGGGAGTGGAGACCCAGGCCACAGGGCCAGTCAAGAGAGAGGGAGAGCTTCATGTGGGGGCATGCTAAATTAAAAATGTCAGTGGGACACCAGAGGAAGACCCCAACAGGCAGCTGGCTGGATGGTTCTCCACCTGGAGGAGAGGGTCTGGCCTCTGAGTGGCAGCTGAAGCCACAGAGTGGGCCGGAAAAGCCAGAGGATGCAAAAAGATAAGGGAGAAAAGGGGGCCAAAGACGACCCAGAGACCTTGATGAAGGGGCAGGCAAAAGAAGTCAGCCAGGTAGACTGAGAAGAAACATCAGGAGAGGAGAAGCAGGTGAGAAGCACTTCATGGGGTCCATGAGCCAACACGTTCTCTTTCTTCTTCTTCTGACAATAGAAGTTATACCTCGTCTGCCCTGAAGAGGCAGAGTGGAATCAGAAGTACCAGGGCAGGATGAGGGTGACAATGAGGGGCTCACAAGGTGTGGGTGAGGTGGGAGGGGGCACCCACCGGGCAGAGCTAACTTTCCAGATGGGGGCAGTCACAACCAAGAAGCCGCATGAGAACTTTGAGTTGTGTTCCCTTTGATACTTCCACACCTGAGCTCCCCTCAAACGTAGGACACTTTTGTGTGAGTTAACAATTACAGAGCATACGATACATGTAAAATTATGCATTCCAATAAACTTTTCTAGGAAAATGGGCCAAGATCATAAATGTCACTATTATCATAAATGAGAGTTTCACCTAAAGGAAAAACATGAACGAACAATTCAGAAAAGACAAACTTCAACAGCTATTCTATTTAGGAAAACATTAGATGTGGTCAATAATAAAAACAGTAACAAAACGAGATGCCATTCTCACCTCACAAACTAGCAAAGACTTAAGAACTGATAACTCATTCCTGATGAGGGGGATATACAATGGGTGCTCTCTTACACTGCCAATGAGGGCCCAACTTCCCTGCAAATATGTTTTATAACTAAACAATAATATCTGTAAAAGGATATTCAAGGTTGATATTTAATGGTTTAAAAAAAATCAGAAAACAACTCAAATGTCAAAATTAGAAAGCAGGTTAAAATGATTTAAGATATACATCATAAGACAGAATACTGAAGATTTCTGTAGAAAAGGAACTTATAATGACATGAGGAAATATTTATAATATTAACCAAAAAATAGCAACATAAAGTTATATACAGAGTAAGAACTCAGTTATGTAAAGAAAAGAATGTACAAAAAGGGATACTCTTAGGAACTTGAACAGATTAACAGTAGTGACCCCTAAGGGAACTGATTTTTTTCCCTGCACGCTTATACATTTCTTTATGAACTTGGGTGATTTTGATAACTGGGGGGACAGGTCACACATAAACAGCTTCTGGCAATTCTAATCCAGCCATAATAGTATATATGTAAGGGCTGTTGCTTGGCTTCAAGAGTATACCAGTGTTCGGCCGGGCATGGTGGCTCACGCCTGTAATCCCAGCACTTTGGGAGGCCAAGGCTGAGGCGGGCAGACCACAAGGTCAAGAGATCGAGACCATCCTGGCTAACACAGTGATACCCCGTCTCTACTAAAAATACAAAAAATTAGCCGGGCGTGTGGTGGGCGCCTGTAATCCCAGCTGCTCAGGAGGCTGAGGGGGGAGAATGGCATGAACCCAGGAGGCGGAGCTTGCAGTGAGCCGAGATCGCGCCACTGCACTCCAGCCTGGGCGGTAGAGCAAGACTCCGTCTCAAAAAAAAAAAAAAAAAAAAAAAGAGTATACCAGTGTTCAAGGCCACCAGAGAAGACTGAATGTGACCTCTGGGCAGGTGAAAAACCATCTTAGATTTAAGATGTGCAGATGATGTAAATATGCAAGCATACAACACAGAATACCAGAGCACTGAAAGGCAGGCATAGCTTCTAGGGGTTTGCCCCAATGACTTTCTCCGTAACCATCCTTTTACCAAAATGCCTGCCAGTTTCCAGATGAATAAACTTAAATGTATCTGATGTGGGACATAATGGTCCAAAACTGATGACCCTGACCTTGAATGAGGAGAAGTCCATGAAAGCACTTGACCACCATCCTACACTGTGTCTTTCCAATCCACAGTCACTCCATGAGTGTTAGGAGAAAAATAGATTGGACTTCAACTGAATCACAGATGTAGTCTGAGAATGAAGCAAGGAGGGAGAATGTGGTGGCAAGGCAGACAGAGGGGATCAGCTCTTTCAGACCAGTCACATTAGATTCCTAACATGACCCTCAGTCATAGTTGCCTTCATTACGTGAAAGATGTAAATTAACGACAGGAAGTGCCCACCTCCTAACACCACTTGGCCACAGTTATAGAACAATTTGGATCAAAATCAGGTACGTTTCCAAGTTCATCTGGACTTGCCAAGTAGCCTTAAGAGTTTTTCACAGATTGTTCTGGGATGGTAACATAAGGTGCAGAGATGGGGCCAACCCCATTTTTAGAGGCTACCTGCTACCTTGGCTCTGTAACATGTGCCAAGTGGCTGGCCTGTGGCTCTGGGGTTGCTGGTGCGAGCAGTGTCTGGAAGGACAGGACGGTTGTATGACTAACGGTTCCAACCAGCATCAGAGCATGAAAGAAAGCAAAGACTACAAAAACTTTATTGCAAGCTGAATTGAATGAATCCAAGAGAATATAGATTAAATCGATATTTAATTCAGTAGAGGTCAGTTTTAGTTAGGGAGTCATTATGACGTTTCAAAGAGCAGATACGGTATTTACGGGGGCAGCATCTCAGAACTTCAGGGATATGCTATTGCTTTCTTTAGTGGCAAGCAGGGTTTGCTGTGGTTTGGCATGGGCAATTATTTTAAATAAGAATACTAAATAAAAATGTGTACAGCTATTACCTATATTAACAAGCTTCATAAAAAGCATACATTCGTTATACAGGGATGATAAGGGAACACCCCTACACCATCCCAGTGTACACTCATTCATCTGAGTTCAATTAGACCACCTTCCTTTCTAGAAGCAATTTTTTAAAGTGGATTGTTAAAATAAAAAAGCTTTCTCAGGAAGGATTAGGGGGATTCTTCATGCAGATGGAATGACAACAGGAGCACCAACTGGAACCAAATCTACCTGCTGGGAGATTTGCATATAGCCTTTTTCATGGACTTTCACTGATCACAACAAAACTACACATTTTTCTTTTCAGAGACAGGGTCTTGCTATGTGGCCCAGGCTGGCCTCAAACTCCTGGGCTTACTCCCACCTCGGGCTCCTGAACACTGGGATTACAGGCACATGTCTGCACCAGGCTTATATATTTATTAATGTGAGATCCAAAACATCCCTGTGGACTAATCCGATTGGATGGAGGACAAGAATTCTTTGTGCAATAATCCATCAGACAGAAGGCCAGAATCCACCGGAAGATGGGCACTCTGGTCACATGAGCACTGAGAAGAGTTATTTTCCACCTAGGGAAAACACGCATTCTTCTTAAGCCTCCAGGCTTCACCTCCTCTCCCCAAAGCAGAAGACTTTTTTTCCCACTGCTCAAAAGAACTGAGCCACAACATAAGAATTATCTTAAGGCCTATTCCCTGTACTTTCAGCTTACCTATGGCAGCACACCTGCTGTGCCACAGAGAGCTGCCCTGTTCCTGTCCAAAGCTAACTCCATGGGCACCTGCCTCCATGAGTCTATGTTTCGTCAGCTGGCTGCAGCCCTGCCCACCCTACTCTCCCAAACCTCCCTTTTAGTCCTCATTTCTTGCCAGTGATGCCTTCCTATCTGCTTTCCTGGCCTCTCTTCAGCTGCTCCAGTGGTGCCTTCTTAATGTTCAACTTTACTTTTTGGCTTAAAAAAAAATTTGTGGCTTCCCAAATTATAAGTGGGCCATACTCCCAAATTCTTACAAAGCGGATATTATAGTTAAGCCCCCACTCACTCTTCAATTTGACCAACATTTACTGAGCAAATGTAAGTATCAGGCACTGTGCTAGATAGCCTATAATGTCAGACATTGCACTGGGCATCGAGGATATACTACAAAACTCACACCTGCCCTTGGGAAGTTTATAGTCCATCAAGGGAAGCAACTTTTCATAGAAAGAGAATACCCCTCTGGAGAGAAGCCCCAGAAGTCTCCTGTGGGATAGGCCTAGCTAGAAGTCTCATCAGAAAAAAGATACATTGTCAACATGCAAGTAACAAAATTAGAAAATGACAAAAGAACTACATCCATTTTGTCTTCAATGCATTTAATTACTCTGATTTGTTTTGTTAAATCTTGAATATCACTGTCATTTCTACTTTATCATTTTTTCCCTCCAGGTACCCTATATTTGGTCGAACTTACCATCAAGTAAAGGGAGAAGGTTGTTACACTTTCTCTTAATAAATGCTTCCTATTCCTATTGACTGCTTCCAAATTGATGGTATAAATGTATTCTATATTCTAATATTGGAATTTAAGAAGATCAATTATCATAACAAACTATGCAAAGAAAAGACACCTTTCTTTAGGTAAAGATTCTTCAAAAAATTTGATAATGGTTTCTATTTAATACAGAAATATCAATCCTGCTTAATTCCTAGATAGAGCTTTTAACTGTACCACCCATCTGCTCAGTCTGGAAAAATACAACAATGGCAATGTATTTGCTGTGGTTATTACACGAAAAAATACAGGCATCACAGATCGAGTACACACAATCAAAGAATTTTAACAAGGAAAGCAGCCAGTGTCTATTGGCACCAACTACAGAGGAACAGAATGACAGAGGTTAGCTATCCTCACCACCATTGCCTCATAAGGGATGTGGCCTATCCTCAAACCCAGACCAGAATGATTCTGAATCAAACACTCGACCCACTGCCTCTCAGAATGCACATAAGTGCCACTAGGGCATCAATGTGAAACACACATACTGATAACCTTACGTTGTATTATCTTCTCATGTTTCCTACACCTGCTGCTGAAAACTAAGCAGCTAGCCAGCAATCATGCCCTTGGCAATATATCTCCATATTTCTGGTACATGGTAAGAAGAGAGTGCAGAATCACTATGGGTAAATTAAAAGTCATTTTGTCCTAGATGACTGTTCCTAAACTGATCTCCTGGGGCACAGCAGTATGTGATACCAGGAACATGGTGCCTGCAACAAACGTCCAAGTCAACAATCATCAAGAAGGAGGATCATTTAGCTGAAAATACTGGTTTCATATCCTAGGGAGTGGTTGTGAGGGGAAGGCTCTGAGGGCTTCCCTTGACAGCTTCACAAAGCAGTGGAGGCCAAAGGACTGCAAGGAAAGCAAACATTGACCTTGAGCGATATTACACAAGGCTTAGGTAACTTGTTTGCTATGCATTTTTTCTTTTTTTCCCCCCCAATTTTGAATATTTAAAACATTTCTCAAACTTGTTAATTGGCATACTATGAACAAAACCTTAAAAAAAGAAAAAACCCAACTTTCATAATCGTCAAAAACGAATAGGGAAAATAGTATTTTACTTGATAAATTAGAAGCTATCCAATTCTATGATGCTCTAGAACAGCACTGTGCAATAAAAATATTACTGTAAGTCATGTGTATTAAAATTTTTATAGCAACATTAAAAAGCATAAAGAAACCAATTTTAATAAATTTCATATAACTCAAAATATCTAGAACATTATGATTTTGACATGTGATCAGCATAAAAATTATTAATGGAATTTTTACATTCTTCTAATACTTAACACTTCAAAATCTTGTGCATTTTGCACTTATTGCACATTTCAATTAAGGAACAAAATTTCCATCAGGAAAAATTGATCTGGTTTAAAATTTATAAAATTTACAGTTGAAAAAGTAGAATCACATATGAAAGTTGTTCCAAACATACTTAAAACTTTTGCCAAAAACCGAATCAACTCTCAGTTCTAAATTTTCAAGTAAGTAGGATGAAAACTTTGGTGCCTCAGTCGCACTAGCCATATGTCAAGTGCTCAGCAGCCACACAGGGAGACACTAACGGGGAGATACGACCGAATCGGATGGTGCAGGTATAGCGCTTTCACTTTGCCCCTTCGGCTAGAATTCCCCTAGATGGGAAGAGACCTGTCCCCAGTTCACCTGTGAAGAGAATCCAGGAAGACCAACTCCCAGTGCTGCATTCGCCCACGAGGGAGTCCCACCTTGTGGGGGTCATCCTCAGTTTATTCATATCATCTTCCCTGGTCCAAACTTGCATAACATGATAAAAGGCAGCTCAACAAGACACAGTTCAAACACGAGGGGTTTTAAGACTGTGGATATTTTTTCATGTCTGATTCTCTGCCTCCCTTCTTATGTCCTAGTGAATTTACGAGCATGTATACAGATATTCATTAGGTGCTAGTTCTGTATGCCCCAGTATTCAAACAGTACATCATTTACTCTCAGAGCAATCAGGTGAGATAGGTGAGAACTAGACAGGGTGACAGTCACTTGCTCAAGGACATTCACCTAATTATGGTGACAGTCACTTGCTCAAGGACATTCACCTAATTATAAGTGGTTAGAGCAGGGATTTAAGCCCAGAGAGTCTGGATTAAAAGCATGCCTAGTAGGGGCCGCTTATGCTGATCACCCACCCTAAATTCACACTTTTCAAAGCCTTCTCACAATTCTCATGGAATAGGCAGGCAAAACTGAGCAGGTATTACTCTTGCCACTTTGTCAGTGAGGCACAGGTGGTAAGAGATTCGCCCAAAGAGGCACAGCAAGAGCCTGGCAGAGCAAGCCCTCAGATTCCACATCCTGTGCTCTTTCCACGATACCCAGTGCCAGGGAACCAGCAGAGGAATACCTGCTGTTTACTACGTACCACACACATTCCTATCTTTATGTTGGTCAATCTTCCCACCACTTTGGGAAGAAGGGATTATCCATGAGTAGAGATGAGAATTCCACATGGCAATGAAAAGTGCCCTAGGTCACAGAGCCTGCTGGTGCCACAGCTGGGGTCCCAATCCAGGTCCGTGTCCACAGAGACGGAACCTCTGCCAAGGATCGCCTAACATCAGGCTCGCCCCAGACTGCAACTGTGCTCTTCGCTCAAAAGAAACCTTCCACTAAGTCATATAACGTGACTAACTACATAACAGAAAGCAGGATCACCAACATGGCGAAACCCAGTATCTGCTAACAATACAGAAATCAGCCGGGCGTGGTGGCAGATGCCTGTAATCCCAGCTACTTGGGAGGCTGGGGCAGAAGAATTGCTCGAACCGGGGAGGCAGAGGCTGCAGTGAGCCAAGCTCACGTCACTGCACTCCAGCCTGAGCGACAGAGTGAGATGCCACCTCAAAAAAAAAAAAAAAAAAAAAAAGCAGGATCAGATTGCTCTACAATTCAGACACCATTAATTCAGAATGTCTGTTCTTGTGTTTATCTGACTTGATAAAGTGTTATTGTATTTCCATGGGATGAATTCACAACCTAAAAAAAAAAAAGACACAGAGAAGGCTGGTTCTATTAGGTTAAGTATTCAGAGAGGGGGCATTTTAAGGGAACACACCACTTTTAATTTACCACATTTAATTTAACCACATTTAAGGGAACACAGCAGAATGAAATTGGCTTTTCCCCAGAGCAGGAATAAA
This sequence comes from Macaca thibetana thibetana, assembly GCF_024542745.1. NCBI lineage: Eukaryota > Metazoa > Chordata > Mammalia > Primates > Cercopithecidae > Macaca > Macaca thibetana. The sequence goes on along the minus strand of NC_065583.1, from coordinate 102,917,433 downwards.
TAGGCCAGTCTGGCAGTGACCACGGTGACCACTCACAAAGGGGGGACTAAGCCATTACTGGGAAACACGTGAGAAGTGTAGAGCCTCTTCACTCGGGTTTTCACACTCCTGAAATAACAGGTAAAATGAAAATCGCTCCTGTTACCACTCAGGCAGACAGTGCGCGGGAGTAGAAACAAATGCCCCTCCCCAGCACAGACCTGCCTCCGATGAGAGTATGTGCAGTTGTAGAACTATATGAGCAAAAACCAGACCTCACTACCAAACCCAATGTCACCTAGCTGACGAGCATCTGAAATTTTGCATCTGAGCAGCACATGGCAGTATTATTAGCCAAACTTTAAACAGGTTTATGAGCAACTGGTTTAGAAAATCACATGTAATAAGTTCCTTAATTTCACCATACAGGTAAAGGTATACATTTTTATTAATAGAAAATCAGTTTCGCCCACCTCCACTACATAAAGATGGAGTAGATAAAGATTATCAGTTTGGGCTGACCATGGTGGCTCACACCTGTAATCCTAGCACTTTGGGAAGCTGAGGTGGGCAGATCACTTGAGGTCAGGAGTTGAAGACCAGCCTGGCCAACATGGTGAAACCCCGTCTCTAATAAAAATACCAAAATTAGCCAGGTATAGTGGTGCACGCCTGTAGTCCCAGCTACTCTACTCAGGAGGCTGAGGCAGGAGAATCACGTGAACCCAGGAGGTGGAGGTTGCAGTGAGCTGAGATCACACCACTGCACTTCAGCCTGGGTGACAGAGCCAGACTCCACCTCAAAAAAAAAAAAAAAAAAAAAAAAAAAAAAAAAAAGATTATCAGTTTGATAAAGTGCCAATGATTAGCCTGCTCAGGACACCACCTGTCTCAGGTCAGCCCTGGCATTCCAATGAGAAGGAATTCTGCTCAAATAGTTTCATAACACACAAGTATTTACAATTCCCATTTAACAACAACAAAAAAAACCCTCAAGCTTCCTAACCTAAGCAATAGAAGTTGTTAGAACAACTTAACATTTGAGGAGTCACCAGTTCATTTCATAACATAAGAGCAATTTCTCCTTCCCTAGAATCTGCAAGCTAAAAGCGTTTCCTACAAATGAGATGGTGTCTGTGAAAATGCTGTGTGCAAATCCCCTCCACATGGCAGACCCTCCTGAAAAGGGTGTCAGTAAGTCCCAAATCCATACCTTGAGCTGGCTTCTTTGGACTGAGCCGAACTTCCAGTTTGTAACAAGACCCGAGAGGACCTGGCTGAATAGGCCTCTCCCTTGGGAGAAACAGAGCTGGATCAAAGTCTTTTGGGACAATTATTTGACTATGTACTCCCTTGATTTTCTTAAATGTGTATTGTACAAGATTACTCAACCTCTATTATCTTCACTAATATTTTCAAAAAGTGACCTTTATAAATTAGAACCTGTAGAATTAATCATAAATCACCTATTAGTCAACTGCCTTCAACTTTTATTCCCACAATCCTTCCGAAGATATGAGCTATCATTGAGTAATAAAATTGGGTAATTTTAATCAGCTATCTCTACTTTCTCTGTCTGAGAAAAATGATAAAAATGATGAAATGGTCCACAGAGAAGCTCAAAAGGAAAGACAACTTAAATTCAGCTATGCCTACTATAAAGAGCTCTGAAACTTGGGTATGAAGGGTGACAAACAAAGCATATTAGATTTGAAGTGTGGCAACTATAGCATTGAATTTAATACCATTTATGAAACTTCACAGGGTTGTTTATAACATTTATGTATGCTCATCTAAGTGATGTTTCTAGCTCTAAAAAAATTAGTGCTTACCACACAGGGTTCAAAAGTTTGAAACACTGCATCTTTTTCAAGAAGTTGCCATTCACTGGAAAATTGTTTCCAAACAATCACCAACAATAAGGTCATCTGATTTCATTTACTTACCTATTTATATCTGTAGGAATGCTGGGAAGTCTTAACGAACAACTTCAGGAAAATGCCACCTGGAAAAACAAATTGAACAAAGAGTTAGATTTTAAACACACATACACACACAAAGACTTAGCATGCAATTTTATATCTCATTAAAATATGTGACATTTCAAATATTGGTCCCTAGGCAGCACACAGCTCAACTTGCATTAGAACACGGCCGCTCCCGCCCAGGAACACCAACACACGAACACAGGGTCCAAACCACTGATGAACTAGAAAAAGTAAAAGGCCAGGGGAGAATGTCCAGCCTGTGAACATGTACCTAATTACATCCTTTCCTTTCCCCTCACAAGGGGACCAACGTAAAAATATAATTTGTGTCCTGGAGGATACTTTAATGAATGACCATAAAAAGGCTCAAAAATCCAGAAACAAATTAAGAAATAAAATATGAAATTATGACTGAAGAAACTATCCTAGCAGCACTTTATATCCTTTTCAGTTATGCAGGTTAAGTTCTAAAGTTAAATTCACAAAGATGTCAAGACTGGGAAAGTGGAAAAAGGGCCATTTTTAGAAAAACCCTAACATAGTAAAAATAAAAGTTGAAAAGTAAGAACTTATTTAATGATTAGTTTATTTAGAAATCAAGGATTCCTTCTGGTGGTCTCAAAGTCTTTAGGGAACCTTTAGAAACTTATAAGCCTACTAATACATTCACAAAACAGAGAATCCTCAAATATCTCTTCAGCATTGCTTTGAAATATTAAACATAAATGGAATAAATTTCTAACATAAAATGTCACAATTACCATTTGTTGAAAATCTATTATGCACCTGGGACTGTTATAGGAACATATTACAACCTTTCTAGACAAAGATACCCATTAACAGATGGGGAAACTGATGTTAAAAGAAGTAGAGAACCTTCCTCAATACCACAGGATCCAGGGTTTCCAAACATGCCTTTTTCCTCCTGTCAGATAATCTTGCTCTTAAAAGAATCTCTTCCATTCTACAAAGCCTATTGGTCACCTCCCCAGATAGAAACCACATATTCCTTAATGCAAACTCTAACAGAAATTGGCTAGCAGATGACCAGCCAATTAGCTTTTTCTTTTAGGACATTTAAAAGTAATTTCTTCATTTAAAAATGATTAGGCTTACGTTATTTAGGACTACAAGGTAACACTGGATATGAGTAAATATTTAGAAAAAAAGCATTTTGAGTTCATGAGATATTAAAAAATGCAACTGGGGTGTATAAATATGTATAATTCCACATAAGGTAAATTAAACAGAAAATGTTCAACAGCCTCAATTCCACTGATAAGCAGGAAAACAAGAAGTCCCCATGCTTATTTTCTATAATCAGATTTTCAAATACAGCCATGAGATAATAATCAAAATCTGTAATATCAAGCTATGACTGTCCACACTAATATGCAGATGAGCAGCTTCATATCAGCAGCACCAGTGTTAATCAAAAGTGTACCTGAGGTTGAAAAGCCAGTGGTGGCACAAAGCCTCCTCTATCACATCATTTTAGCTTAGTAATAAACTTGAAGATACAGGACAACAGTCATTCGGTTTCACATTAACAAAAATATACAAAAGAATTCTGAATTCATAAAGTCCTTTGTTATGACTTTTTTTTTTTTTTTTTGGAGACAGAGTCTCCCTGTCACCCAGGCTGGAGTACAATGGCGTGATCTCAGCTCACTGGAACCTCCACCTCCTGGGTTCAAGCAATTCTCCTGCCTCAGCTTCCCGAGTAGCTGGGATTACAGGCATGTGCCACCACCCCCAACTAATTTTTGTGTTTTTAGTAGAGACGAGGTTTCACCATGTTAGCCAGGCTGGTCTTGAACTTCTGACCTCAAGTGATCCGCCCACCTCGGCCTCCCAAAGTGCTGGGATTACAGGCGTGAGCCACTGCGCCTGGCAAAACTATGACTTTTAACAAATGGTTCTTTGTTAACTTAATTACTTGCTAAATTCTAAGCATTTCCCACAATTTTATTTTACCCTGTAGGGGAAGTAATGATCAATATTTTTATCTGGAAATGGCTTCTGTGAAATATGCCACTAGGATTATTATGAATGGGTCTGTTATAAATGGAGTTCTTGATCAACATTTCCTTATTTCTAAAAGCTAAATGAGTCACAACAAAATGAGTCACTTCAACCTTGGTACTGTTCAAAATTCAAAGATAACATTTTTTAAAATCTCCTTTTTTTACATATAAAGCAAGCAAAGCTCTGGACAGTTAAGACAGTCAAGACCCTAACAGTAACAGAGAAGGCAGAATTGTATCCCAGTTCCCACCTAAAGCTTTCCAAATTCACACTGGCAGTAAAAAGCATTTTCTAGAATAAATTAATTTGACCCAAAGCTTTGAAGATAAAAGGCATTTAGGAATAGGTTCTTAGTATCATGATTAAGCTTTTTTGACAAAGTAGTAATATCTTGTGAAACCACCAAAGTAATCAGGAAGATAAAAACATGCCAATTCTGTTCTGGGTTTGGTTTGTTTACAGGGTGTGATTTTCATTTTTTTTTAAATACGCTATTTCGAAAATACAGTATACTAAAAATATACTAAGTCACAGACACTTCAAACATTCACCCAAAAAGTTAATATATTAGGACTGTCAGGCACTGTTCTACGTATTAGAACAGCGTCTTTATTTCTAGTTTTAATCTTGGCATCTGTTTTTTAGAAACATTGGTCTGTTATTACTTAAAGTTTATGAAGTAATAAGAGACCAATGTTTCTGAAAAACAATTTTTGTGAATTAACTCATTTGCTTTCACAAAACCCCCGAAGTAGCTACCAGTATTATCCCATTTTAAAGATGAGGAAGCAGGCAAAAAGAAACTTAATCTTACCAAAAGTTACATGGCTTGCAAGAAGTGGTATTAATATTCAAATCTGCATACATGATCACATTTTATTCTAACAACTATATAATGCAAGCAGGAGAGAAAATTTTGGCCTCATTTTAACTATGAGGGAAACGAATTCCTGAGGAATAAGGGCTGGCTTCCTCAAAGGCATGCAGCTAGTCAGTAACAGGGGTCAAGAACTGCTAGGGGCACCTACTGCTAAGGCTGTACTGCTTTTTCATTTGTTCATTTTTGTCTTGGATTCTATAAATCAACGTGTAAAACTCAGTGTAAAGAGTGTGGTCCCTCTAATCACTGAGAAGACACTTCAGGATCCTCTCATGGGATGTGCTGACGACAAGAACATCAATTAGAGCACATACAAAAGTATTCTCACACTGCCAGGTCACCTTTTCTCCATTTTCCTAAATGCAAATATGGGTTTTTTTTCACTTACTGGTAGTTAAACACATGGGTTCATGTAAATATTGGTCTTTATCTGTATATATGTATATTATTAGTCTGCATGGCCATTTATAGTCCAATCAAAGTAGGCACTGTTTATTCCAAAAACAATCTAAATAAAATTAAAACTACTGTGTTTTTGCACATTAAGGAGTTAAAAAATCTTCACTTCCCATTCATCTCCATTTGGGCTGCATGCCCTTCTGTTACACTTCCGGATGTCAGGAGAAACAATAGCTGCCTTTAGTGCCGCACAGCGATCACGGCCCCCACGTGACGGGCACCAGCACTTACTTATTGAATTGAATTGCCAAAAACAGGAAGCAGAGTTGTAAGACCCCTTTCTCAGTTACAGATTGCTAAGACTTGCAGTGCACTGATTCGAACTGTTTCATGTTACTCTGTAAAACTAGAACCAAGGAGTAAAAATTACCTTGGAAATGACAGGGGTAAATTTCGGCTGAATGAAGAAAGAACTTTGTAATAAACAGAGTTGCCCCAAGGTGGTCCACGTTGCCTCTAGGGTGGGTTAAGAAACAGCAGGTCATAATCACAGAGGCTACAGAGGGGGAAAGTCTCAGCAACTGTCCTCTCACAATCCTTCCCTGAGACCTGAGGTCTATGCCCATCCACAGCAAGAACGGGAGCTTCATGGCAGAGCACTGTATGTCACAGGACGCTCTGCGATTCATTTTCTCATTTTATAGGCACTATTACTAAAAGGGGGCCGGAGTGTGGGTGGGGAGAGACATCTTTATTATCCCCATTTTATAAACCAGGAATCTGAACCACTTAAGCTAAATCACACCCTTAGTAATGCTAGAATATGGGCTCCAATCTAGGGCTTCTGACCCCCCAGGCAGGCCAGTGTATTTCCAGCTAGGCAACACTGCAACAACCAACATAAGATGCCTGCAACCATTATTTTTATTAAGTATCATCTCCCCATATTAAGATCAGGGGCAAGGATGGGCCCCAAAGACCTGAAGCACCGAGGCAAATACCAAAGCAAAATTAGCTAAAAGAAAAATACAGTAAGAGCTCTGCTACTCTCACAAAACCATCCCTTCTACCTGACTAGGAAGAGCTCATTGTATTTTCTGTAGACGCACTCTCTAAGGCTCTATTTACATGAGTCATCTAAAGGAGTAATTGTCCAAATTCTACTTTACTGTGCTCTACTGATACAACAAGTGCTCGGGGAAATCTGTCCACATTTTAAGGGGAGTCCGTGACAGCATACTAAGCACAAAGAGCACTCCTCGTTTCTGCAGCCAAAGCACTAATCATTGCTCCAGAACTAGGCTGGTGGTAACTTTTTTTTAAAGTCTGAAATGCGTTCTCTGACAACAGGTCCAGGACAACCTCACAATTGTGTCTGACAACAGGAGTTTAACAGAACTGGGTCAGCCACTGAAGGATTGCTGAACCTTGCAAGATTTTCAAGGAAAGACATGAGAGTGTCAAGTTTCATGAACCGTCTACCAAGCACAGAGAGTGGCAGCTTGCCAAAGGCTGAACTGTGTTAAATGCATGTGAGACGCTGGGAACCTGAACCCCAACAATGCCAGCCCTGCCACTCAACCACGGTGGTGAAAGACTGAGGTTCAAGTTTCCGAAGACCTCACGGACTCTAAGCCAAATGTTGCTAATCAGGAAAACGTCCTTCTTCTCTTAAGGAAGGAGAAACTCCTTGATTCAAACATTATCCCATCAACGTGAAGCTGTTAGAGAGTATGTTTTTAAATATCTAGGTACAACAGAATAGCTATAATGTGCCAGCCACGAGTCATATTCAATTATACTGCTTTTTAACATGCCAGGTTTGCACATCAAAACACTGCTATTGTTAGTCCCACACAGCTGGGACCATGTTCATTCACATAATTCTTACCTCTTCCCCAATATTTAGTTATAAATCCATAGGACAACAAGGTCCTTGAGAACAAAACTAATTCTAGCTTACTCCTCTCCAAATCTCTTGCACTCAACACAGGGCATGACATAGAGTAGACAATTCATAAATGTTTACTGAATAAACAAAAGGATCATTACACCATGAACATTCCCTACAAATAGTAGTTAGAAAAGTCAGGCTATGTAGAAGAAAGAAATACTGGGTTAACGAGAGTGGAGAAAATCATCAGGTAAACATGAGAGCAGGAATTCCAGCATGAGAAGAAAGTGCAGGAGGCAAGGAGGAATCGCAGGCAGCAATGAAGCACTGAGTAGCAGTGACGCTGTCCAAGGCAGGGGGGATCCTCCAGTGGGTATGTTTCCAAAACACCAGTGTCTGGACCCACCTCTGTGAACTCCTTCTATTGTAGAGTAGCCCTAGACTATGAGTGATGAAGGAGAGTGACAGGGGAGCAAGTGTGTATAGGCAATTCTGAAAACCCTCCTCCAGATGACAACTACTCAATCGTCTTGCTTTTTTTTTAAACCTTGAATATACATATCATCATTTTGCAAGACAGAAACTACTGTGAATAGTGTTGAGCACGAGCAATGTGCAAACCTCATCAAATATCCTACTTGTTCGAGAATAGGTTATTTAAGATCCACAGACACAGGGCTTTACAGGCAGACAGGTGAGTGCAACACTCTTGGGGAATAGGCCAGACAAACAGGTGGCCGCAGTGAATAACTCGGGCTGTAAGTGCTGACAAGCGCTTTCTGGGCCTGACAGTTCTTCGTGGTCTGCATTCCAAATCTAAGCATAAGCTTTAAGTAATAACAGACCAACATTTCTGAAAAGCAGATGCCAAGATTAAAACTAGAAGACAAGACACAGACTAAGGGAGATGTAGGGAAGGAACACTCTCTTGGAGGCATCTGGAAAGAGAAGAAGGTGGAAAAGCCTCTGGTTCTTTCTTGCATCTTTCCTTTTCCAAAGGCAGCACTCAAAATCAGAGACGTGGAATCTGTCCTCTTAAAACACACCCATTCCCAGCTCATCTGTCCTGGAGTTTGCTGCACACTCCCCATCACAGGTCATGGTGTTGTGCTCCTCTCCTTTTTTGGCCTGTGTGGACCCTGAATTCGATGCTGCATTCTGAAAACCTCAGATTTGAGGCCCAGGGCATCTGCCTCTGTAACTATCTTGCCTCTATATCCTTCCCAACTCCATGCATGAAACTTTGCTCAAGACCCAACTTCAGTGTCGTCTTCCATGCAGCCTTCTCTGAACCCACCCTCGCCTCTGCCCTCTCCATGCCTTCTCTGAGCTCACGCGGCTCAGAGAGTGGTAGGGGTCACATCCACCACACTAATAATTATTCGCTTGTCTATCTCCCTGTTTCAAGTCCATCCACTCATTTCACGGCTCACATTTACAAACTGTGGCTTGGGGTGACATCCAAAAATGACCTGTTTGTCCTTGACTGAGAAGGACTAACAGAGGGTGAGGCAGACCCCCCCAAAATCACAGATATTCATACTTGTCCCTTGCTTCATTCAAATCTCCATTCAAACATTATCTCCTTCCCTGACCACCCTCGCTAAAAGTGCAACACACCCCTCTGTGCCTCCAGCACTGCCTGTCCACAGCTCTCACCACTGCCTGACGTCCATCCATATGGATGGATAAGGTGGATACACAGAGACAGAAATGTCTAGCTAGGTAAGTACAGAAATAGATCTGAATTTTTAAGTTAGTTGTCTATCCAATAGGATGTAAGCTCCCAGAAGACAAGGCTTTTAATCAGTTTTGGTCTATGATATACAGATCCCTAACACCAGTAATGGTGCCTGAGAAAGAATGCATTCTCTCAGTAAATATCAGTTGATGAATACACGCGTGGGCAGATGATAATGTCTTGACCAAACACTGGGGGAAAAGGAGATCAGACGAGACAGCAAGGACATTTTGCTCTGCTGAAGCTTTGAAGGTTTGAAGTACCTAGCTGGGCAACCTGGTAGAGGGGATTCCAGTAGCGCAGGCAATATAGTTTGGAAAACTGCCAACATATAGGAGGTGACTGAAGTCATAGGTAAGAGTGAGATTACCCCCAGAAAAGCATGTGAAGGAAGGAAAGAGCTGGCTATATAGTAAAAAGAAAAAATATCATCTACCTCAGAGGGATGTATGTATTAGAGGAGTTAGTGCATATGAAATACCTGAGCTATCTCTTCAAGACTCCACCAAATAATCCTACAAAGTATGCTATATATGTAGGTGTATATATATACATATATGTGTGTGTATACGTATATACATATACGTATATACATAGGTGTATATATGTATATACATATATACACACACACACTAACTAAATATATGAGGACATTGTAAGACTGCAAAAGACCACTTTCAGTGCCAAATGACAAGCATTTGGGCACAGCGTGGACCTAAAAATTGAACATTTACACGAGGCTGTGTTTTTCTTTTGTAGGGCTAGGAGTTACTCAAGAGTTGTTCAGAGTTTAACAGATACTCTATTTAACAGATACGGAGTTTAACAGATACTCTTGCATTATCTACAGCAGCAGTTCCCAACCTTTTTGCCACCAGGGACCTGTTTCCTGGAAGACAGTTTTTCTATGGGCAGTGGGTGGGGAAAGATGGTTTCAGGATGAAACTGTTCCACCTTAGATCATCAGGCATTAGATTCTCATAAGGAGCACGCAAGTTAGGTTCCTCGCACGCACAGTTCACAATAGGGTGTGTGCTCCTATGAGGATCTAATGCTGCTGCTGAGCTGACAGGAGGCGGGGCTCAGGCCATAGTGCTCGCTCACCCGGTCCTGCTGCGCAGCCTGGGTCCCAAAAAGGCTTGGGGACCCAAGACCTACAGTGTGAAATAACACCACATTGCTTCTTCTTATCTAGTGGGGAAGAGAAAACAGGCAGGAACTCAATTTCCTGGAACGGGACATACAAGGAAAAAACTCATTCTACAAGATCCGTGAACAGAATTGTCTACCATGGTGGGTGCAAGCACTATAGTGACAGCCTTAAGCCCAGTCCACGAGGAGAAAAACTTCTTGGCACAGACTAAAGAGTAGTGACATATGTGGCATTTCAGCTAAACCGAAAGGATGACTTAAATGTAAAGGTCCAATTTTAAGATAGAAAAAAATACTGGTTGGCTTAGGTGGTTAGCTTTTAAGTTTGCAACTAACTATAGCTTAACTAAAAATAACCACCCCAAGTGAATGGCAGAGAAACAAGCGTGACTACGGCTGCCCCACTTAGAAGAGTTGGTCAGGGAAGTTGAGGCCAACACACTCAACCACTGAAACAGCAGGGAAGGGCATGTTGGAGGTATCTCTGCAGAGGGGGTCTCTCAGCAGAGGGACCTGTAAGTTTCACCGGTTAGGGCGGAGGGGGAGTGAGCAGAGCTCCTCCACAGCTACAACCAGCCGTGGCTGCTTTTATCTTTTTTCCCCCTGTGTAAGAATCTGACTTAACATTTTGAAGAAAGCACTCATCGTTGAAATAAACACTTTGGAAGCCACTGCCCTGGACCCAATTAATTCTGGGGGAAAAATAAATCACAAGTTTTAAAATTCTAACTTTTATGTCCATTTAAAAATTGATTCAAGATTATCTTGATGATGGCTACCATGGGAGTAAGTTTGTGCAGAGATTAAGAAGTTTTAGAATTCTGTAATGTTTGAATTTTGTGTAATAGAAACGAACACTTTACTCATCAAAAGGGCCTGAGATCATTTACTTCAAACTACGTCTTTCCTATATTTTATAGGAAACAAATCATAACTAAATCCAATAGAAGCAAATATCCAAAATAGAAGCAAATTTCTCTTTTAATGCCAGCTCTTCTCCCAGTTGCCAAAGAGGAGGAGAGTATGCTCACAATGAGAACTATGAAGCATTATTTCCATAATGTCTGTTCTAACTTAGAGGAGGGAAGTTTTGTCTTCAGACTGAAGAGGTCCACTAACAGTGGGCGTGAAGACAGTAGTCCGTGGGGAGTATTTCACATTTCCCTTTAGCTGTTAAGGACGTGGGGAGGGTGCCCTCTGTACACCAGGCCCAGCCCTCCGGCAGCAGGGTAAAGGCTCGGCTTGGCCCCAGGAGGAAAGGCTGAGTTGGGATCTCCTTCCGTGCCCTCTAACCCTTCCCTGTGACCCATGGCACACATGTGAGAGCCAGTTGGTCAGGGTTAAAAGTACAGTCTGGCCAGAGGGCCCGGCCCAGCTAACTGGCCCACATAGCAACTGAACCCTGACCCTGGCCTCACCATCTCTATTCTCGAACCAAATGTGTTAATTGGCTGCAGATTCTTGAACTATGTCTCAGATGCATTTCCCAACTAACAACAACAACAAAGTGATGGGACATAATTTTGTCTAGTAAGGGAAAACGGTTTTAACTAAACCACTGCTGACCAGCAAATTCAACAACAATCAGTGGTAAACAACCACCTACAATTGATTGAAGTCCTTTTCGCCACAGATTCTTCTGTGCTAAAGGGTTGCAGATGCCTTGCTGAAACCTTCAGAAAACGCTGTCCTCAGGGGCAATTCTGCTAATGCATGCTTTCATTCCTGAGCTTTCGCTTGCGTGAAGTGAAGGCTACTCATGCTAACGCAGGGTGATGCGTCCTCTCTCCAGACCTGTTCTTGCTGTGCGTCACCAAACACCTCACCACCTCAGTCTCTCTGTGTGACTCAGAACTGCTGGCTGTCAGGGCAGGAAGGACCTCAGAGAGACTCTGGCCCAAAGTCATCATTTCATAAAGGAATCCAGAGACATGAAGTGACAAAAGGTCTTGGTGGCAGAGCTAGGGACTGCAAAACAGACACTGCCTCCTAATCCTGTGTTCTTCCCAGTAGATTATAGAACAGACTGCTCAGCTGTGCCTCAGGGACCACGTGGCAAGGAGGAGGCTGCGGGCAACCCCCATTCCAGGGCAGCAGCTCTTAACCTGTTTCCTATATTAGGGTTAAACACAAGATTTCATTTGAAAGAAAGGGCTCTGCTGTAAATAAACAAACATCTTGAAAACCAACACACAGAGGGCCAGGCGCGGTGGCTCAAGCCTGTAATCCCATCACAGGGAGGCCGAGGCAGGCGGATCATGAGGTCAGGAGATGGAGACCATCCTGGCTAACATGGTGAAACCGCATCTCTACTAAGAATACAAAAAAGTTAGCCGGCGTGGTGGCACACGCCTGTAGTCCCAGCTACTCGGGAGGCTGAGGCAGGAGAATCGCTTGAACCTGGAAGGCAGAGGTTGCAGTGAGCCAAGACTGTGCCACTGCACTACAGCCTGGGTGACAGAGCAAGACTCCATCTCAAAAAAAGAAAACCACCACATGGCAAAACTAACTCCACAAAATGTTAAAGGAGAGAAATAACTAAAAACGGAGGTTTTATTTTAATGAGTGTGTCTTTTTAAAACGGAACAAGCAAAGAAAACAGCACTAAAACAAAATGTTATAGCTTAGAGTTCTCTCCTTCATTTTCCCCTGACCAGGAAAATAACACACACACTACAAAAGACAAACAGAAGAAAAACAAAGGGAAGATAGTGTAATTTAGTTTCTACGTCTCTGGAAAAGTCTTTATCCTGCACAGACTGGACAATTTCAAGAAGGAGAGTTGCAGATGACATTTAATCTTCTAATTTAAATTTGTAAAACTTTCTCTTTGGAGACAGGGTCTTGCGCTGTCGCCCACGCTGGAGCGCAGTGGCCTGGTGCAATCTTACAGGCGTGAGCCACTGTGCCCAGCCAAAATATGTAAGATAAATCTTTACTCGAAAAAGAATGAAAGAAATTAGAGTCTTCATAAATTACCCATGAAAAAGTAAATAAATACGTAAAAGTAAGTCTCCCAATTTTGCTTTTTGCTCTTCTGTCTGCCGAGCACCTTTAACACCTTTAACCTTGAACAGCCTTCAATTCCTCCCATTCCTAAAAGCACAAGTCCTCCGCACAGGTGCTGACAAGCCACAAGCTGTGTCTCTTTAAGGGCAGTGGAGGGAGGGAAACTGGTTTGCCACTCTGTGGTAGGCATCTGAACAGGATGCAATTTGCAGGAGAAGAGAGGGCCCCGGGGACACTGGAAATTCAACAAGTCACCAAGAACTATGTTCACTGTAGTTTGACATTCCACAAATAACCTTTTCTTTGACTTTTCAATTCTTTGTCATGAGCCAGATGAGTTTAAAATCTTACTTTCGACAATCTTTTTTTGTTTGTTTGTTTCTTCACTTTTATTTTAGGTTCAGGGGTACATAGGCAGGTTTGTTGTATGGATACCGTCTTCTTAACTTTTTAAAGTGAAATAGCTTCCAGTGACATTGAACCAAGCAACCTTTTAGCATTTTATAGATCATTTAAAGCCAGCAAACTTGATCATTGGCAATGCAATAGTCCTTTACAGGAAGTACCCACAAGCTAAGTGCAGTTCTTTAGAGATTTTGTTAATATGTTCAGTCATATTAATATGTTCAACATATTGTTAATATGTTCTGTCTATGCCAAGTGTCCTCTCAGCGCCATCCTCTGAAAAGATCAAATGTTTTCTAAAAGGACAACCCCTCTTACTTCCTCTATCCCACTCATTCCTCAATTTCCACAGGCAACAGTATCATACAATGCAAATGAGACACACAGGCCTTCCAGGCATAGGGAAGTCAAAACATTTTAAGAAGTCACAGGATAAGGTAACAAAGGACTGATTGTCTTGATGTTCTAACAGTATATGAATATTAACATGAGTTGTTTCATAAACTTGAAACACTGCAAGAGGCCATCCTGGTCAGCCTCCAAGCAGACTTACTTAAGTGACCTAATTTTTATGTTCTACTTCTGAGGATCTCCAGGACAGAAATTCCACAATCTCCCATTGGTATCTTGACTTGTGGTTTAATTTCCTTCAGAGTCAAAGGGGGCTGTTTCTCTCAACTTTTTTTTTAAGTTAAATAAGAGCTCAACTCATATAAAAGGTGTCATTTAAACGCTGAAACTGGCAACTGGAACACCACAGAAGTGAACAACCAAGAACTATCTGCCGTACACGGGTCCATTCGCCTGGCTCACTACGGACAGTCATACTGCACTCTCCCCAAGCTGACTCCAACCAAGACTCAAGCTCACAGCCTTCAGAAATGACTCCACAGCTCCTAAAAGGACAGTAGCTTACAGACAATGAAGAAATACTTCTTAGTCACTGGGGAAAATCTTTCCCAGGCCTTCCACACGTTCTAAATGAGAACAAGACAATTTTGTTTTTCTGATGTCCTTTTTTTTTTGGACTCCCCTAAGCAATATCATATTCAGTTTTCTTAAATTTTTTTAAAAGTGAACTTTCCACTGAGCTACACTCCTTGAAACAAGTCTTCCAGATATTTCTGCCCTTGGCCTCCTGGAATTTTTCAATGAAACTCCAAAGAGATGTTTACCTGACCCCAAATGTTATCCTAATGAAAACTATGTTTTTAATTCTTTGAACTCTTCTCTTTCTCTTTCCTTGTCATGCCCTCTGGGAAAGAGAGACAAGTACAGATGTTGGCTTGACCTCAACTGGCAAACACCAGGATAACTGAGTTTTAATCATTTCTTAGGAAGTTGGACAGAATCACAAAGGTATTAATTATGCTCCCTCTTCTGGCATAGTCCTCTGTACTTCACTTGCTTAGAGGATCAATGTAAAGATAGGAAATGCCAGCACATTATCTTTTTGACAAAAACAAGATGCTCATCACAGGAAGAATAAAAGGAGTATTACGGGATTTTCAAAAGCCATGAGGGAGCTGAAAGAACTATAACCTCAGGGGCAGGGAAAAGGAGGAGTAAAAACCATTTTTTGCCAATTAAAGGATCTAAATGAGGCTGGGTCCAGGCTCTCTCTCTCGCAGGGGGGTTTTAGGGAGTTTTGGAATTGGGAAACTACAATCAGGGTTTAGTTGATAATTTCCTTCTCTTGCAAGAGGGAAGGTTCTGGTACAGAGGTTTTGGCAATTTCATTTCAAATAGCCACATTTACCCCTGTTTAGGAAGGGCTTAGGCTGTTTCTCTCTTGCATATGGGCACGCGTGCGCGGGCATGCATGCGCACACACACACGCGCACACACACACACAGAGCCAGGTCATACGCATTTCAAGGGCTTCTTATCTCAAGATAGCCTCTGCCTAGAAACATGTACTTTACCAAGAAATCAATGGGTGAAACAAATGACTTTACTTCGCTGTCAGTTTTCTCTGGGAAATGTCTTCCAGGAATCATCTATGTACAAGGATTTTGACACCACTACACTCTACTCCATCTCTAACTCTAGGTTCTCAGTAGAATGCTTGTTCCCAGCTACCTGTCCTGTAACAAAGTACAATAGCCGCATGATCTATCAACAACATAGGAGAGCAATGTGAGGGCTCAAGAGACGCCAGCCGAGTCTTGCTCCCTGCACCTAGAAGTTACAATCCAGTGGCAGAGAGAGCATCCATTCACCAAGAGCTGTGGCTGAGGCAGGCCCTTCTGGGGAGGTACATTCGGTCTAACGGGGATTATTAACTTGAACCCAGTACGAAGGGGTAGTTTATTTCCCCCACCTTTTAGAATCTGACTCTGCAAAAGAAACAGATAAAAATTGTCCTTAAAGCAAAAAACCCTCACATGACCTATAATAAGGTGACCCAAGTTTAGAGAGTTTGCTATTGTTAAAGTCTGGCCATTTCTCTATACTGGGAGTGGAGAGGGAGGGGGAGCAGGAGAGGGAGGAGGAGGAAGATTTTCTGTTACTGTGAAGATTCTCAGTGCTCTCAAGGTTTTAGTCCTCCTCCTCATCATCATCAACATGTATTAACCAAGCCCTGGCTATATGCTAGGCTATTAGGTGTGCTAGGCACTTAATAGCATTTGTCTTCATGGAAAATTCACAACAATTTTATGAGATAGGCTATTAACCCCATTTTACAGATGGGGAGACTGGGTTGGGGTTGGGGTTGGGGTTGGGGATGGGATGCATAAAGGAGCCTGCCCAAGGTCCTGCCATAACAAGCAACACAAGCCTTTCTTGTATTACCTCCCTGTGGCCTAAAAGGTCATGGAACATCAGAGCGTAATGTGGAAGAAGTAATAAGGTCATTTTTTAAACACAAGGTTCACCTCTCTAAAGGGCTTGAGGATGAGGAACAGCACCAACCCTGGAGTTCAAATTCTTGGGTTTAAGTAGCAGCTTCATCCTGCGCCATTTGGAAATTAACAAACTAATCATGAGACACTGCTTAGCAGAGCCCAGTTCCCATGGGTGGTAACTGTCCACTCTCCTCTCTCTTCCCTCGGGCAGGTTACTCAAACCTCAAAGAACTTTTTTCCTCATCTCAAACACAGGAGTCAACAACACGCACCTCACCAAGCAGCCGTGAGGATTATGTGAGATGATTTCAGAGTGGTCAAACAGGACACACGTACTGACTGCTGCCATTCTTTCATGCTATCCCATTTGATTTTCAAGTTGTCTCATTTGCGGAGGAATGCTATTCCATCTGGCTTTCCAGAAGACTGGGTAGAAGATAGGAACAGTCATGTCCTCATTTCATAACTGCAGTAAGTGAAGCCCAGGCACACTGAGTCATCACACAGCTGGTATACCACAGGCTCCCTATCCTCGGCTTCCTCTGCCCTTTGTCTCAGGCACACAAAACCTCAACACTCTCAGGCAACAGAGTCTGTAACGAAGACCACCACTTGGCATGGTTTCACTGTCCTGACAGTGATTCTACGCAAGGCTGGCACACACTCCTGCTCCACCCACTCAGGTAGGAGCTTCCACATTCAAATAAAACAGCAGCAAAAACTCCCAGGTTTTTAAAGGGGGAAAAATAAAGTCAATCCCTGATTTCTGCCCCACTATTCAACCTTGGCTCCCTTGTTTATTAATATAGTATAAGTTATATTTTCTAGCAATTATTGGAAAAGTTCTAGAAAGGAGCATTTCCACACAACAAAAACTAGAATATTCTTTTTATATATACCAACACTTGGAATAGTCTTTGTAATTCTTTTTGCTGCCTAATGAATACTTATTGGATTTTTAAACTCAGTAAGGTACTTCTTTATTTGAGGTGTGGAGAAATTCAGGAGCTGCTGCTTCAGTAACATGCAACTGTTAAATTATTACAACTACTTCTACTCTTTCCACTTTTTCCCTTCATTATGAGTAATAAAATGAAGGTATTTCTTACAGTCAGTCATCTAAAGTCCTTACCATATGAATTGTAAAAAAACAGATACCAAACAAGGCAAGTCTAAATACCTTGAACCTTGCTAGCAATATTAAGTTAAAATGTCTGCTGCAAAGCCAATTAAAGTTGGTCCCAAAGACTCACATTTTCCACAGTCTGCTGGCATGGTTGATGCTTGTTGGCAAACATGCCGAATAGAGTCTTCTTACTAAATAGGTCAAATGATAACAATGGTAGACACTGCAAGCTAACTATTATGGAAGAATTTCACCACTTTAAAGGGTCTGCAGGCCAAGAAGAAATGATGCAGCAGAAAAAGACCACCAGAAAATGCTGACATTTCTGATCCCTGCTTTTGACTCTGCATCCCACACCTCCTGGACAAAGTGGGAGACTTAGGCTTGAATCCTAAATACTCTATGCCCACATGTAAGCCATTATGGGTAACTGTGCTTGAAATTTAATTCCACATCTGCTCTTCTGCAGCCTTTGGAAATCTTATGCATTTCTCTGACAATTGTTTGCAAAGGCCATAATCACAGGCATCTGTAACTGGATCCCCAGCTACAGGACAAAACACCACATAATCCTAAGAGGCTTTCAGTCAAAGCTTACTTGGTTTCTTGTGTCTTTTGCTGTCTTTAAAATTGCACTAAGCCTTCAATTTACAGAGAGCGCCGATTAGCATTGGTCTGAAGGTGGCCCAAGCCCCCTGTATCGTCCCCACCACACAGCCAGCACAAATCCTTATCATCTCCCTTCTGGCTGTGGCCTCCCTGGCCCACCTTCGGAAAGAAGCCTTATGGCTCTGGAGGACGCAATCTCAACTAAGGGCAAGTGAGGTCCCAGGGCCAGTTCATGTTCTCTGCCCCTCCCTCCGGTGGTTCCAGAATCGCAGGAGACATGAGGATGCACCCTAGTTCCAAGTGGCCAAGAAAATAGATGCACTGGTACTTTTCAAATTCTTTCACTTGGGTCACTCAGAAGCTGGATCTATCTTTTCTAATTCTAGCTGACCAATAGTCTGACGTGAGACCTTAAGCAACAAAACTAACTTCCTGTGTCTGTTCCATATTGTTTTTTAATTTGTTTAAGAGATAGCATCTTGCTCTGTGGCCTAGGCTGGAGTGCAATGATGCAATCATAGCTCACTGCTGCCTGGAACTCCTGGGCTCAAGTGATCTTCCTGCCTCAGCCTCCCGAGTGGTCAGGAATACAGGTGCCCGCCACTGCACCCAGCTTGTATTTTTAAAAATTTAACAGCAACCATTTCTTTAAAAAAATTCCTGAACTGTTCTTTCATTCTGTAAACACTCGCAAGAGTCAAATGGAAGAAGTTCTTGTACCAACAAGGCCACATACTGATTTAGTAACCTTGGGCAAATAACACTCCCATCTGGGTACCTTAGTTTTCTAATCTAATGTCTAGCCATCTCCTATATTTTCTAATGAGAAACAAAGGTAACAATGTACACAGAAGTGTTCTTCAAAGGATGAAGCTCTGTAAAAAGCTAAGATATCATTACTGCTGTTATCCTCTTCAAAAGCTCCATGCTGATGTTTAAGAGCTCTGGGGCCAGCCAGGCAGGGTTGATAAAAGTTATTTAACCTCTCTAGCCTCAATTTTCTCATCTGTAAAGTGGAGATAAAATAATGGTCCCTGACACTGTTAGTGTGAGGAATAAATAAGTAACTGCAGAGAGAGCACTTAAAATGGTGCCTGACTCAACAAATGGCACCTAATGTTAGTTACTCTCCTTATTCATAGTGAATCCTGTGTTGTTTTATCAGCCGCCTTTCAGAATAACTGTTTACAAGTCATTCTGTTTTAGTGTGCTAAGAAAAGGGGGGATACTAATACGTATTGTTACATATCTCATTTAATCCTGCCAACCATCATGTGTGGCAGATTTTATTATCCCCTTTTTACATGAAGTTCAGAAAGGTCAAGTGGCTGTCAGGTGGCAGCCAGGATTCAAAGACAGGCCTGGATGACCCAGACTGTGCTTTCTATTGCATCCAGTTGCCATTTAGATACAAAGTGGGAGAATAACAAAGGCATTTCTTAAAACAATTAGAAGTCGGCCAGGCGCGGTGGCTCATGCCTATAATCCCAACACTTTGGGAGGCCGAGGCGGGTGGATCATAAGGTCAGGAGATCAAGACCATCCTGGCTAACATGGTGAAACCCCATCTCTACTCAAAAACAAATCAGCTGGACATGGTGGCACGCGTCTGTAATCCCAGCTACTCGGGAGGCTGAGGCAGAATTGTTTGAAACCAGGAGGCAGAGGTTGCAATGAGCCGAGATCACACCACTGCACTCCAGCCTAGCGACAGAGCTAACTCCATCTCAAAAAAAAAAGATAAATAAATAAAAAATAAAAATAAAAATTAGAAGTTATCTAATTTATATGGGAAGTGCAAAAAACAGCATTAGATTTGGACTTAAGCTGTGAAGACTGTTCAAATGGTGCCTACTCTTGCCCTCCTTTCCCTGTCCCTCCTCAACCTGCACCCACATGAATAGGTGAGCAGAGACTTCTGCTGCAGGGCCAGCCTTGTGCACTTCTCTACAGCACTCGCCACTCAGCAGCATACGTGCTGGTTCATGTCTGCCTCCTCCAGCAGACCATGGGTTAGTTCCTTGAGGACGGTCACTATGTCTGGTTCACCACATATGCCCAAGGCCTCCCCTAATGCCCAGCCCAGAACAGGACACAACACAGTTAACTGAATAAATACATGGATGGTGGCTATCCAGATACTCCCTGATGTACCAAGGACTGGTTCATTTGACAATTATTGTAAGTTAAAAGGGGCCCAAAATTAAACCTAACCCCTGCAGGTCGTCATCTCAGAATATGACCTGTGTCACATGTAAGACCACCTCTTGTAAATGGCATTTCATTAGTCTATGTAATTAGACATACATATAACTAAAATATATTTATATCATTATGAAACTTGCCTGCTATGAAATGCTCTTGCATCATTATACAAACACCCGCACTTTCACACACAGGGCTCTACTAGAGCTAGTTCGTTATGATAGCTCTTTTCTATCCCTTTTGGTCCAGGAAGACCTAGCCAGGAACAACAACAACAACAACAAAAATGGGCAACAGTGTTAGAGGTATGTTGTAATGAAAAGCTACCTTTAGGTCATTATCTTTCCGCCTTGACAAGTATCTGGCAAGAGAGCAGATACAAACATAAGCAAAAGGAAATCAAGGTCTTTATACTATACCTAGAACTTTAAAGTCACTTTATCTTACCTCTTGATTTTTTCCAACTATACTGAAGTCATTTTTCCTTCTGCTTTCACATCTTTTTTTAACAACTAATAAATACTATAAAGTTTCTATCAAAGATAGTGTGGTGGGATGTTATTCAATTTTTTTTTTTTTTCCAGTTTAGAACTGGGTCTTCCTCCTGAGAAGAATCACAGAGGCATACAATTCTCTCTTAAAATTTAAGTGTAAAATTGTTGGACAATTTATTTTTTGAAACATCTATGATGCTTACTCTTGGATTTAATACAAGTCAATGTACTCTTGTTACAAAGGGCCTTTTACCCAGAATACATTTATATTTCACTAAATAGTCATACAAAACCTAGAAATAGTTATATCACCCATGCTGGAACATTTAATATTACCAAAATAAAGTCATAATACCTCTCTAGAAGATGTCCTCTAAATGGATAATGCAGATCATGCCTTTTGTTACCACTGGCTTATAGCTAAGAATGTTTTCTAGTCTCTCAAAGGCCTCCGATTCTATTTAGGGATCTTTGACCCTTTATACCTGGGGGTTTGTGACATTTCTGAGAAAATCAGACTGTTTCCCACTAAAAATTAGCCAAATATTTCTCAGCCAAATTTTTTTTTTTTTTTGCCATAAAAAAATTAGCCAAATATTTAACCTAGTGACACACTGAATGCACTAATTTGTGGTGGAAGAGGGAAATCTGACTTCCTATTTTTGTAAAATCTCCTCAGGCTTAGTCCCTATCTATACAGAAAGAAACTCCCAGGAAGTCAAACGCTCATGACTTGGTGTGTACATGTGAAGTTTACAGAAAAAAATGAAGACAAGGGCTAACCCCCTAATGACCAATGTTTGTTCCCATGACCAAAGAACAAATGAAATTCAAAGAACGGGGGAAGAAGTTGACCTCAAGTGCCCTGCAACATTTTTCCCTTTGCAGCTTTTGAAACTGTTTAGTTTCTTTATCTTTATTAGGACATTTTCCTCATCAAATTAATGAGTCACTAAACAAAAGGCTCACTAAAATGTTTACCTCTGAGAATAAACTATCTGGTAAGACTCTAGCAGAAAAGACAAGTCATAATTTGCCATTACTTTTCAATGAAATCATCTGGGAAAAGCAAGGCAGAAAGTGGGGGTAGGAAGAGAGGATGACAACATAAAATTCAAAGCAAATCCCGAGACCAACTCCAAGAAAATGTTTGTGATCCTTTGTGTCCTGTAATCCTTGACATTGTCCTCTACCCTTCTGCCTTTATGGAACACTTTCTTTCTGACAATTATTAAATAAGACATTCTTGTGGAATACTTGGCTTTGTTAAAACCAACTCTTGCACAAGGGAAAAGAGGAGAGGAGAAGCCAGGAGACCCTGTGCCGTGGGGGCCGCAGAAACAGAAAGGAAGCTTACTAGTTGAGGCAGCAAGAGCAAACACAAGGCACATTTAGAACATGGATAAGAAAAAAAAATAAAGGGCAACACATATAATCACCAGGTTTTCTTATAGTTCTTTCTGGGCACACACAACTGACATGAACATGTGGTTGGCAGGTCTGAGAACTGAGTCCTAGAGACTGAGAGCTGGCAGAAGGGCTGGGAAGGGGGCACTATATCTGCTCCATCTGGAGAGTGTCTGATCGCCATGGTTCCCTTCAACTCATTTTCATTTGATGGTCTTTTCACAGTGCTCAAGAGCACACAGTCTTCCATTAACAGGCAGTACAATAGTCTTTTAACAAGCAACACGGACCTACAGTGAGAGGTCAAAGAGAAGTCAGATGCGTGGCAACAGAATTCCAGCCAGGAAATTCTGGAAGACTCCAGAAGTACTCAAGACATGGCAAGGCATTCTCTCCCAAATGCTCAGGAAGGACAGAGAGCACCTCCCTCGAAGGAGTGCAGGATGGATGCCTCAGATTTCAGAGGAAGCCTCTGCAGATCCACAGCAAATTCTACTGAGGGAATTCTTTCCTCAAGAAGACTCTCCAAGAGTAACAAAAAGTCAGAGCTAATTTGGGTTTGTCTCCTGTGTAGTTTCTAGTTCTCAGTGTAAACTGCATAAATTCTCTACCTGGTGCAGGGAGCAGGGTGCTGTTTCCTTTTCTCTCCACCAAAGTTTCACGATTCTATACGAGACTGGCCCTTCTTGATTGAGCATCTTTTGCTTTCTTCACTTCCACTTTCATCTACATTAAGTTCTGCCTGATTACTCTTCAACTTAGTGAAAAAAATCAGATACAGACACACATACACACACACACACACAGAGTCAGCTGAATTACTCCTGGCCATCCAGGTTGGTCTTTCTGAATTTTAAAAATGATTCAGAATGGGGAGTTATTGTTTCTTGGGTACAGAGTTTCAGTTTTGCAAGATAGAAGAGTTCCAGAGATGGTGGTGATGGTTGCACAACAGTGTGAAAACATTCACTACTACTGAATTGTATGTTTAAAATGTACATTTTATGTTAAGCGTATTTTATCACAATTAAAAACAAAAGCCAACAGGTGTTCCCATGCCCGGTTGTGGCAACTCTCGCAGAATCTCCGTCCCTAGCGTCTGCTTGGAAGCAGTCACTACACGGCAGTTCTGGGACACTACCGGGTGCTGACATTCGTTCACAGGGCACGAAAGGAAATGCCAGCTGCTGCCCACAGTGAGTGCTTTTCCCAGGAAGTAGGCACAGTATCTGCATCAGGGACGCCTGATTCACTTCTCATCCTCGTGGGAATCAGGAGAAAGATTTCACAGCCCTGAAGTACAACATCTAGGTTCCTGGAGTTAAGGAAAAGAAGAGCTAAAGTCAAGAATGCAAGGTCCTGAGATCCCTGGTAACATCTTTCCACCTCTTGTTTTCCGACTGAGGAAGACAAGCCTGGGGCCTTAAAGGCCCCAGCTGTCTCTCCCAGGCACCTCTCCCTTCACACTCCAAAAACAATATCATTTTCATGACAGAAAGCTCTTTTTAAAAATCCTCCATAAGATCCTCACAGACCTGGTCCCTGTCTCCAGAAGGTCACGGTTTCTGATATACCATTGTGACCACACTAGTTGAAACATATGGGTAACAGGTGAGCGTACTAAATCAATATTTGAATAAGCAATGACGTACTTATAATACATCTGGTAGTGGTCAAGGACACACACTCTCTGGGAGAAGAGGCAACCTGAGAAGTAATCAGACCAGAGACTGGAAGGACCAAGTGTGTGTGGAAGAACCTGAGAGCTCCATACACAGCCTAGAGGAGCAAGGCTGGACCAATTGTCTATGAAGGCCTCACTCACAAACCAGACGGCATGGTTGTCCCCAGTCCTTCCCTACTCTGAAACCTATCCACAAGCTGACCCAGGGCACCCTGCTTGATGAGGCAAGAAGGAGCGGGGATGGAGAGGATATCTCATTCCTATTCGTCTTCAAGGTAACACACACAAAAATAGCAAACTCTTGTGTGGTGCTTATTATGAACCACTCTTCCAGTAACTCGTAGATAGGAACTCATTTAAGCCTCACAAGCCCAGGTACTGTTTTATCCACTGACAGAGAAAGCAAGATAGAAAAAGGTTAAGGAGCTTGCCCAAGGTTTCAGAGCTAGTTAAGTATGGGGGCCAGACAGTTATCCTGGCTCTTAGACTTTATGCAATTCTGCTTCTCTGAAACAATGGCTATTTTTGTAACACTAGACAAGAAGAGAGGCTTAAAGACATTCGGCCCTATGTAGCATGTTAACTCTGCTCCCCTATTTTTAGCGGGAGAGGCAGCATGGCTTTGTATAGACATCCTCCGACTCAACTTGGGCAGGATGTCAGCTAACTGTGTGGCCTTGGACACATTAATTAACTATGAGCTATTCACTGCATCTGTAATATATGCTGTCTAATGTATCTGTAAGGGTTAAATCAAGTTCCTAGCACACACATAATAGATAGAAGCTATTATTCACCCAGGTGAAAGCTCCAAAAACAAGCAGCTGACACACAGCCACCATCTAACAAATTAATCAAAATCCTGTAATAAAGTAATAGTGGCTATAAGCTTAAACTGGCACGCAGCAGTCAGTTCATAGCCAGAGCCCTACAAATCATGAACAGTTCCTTCACCACACTGTTTGGGTAGGGATTCTATAATTTTTCCTAAGTGTTCCCCTGGGATAAGAACCAAGACACAAGAAAGAGAGAAGGGACAAACTTACAAGTTAGCAGAATGTTTTACTTAAAAACACAGTGCAAAAGTTGAAGACAAAAAAACTTGACATTTTATAATAGTCTTTGTTTGATTCTAGAAAGCCAAACAGTCCCTAATTACTAAATCACATATAGAACGGACATAGCCGCCCACGACCAAAGAAAGAATATAAATTGCATGTCACATCTCAACTTCAGAGAGAAACCATCTGATGTGGCTAGCTTTCTGAGTGGGTGCTAGCATTGTGTTCTTTCCTTGCCCTTAGAGGAGAGTCTGGGGACCAGCCTGGCTGGCCTAGCTGTCTCTCAGGGACCAGATAGCAAACTTTGTACCCAGCATGTTTCGAACTCACACTCAAGAATGTAAAAATAATCAGCAATGCCATCTAAACATGCACTGATGAACAGTTTTCAGAACTGCTTCAAACCAGAAACTAAGGTAAAATAACAAGTTAGACAAGCCATATGCAGACATCCCGCCTCCAGTCAGGACGCAGGGATTCTCCTTCCTGGAGACAGACTATATTTTTACAACAGGCTTTTCTATTTTCCTTACAGATTGCTTCAACTATAACAGCACAAACCAAACATCTGAAATAATGAGTCACCTACTGGCTTGAATCCGAAGCACCAGGTCAAATGCAGTTTAAGCCACGTCAGTGCTTAAAGGCAACCCTCATGTGGTGAGTGGACAGATTTCTGCCACCAGAAATCTATAAGCCCTTTCCACCTAGCTGAACAATGTCTCAGTGTGGAAGGCAAGACAAGCGTTTCTAGCGTTCAGGACCATACTAGGAGAATCTTCTTTCTTCCTTTTTTTTTACACAGGGTCTCACTCTGTCACCCAAGGTAAGTGCAGCAGCATGACCACTGCTTACTGCAGCCTTGAACTCCTGGGGTCAAGCAATTCTCCTGCCTCAGCCTCCCGAACAGCTGGGACTACAGGCTTAAGCCATCACACCTGGTTAATTTTTTTTTTTTTTTAACTTTTTTGTAAAGACAAGGTCTCACTATGTTGACCTGGCTGGTCTTGAACTCCTGGCCTCAAGCAATCCTCCTGCCTTCGCCTCCCAAAGTGCTGATATTACAGGAGTGAGCCACTGTAGCACCCAGCTGTTCCTTCTTTCTTAATATGCCTCTCTTTGGAGGTGATTCCTGATGAGGAAAAAACAAAAAAGAAACTCAAAAACTTACAGCATTTTTTCCTATAAGCATTCTGGTAAAGGGGAGTCCAAGAGAAAGGAGGTTTAAATGAATAATAATGATATTAAGTAACATTACAAATATTGTTTGTGGATTTAAGTTTGTTCTTGATTCTACAAAATATGAAAGTCAAAACATTCTTTCATCGGTTAAAAAGCAGCCCTCTCTGCAGCTGTTCTAGACTGAACTGAAGATGACAAAGCTTATAATAAATTATAAGCAACCCTCATGACATCTAAATTATACATTGATTTTCCTCCTTCACAATATCATTATAATGTCTACAATTAAAGCCAGACAAATATTGGAAATTGAATTGAAAAGATATATAGTTACAAGATTACTTCTCAAGAAAGATGCAAGGAGAAAGGGTCCTCATCCCAAAAGACTGGACTTGCGGGAAACACAAGCTCACATCATGCTACAGAAGGTAAGCAGCTGCCTAGAGGATGACCTCTCTGATAAAAGAGTAAAGCATGCAGGCATGAACAAATCAACGAACATTTGAATGAAACAGCCCTGGGATCACAAAGTTCCAAGAATATTTTTCACGAGTCTCACAGTGCCCAGTTTTCCTTTAACATAAGTCTGTCTTAGCTTTTCTAAGACATACCTGATGTGATAAAGAGAAACCTAGTAAAAATGATTGAGCTTCCTTGGCAATCTTTGTGACTCCTACCTATTCATTCCAACTCTGCTTAGGGATAAAAGTGTCATGTGCCTGTCTGAAATTGTCTCCTACAGCCATGTCTGAATTATCTAAAAGTCAGGACACCTCCCCGCCACGGTCCCAGAACCCAGCTAGGAACCCAGAAAAGGCATCTACCAAGGAAATGCTGCCCAAAGCCCAGTGAGCCACATTCTGATGCTGGTAGGTTGTCAAGTATAAGCAAAAATCCAGAAAATACAAATTCTTCCTTTGATAATAATATTGACAGTTTCTTCTGCTTCTAAATTTTTGCCTTCTTCCCATTAAACCACAAAAATTAAATGACTCTAGGTTGCCCACACTGCACAGTCTATAGTCATATGAAACTAAAATTTAAACTCATAAAAAGAAATTCAATTACTATTGACTAAACCGCAAAGTAATATTTAACACACCAAACAATAATTTTGTAAGCAGAGCAAACTGCCAAACCTGGTTCTCAGCCATTGTTTCCATATCACAGTCACCTGTGTGACTCGGGAAAGTCACTGATGATCAGCAAGCACCATCCTCGGAGAGGAAGGTCTGGTGGGGCTGGGGTGCAGTGGAAACAGCCCAGGAGCGAGGCGCCAAGAGAGCAGCAGTCTAATCCCAGCTAGACTTTGCACTTCCTGGGTGGCCTCTGGGACACCACATCTCTTCCTTATGTTTCCTCACAGGGAGCTCTAAAATGGGGGCATTGTATGAAAAGATAATCTAAATCTCTTCCAGTTTTCTTTCAATTTTCTCCCAACCCCATAGTTTTTTCCACTTAGGAAACTAATACAAGTTTTTCTAATTTTTTCCCAAACCCTGTTTTTTCCACTTAGGAAACTTAAAGGTCTCTTTGTGTGGAACAGAAGAAAAAATAAAGACAAATATACCAAAGTGTGTCTCAGAGCAGAGTGATTCAACATGACGTAAGAGTTTGTGTGGGAGAGTGGTGAACTGACATGGCAGATTATGGAAGACCGTGAACAAGAAGCTCGGAAAGTCAGAAAACTCTAAGACCCAATTCTTCAATTCTTCCTTCTTTGTTTTTCTTTTTAAGGTATAGAACAGAAGAAAAGTTGGGAGGAAAGAGAAAAGAAGTAACAAATAAGTCAGTAGTATTCAATGAACACTTATCAAATGTGCATGATGGTATGTTATAGGAATGAGAAAGAATTTAAGTGAACAGCAACATGGCCTCTGAACTCAAGCTATCTGTGATGGAATTCAGTGCATCATACACACTGAACTAGCATCTTCATATGCATTGGTATCACTGGGCAAGCTTGCTAGAAAATACAGACACCTGGGTTCCACACCCCTCTTCCCAAACATTATAAATCCATTTCCAGGATGCAGAGCCAGAAATGTTTTTGTTGTTCACCAAAACTTGACAACCACAAACTAAATAACAATGGAATCCAACTCTTGAATAATGCAGTTAATACAAAGACTCCTTAAGGCAACCCTGACTTAGTTATAGATAGCAAATATAGGTTAAAGCCCGGGTTCCCACTCCACGTGTCACGATAATCTGGAGAGCCACGGCAAACTCACAGGAGCATGAAGGGATATTACCATTTTTTAAGAAAAGCATGGTGAAGTGTGGGAATTATACAAACTACTAGTTCAAGTTAATTCACAAAATGCATTACATTCCTTTTGATGACATCGTCTCTTTGTGAAACTGGTTTTTACAATTACTATGATAATAAACCAAGCACATTTGAACATCAATGTGGAACAGGAAACCAAGGTGGGAATGTCAAATCTAACTTGGAGGCTTGCAAAGCCAGGAGGTATCCAACAAAGAAACACAGCTCACTGGTAAATGAAGGTGGTTATTCAAGAACAAAGTAATTTTATAAAAAGAAAAGCATATTTTCTTTCAATTTATACATACTACTTTTTCAAATGGCCCTTAAGTTGTTAGAACAGAAGTACCTATTAGGTTGTTTGTATGTAACTCCTAAACAAAACTGTTAAGTCCCTACTTTGGAAAAATTAACTAGACACTTAGAGGACCAAGAACAGAGAAAGTTTGGGAACTTCTGGGTCAAGACAACTTTACAATGGGATTTTATAGCATAAAAACATAATTCACTCCAACAAAATAGATCTCATGTTTCCTTCGGATAGATAAAGCATTCTAGTGGCATTCCAGAATACTGCTTTTCAAAGTAGTCTCAAATGAGAACAATGATAATCACGAATATGTCTGTCCACTGATTGGTCAATAACTGCATGAATCATTTTCTTCCATGTTATATTTCAAATACCATTCCAAAGTAAAAATGTATAGATGTATTATCTTGCTTTCATAGTATTATTACACTTGTACAACGCCTTCAAATTTATTTCACAAAACTTGAACATACGGTAATTTCAGTAACAGCCTTCTTAGACAATCCAAGTCCAGTTATCCCTAGCTTTCAAGCACCAGTCACAGAAGTGCTGCGCTCACTGCACCTGCTGGTCTGCCTAAGTCCCCAGCCAGTCCTACTCATCCTCCAGCCCTTGCTTGGCTCAGCCATACTGTTTTATCACACAGCGTCATTCCCCTATCCTTCCAAGTGTTATGGATAAAGTTCTATCTTCTCAATTAATGTAAATTGTACTTTGTTAGAGACAACCATGATTATTAGAGATAAAAACTTCCCAAGATTGAAAGCAAAGGGCAAACCCTACTTCTTTTTATTTATTTTTTTTTGCGGGGGGTGGCGTTGGCAGACAGAGTTTTGCTCTTGTTGCCCAGGCTGGAGTGCAGTAGCTTCATCTCAGCTCACTGCAACCTCTGCCTCCTGGGTTCAAGCAATTCTCCTGCCTCAGCCTCTCGAGTAGCTGAGATTACAGGTGTCTGCCATCACGCCGAGCTAATTTTTTGTATTTTTTTTTTTTTTCTAGTAGAGACAGGGTTTCACCATGTTGACCAGGCTGGCCTCGAACTCCTGACCTCAGGTGATCCACCCACCTTGGCCTCCCAAAGTGCTGGGATTACAGGCATAAGCCATCACTCCCAGCCCCTATTTCTACCAGGTAGAGCTTTATTAATGACAGACCATCATGCCTACACACAGATCCTGCTTGCCAGTTCAACAATTAAGTGAGTAACAAATGTAAAGTCTTGCTGCCTAGCCCATGAGATCTTGTCTAGTTGTGACGTAGTACAAATAATGGCAGACAATGAGAGACAGCCTTCAGCAAGTACAACTGCTTCAACAATTCCGAATGCTTCCCATCCCTTAAAATCTGAGATTTTTCAAACTATCCCCCAAATTATTGGTAGTTTCTGAAGTTCTCTCTACATAGTGCCTGAAAAGACACATTTTTGAAATGACTGTTCAGAGTCAAATCTCTGACTACAAGAAAATGTTAAGTGATCAAGAAAATCTTGTAACTTTATGGCAACTAACCTCTCACTCAGATTAATAATGAACATGAGCTACTTCCCAGGAAAGCCGGGGAGATCAAACAACAGCTTATTCACGGTGAAAATTATTTTGAAAGACTAAAGTTGATAGCATTCCACCTACTAAGTTCCTGAATAGTTCTAAAAATTTCAGCATGAGGTTCTTCAAGATGAGCCTTCCAAGTAAAAAATTTACAAATATATTCTTGTCAAGTGAGCGAACTAGATACCAATTCTAACAAAAGCTCTGTTATTTCATGTTTTTCTCCCCACAGATGGCCACACCAAAGTTTCAAAGTAAGAGTTTATCAGTAAGCTCTTCAGTTTGGGGTTGCAGGTGATTAAAAAAAAAAAGAAGAAATTAAAATTACAGCCTGGGTCAAAAGACAATTCCTCCACCTTCTGAGTTTCAAATATCAAATTATAAAACTTTCAGCGAGAGGCCAGGTGCAGTGACTCATGCCTGTAATCCCAGCACTTTGGGAGGCTGAGGCAGGTGGATCACCTAAGGTCGGGAGTTCGAGACCAGCCTGATCAACATGGAGAAACCCCATCTCTACTAAAAATACAAAATTAGGCAGGCGTGGTGGCACATCCCTATAATCCCAGCTACTCAGGAGGTTGAGGCAGGAGAATTGCTTGAACCCAGGAGGCGGAGGCTGCGGTGAGCCGAGATCATGCCATTGTACTCCAGCCTGGGCAACAAGAGCGAAATTCTGTCTCAAAATAAATACATAAAGCTTTCAGAGAAATAAATGACAAGCAGACAATATACTTACGTCCTCAGAGAGATATTACTAACAAAATAGTATGAAGAACGTTGGTAACTAAAGTCAAAGGTTCTGGCTCAGAAAACACTTTCCACAATGGAACATAAATAGCAGATGACCAGGACAATGTTTTATTTTGGCCTGTGTCTGAACTCAAATTAGCCATTTAAAAAAAAAGTTAACTGAAACTCCAAAAACACTAGAAAGTAAAAGAAAATCAGATTTAAATCTGCCCAACACTTGATCCGCATGTGTGCCATTTGCTCCAACCCCACATCAGAGTGACCCTGCAGGCCCTGGGGGTACTCAAGTCCAAAAGATCAAGTAACAACAAGCAGAGAAGCCTCAGAGGAAAAACTGTGAAAACACAATCGAGTAGAACAATTCCTACCATTTGGCCTAGTGATGAAAGGAGAAATGAGGTGTCATTGAGGATGATAAATATTTGGACCCTTGACTTCTCTGTGAGGATAAAGCAACAGAACAAACACCTTTTCTTGAAGGGATGATTTGGTTTGCCTTGAGATTTACTAAGCTGAGATGATTCAGCCATGTTCACAGTTGAGAAGGCAGGTCCCAGAGCAGACAGTACCAAGAATGTACAGACACGGCCCTCTCACTGAATTCCTCTGTCCAGGGGAAGTTCCCACTAGCAATGTGAATTATTCTCAGGCTTGTACATAATTAATATTGATGGTGAAGGGCCCCGTAGCTTAGGCAGCCTCCCCGAAAAGGAGCTGTTTACTCTTTAAGAACAAACTAATAACGAGTAAATCTAATAAGACTATAAACCGACCAGGCACAGTGGCTCACGCCTGTAATCCCAGCACTTTGGGAGGCCGAGGTGGGTGGATCACGAGGTCAGGAGATCGAGACCATCCTGGTTAACACGGTGAAACCCCGTCTCTACTAAAAATACAAAGAAATTAGCCAGGCGAGGTGGCGGGCGCCTGTAGTCCCAGCTACTGGGGAGGCTGAGGCAGGAGAATGGTGTGAACCCGGGAGGCAGAGCTTGCAGTGAGCCAAGATCCTGCCACTGCACTCCAGCCTGGGCGACAGAGTGAGACTCAGTCTCAAAAAAAAAAAAAAAAAAAAAAAAAGACTCTAAACCATGTGTGTGTAGCAAATTTACACCACCAGTGAATTCCACAGCACTAGAAGGGAAAGAAATCATTCCAGCTCCTCACGCACAGTCTCTAGGGTGGGCTGAACACAGGATGAAATCCTCTCCGTTGGCTGCATTCTCATGAGGCCATCTGCAAACGTGCTGGAGAAAGAAGAGAAGCCAGAGGACTTGGAGGGTGGAGACGCTGGGGGAATGCTCCTGCTCCAACTTTCAGTCTCTTCACGGTAAAGTCATTTCCCTCAGAGCCTGCGTTCATCCTGCACTGGAAACACAGCTGTGTCACCACACCCCTAGTTAAACACTGCTACACAATCTCAAACATTGCTGCTGTCAGTACGAAGGAGTCAATGGGTGTGGGGAAGTTTCCCTTAAAATAAAAAAAATTTTAAAAAAACTTCTTATAAACTGTATTTATGTGGAAAAAATACACAGATACAACTTGAGACTCCCCACTACCCCTTCAAAAAAACTCATGAAATACGGTATTACTTTGAAAAGAAGTTCCACTGAAATTTCCAGAAAAGGCAGAGTATACTTATCTGATGTATACTCTGGAGAAAGAATAACAAATCATTGATCTGAAAGTGTACACAGGGTTAAAGGAGACGATGATGGCAATGGAGAAGGGAAAAAAGAAAAAGATAGTAAGACCCAATGATATTGACAACTTCTTTGACTTTCTGAAATTAGCTGGTTGTAAAGTAGAAAGATTTCTGTTAATGTCACAGAAACGTGAAAGATGCAATATTTGCAAAACCCAAACAACTTAAAATTCTTATCCACCAGCTTCACTAAAGGCATTTTATTAAGCTAAGGAATACGGATTGAAAGAACATATCCTTCTCAAATTCTCCATTCTTTCACCCAAACAAAAAAGTATGGCACCAGAAGAGAATGGTATAAGTTTGTCACATAGATGTGATTTAGATTTAGTCCTCATTTGTTTGTTATTTAAGAATGCCTCCCTGTAGGGGAGTGTGTCTGACTCACAGGGACCCTTCACCATCAACACCAATTCATATACAAGCCTGAGAACTTCTCCTGGGCAGAGGAACTCTGATCTGGAATTCAGTGAACACACCCAACAGGACACCTGGCGCCCAAGGCCTTGGGGGAACACCCTGCCAATGCTGCATGCAACCCAACCCAGAGGTCTACACCACTTGCCCTGGTCAGAACCAATCATGGCAGCTCTCATTTACTGAGCCTTAGGAGCCAGGCCCATGCAATTAATCCCTTCATGGCAATTATCTCATTTAAACCTTACTACCACCCACAATGAGGTAGGGTTTTGTTTTTTGTTTTGTTTTGTTTTGTTTGAGACAGAGTCTTACTCTGTCACCAGGCTGAGATCGCAGGGGCGCGATCTCAGCTCACTGCAACCTCCGCCTCCTGGGTTCAAGCCATTCTCCTGCTTCAACCTCCCGAGTAGCTGGGACTACAGGCACACACCACCACACCCAGCTAATTTTTGTATTTTTAGCTGAGACGGGGTTTCACCATGTTGGCCAGGATGGTCTTGATCTGTTGACCTCGTGATCCGCCCGCCTCGGCCTCCCAAAGTGCTGGGATTACAGGCGTGAGCCACCGTACCCAGCCGAGGTAGGTATTATACACATTTTAGCAAGATGGAAACTGAGACTCGGCGGGGTTAAGTAACTGATTTGGATGTTACAACCTGTGCTCTTAACCACTATACTGAATTTTCTCATTTACTGATTGGCCTACAGCAAGCAAAGTCTCAATTCAGATATCTGAAAACTATTATCCCTGTATCAGTAAAAAGGGTTTAAACCTCCAAGTCAATTCTTTTTTCCTTCCAGTTGTTTTCTTCTTTCTCATAATATGCCCTCAGAGGGCTCTTAAAACAAATGGGAAGTAGCAATATGGAATAAGAGCTACAAATGAGTCCATACCCTTTACCAGAAAATTTTCTTTGGAGAAATATATCCGCAGGAATGGACCCCAAGAGAGGGGGAAAAGCAATCTGCTTAAAGATGTTTGCGGGCGTGGTGGCTCATGCCTATATTCCCAGCATGTGGGACGCTGAGATGAGAGGATGGCTTGAGCCCAAGAGTTCAAGACCAGCTTGGGAAACAAAGCAAGACCATACTCTACTAAAAAATTTTTTTCAGTTAAAAAAAATTTTTTTTTTAAAAAACCACAGATGTTTGTAGCATTATTTATGCCCACTTCAAACTGGAAAGACCTCGAATACCCTGATTTGGGGTTAGCTAAGTATACTATGACACAAAAAATGATGAAATACTAAATGAGCTATTCAAAATGAAGCAGAATGTGGGCCAGGTGCAATGGCTCACATCTGTAATCCCAACACTTTGGCAGACTGAGGCAGGAGGACTGCTTGAAGCCAGGAGTTTGAGGCCAGCCTGGGCAACATGACAAGACCCTACCTGCCTGGGTGACATAGCAAGACCCTATCTCTAAAAAATTAATTAATTTAAAATGAGTAGAATGCAGTTAGTGCAGATACATGGAATGTAAAATTATAATAATACTAAATATTTTAAAGCAATAGTATATACCTACCAGTTAAAATAATAAAATGGTCCCACATAGATACAATATCAGAATCAAAGTCAGGCCAGGCACGGTGGCTCACACCTGTAATCCCAGCACTCTGGGAGGCCGAGGCGGGCGGATCACCTGAGGTCAGGAGTTCAACACCAGCCTGGCCAACATGGCGAAACTTCGTCTCTACCAAAAATACAAAAATTGGCTGGGTGTGGTGGCGGGCGCCTATAGTCCCAGCTACTCGGGAGGCTGAGGCAGGAGAGGTGGCTTGAACCCGGGAGACAGAGGTTGCAGTGAGCTGAGATCATGCCACTGCACTCCTGCACTCCAGCCGGGGCGACAGAGCAGACTCCGTCTCAAAAAAAAAAGAAAGGAGGGAAGGAAGGAAGGACGGACGGACGGACGGACGGACGGACGGAAGGAAGGAAGGAAGGAGAACCAAAATCAGAGAGAAATGAAATGTAAATGAGAATTCAATCTGCTATACTCTCTTTTTTCTGGTTGTAAAACTAATAAAGAAGCAAAAACTGTATGAAAACTTCAAACAGAGAATAGATTGCTATGTGATCCAAGAAACTTGTATTCATGACGACACTACGTGCACACCCTGATGATAACTGAAGTTAATTTCTTAAGTTTTGTTATTACTGTACCTGTCTGCACTGTAGCTTCTTGAAGGCTGCCTTTAAAATAAAGTTGACAGTATCTCTGGGGAAAGTAACAAGGTACAAAGTTCTATCTACATCAGTGCTGCTCAGAAAACATTCCTTTAATCCTTTTGTTTATTCTATTCCCTGCATTTATGAACTCTCTAAATCCCTTCTACTTAAACCACAGCACTAAAGCACTAGGATTAAAGACGTGGTGAATTTTCTAACAGAATGTACTTAACTTTATGTCTGGGCAATGTGTTTGCACAGTTTCGCACTTTAGTGATTTGCTGAATGAACCTGTACGACATAATGTGCCTGAAAAACTCATCTTTCAAAATGTGTTTTATCAGAAAATATGACAGATTTCCATTGCTTCCCATAAGAAAAGGCTGTCCAGCCCCACTGCAGACTGAGTGTGTGTTACTGGGCTTCGAAAGCCAAGTGCAGAAGCCATGGCTTGGCTTGGATTTTCATTATATTTCAAACATTATTAAGGAGGCCATTTTAATGAAAAGTGTTACAATTAATTGTTACCCTCTTTGAGTGGCTAAAATCAGACATTCTATAGGACACCCAGGCAATCAATGCAACTTCAAAAGCTGGGGGGCATCAGGATCAAGACCAGCACTGATGCACTGCCTGGACTCTGAGCAGGGTGACTTATGTCTGGGAAATACACGGCCCTGACAAGGGCATCAGGGGATCTGTTTCATTGGCGACTCTCTGTGCCCTTCCAGCCTCTTTCAAAATACACATCAGGATTTTTAGGGTCTTTTATGTCATTATTACCGCCCCCATGACCATGTTACCGCCTTGAAATGGATAGAATGTACACAGGTCACCTAACAACACAGGCTTCTAAGATAAGTGAAATCAAAGAAAAGGCAGTACCTTTATGCTTCTACCTTAAAGGGTCAATTTTAATTAAATAATTCTTACTAAGCCACTTTCTCCTTTGATCTATCACAAAATTTCATTTAAGCATGAAGACACAACAACCTGCAGATCGATCATTTTTGGATTAATCATCTCTCCATCTTAAAATTCCCCAGAATTTAATATAAGCCAAAGACGAATTCTCTCTTCCTAGTACTGTCAGCAGACAATATTAATCACCTTACATACACAATCTGTTGTGAGGTTCTTCCAAAGCTTTCAC
Organism: Macaca thibetana thibetana; assembly: GCF_024542745.1. NCBI lineage: Eukaryota > Metazoa > Chordata > Mammalia > Primates > Cercopithecidae > Macaca > Macaca thibetana. The sequence goes on along the minus strand of NC_065583.1, from coordinate 102,881,012 downwards.
ACACATGCTATTTAACCCTCACAATCCCCATATAAAGTGAAATTGCTTTAGTCAGCTACACTCAATATCACATTTTACAAAATTAACTTCTCTAATATGAGGACTGATGAAATGATAACAAAATTAAACAGGTGTCACCTGCAAAAATTCTGTTCTCCTATGCAGAGCTCAATTTGATTCAGCTGATACTCACCAAGTGCCCACTCTGCCTCAGGCAAAGTGCTCCTGCATCAGGTTTCTTGAAGCAAACAAAACTTAACAAAATAACCTTATGCCAGTCCCTAAACATTTCTTTTTTAAAAACTGGTCTATGAAATCCAAAAGTCTAGGGCCTCCTTATTTGACAATTTTAATGCACTTTACTTTCCCAATGCCTAAGCGACCATCTGGTTTCAGATGAGCATCTCTACAAGCAGCCTTAACTTTTTTTATGCCACCAGGGACTAGGCAGTGAGTTACTGTGCTCAGTGCTATTTAATGTACAAGACAGAAATTTATTAAATGGCAATGAAGCAGTAATTACTAAGTTCCCTAGTGGCTCAAAAAGTCAGTAATTAAATACCACTTAAGACTGAGAGTTATTAAAAGGCACTAACGGAACAGTTCATTAAACAGTACCTTAGTGTCCTCAAAGGGTCATTTCCATACAACTCTCCATGATCAAACAGTCTCTGGGGAAATCCAGCTGTTTGCTGGGGGGAAAAAATGTGAATTATCACATAGTAGCCAACTCCAGCCAGAAACCCTGGCATTTGGCTGGACAGCTGAGCAAGAATTTTTTATTTTTTTTATTTTTTTGACAGAGTCTTGCTCTGTCGCCCAGGCTGGAGTACAATGGCGAGATCTTGGTTCACTGCAACCTCCACCTCCCGGGTTCAAGCAATGCTCCTGCCTCAGCCTCCCACATAGCTGGGATTACATGTGCCAACCACCATGCTCAGTTACTTTTTTGTATTTTTAGTAGAGATGGGTTTTCGCCACGTTGGCCAGGCTGGTCTTAAACTCCTGACCTCAGGTCATCCACCCGTCTTGACCTCCCAACGTGGTAGGATTACAGGCACGAGCCACGCGCTCAGCCTGAGCAAGCATTTTATTCACCATCCCCCCTTGCAAGTCCCTGGCATTCTGACTTGCCTAGGAACCTAGGCGCTGGGTGTAACAAGACAACACCCCCAACATGGTCCATCACAGTCTGTCTCTTTTACTGATCACACCCCAAGATGTAGTGTATCTTCCTCTTTATTTTATTTTATTTTTTTTCAGATGGAGTTTCCCTCCTGTTGCCCAGGCTGGAGTGCAATGGTGCGATCTCGGCTCACTGCAACCTCTCTGCCTCCCAGGTTCAAGCAATTCTCCTGCCTCAGCCTCCCAAGTAGCTGGGATTACAGGCACCCACCACTACATAAGGCTAATTTTTGTATTTTTAGTAGAGACGGGGTTTCGCCACGTTGGCCAGGCTGGTCTTGAACTCCTGACCTCAGGTGATCTGCCCGCCTCAGCCTCCCAAAGTGTTGGGATTACAGGCATGAGCCACCACCCACAGCCGATGTAGTGTGTCTTCTACCATAGGTTTGTATTTCGCCATTCTGACATGAATAAAAGACATTTAAAAATAATGTCTTTATTTGTGATTAGTTATTATCTAATCACAAATAAAATTTGCCATATTTCCTCTGAGAACCTCCTCCTAAATGTCTTTTTTGTGCATCTTAGTTACCTCCATCCAGTTGGTTCCCACCTCTCATTCCTGTTTTATCCTAGACTAGCCTCTTCACTAGCTGGTTCTTCCCTGTAGTTACTGACCCCAGTCTTCCCAATCAAAATTGAACATGAAAAGTCCATCTCCTCTAGAAAGCTTTACCTGATAAGACAAGACACTGAAAAATCTTCCAAATATGCCTTCAATTTCCAAATAAGTTTACAAAGAAAAGTAGTAGGCTCTTTTTTTTTCTCCTAAGCCGAAGTTACCTATGCATCTTGCTTGTTGTTGCAATAGTCTGAACAGGCAAAGTCTATACTTGGTAGATCTATGTAATGTCCAAAGGGAGCACAAAGTGAATGTTAAATATGAAATCACTCTAGGCAGTAAAAGAACACACACTAAAAAGCTTTTTAAGAAGATATGTGATATCCTTATCATTAGATGAACTCAAGAAAGTATAAAAGAAAGATAAGCAATTAAACAATGAACTGGTAAAAAGTTTCAGGTGACACCAGGGGATGGACAAATGAGATCAAGGAGATAAAGTTCAAAGAGGTGGAACCACAGGCATTAATCACATGGATCTGGGAAAACTCTCACAGACTGAAAGGAGCAGAGAAAACATTCTAAAAGGAACCAGAGATGCTCCTGAAAGCAGTGCCTCCTTAGCAGGAATGCCAGAATACTCACCTGAAGATTATACCTTCAAATAAGAATTATGTTTTAATGCTTATCAAATTACAAAACAGTATTTGCTACTTTTACTGACAAAAGCTCTCTTTAGCAAAGTTTTAGGAGTAATATGAAAATATGGAACATAATAGATTGCCCAAAATGGAGACTAATAAAGGGACTGTTTTAATTACACAACCTCCATGTGACAATTATTTAAAATACAAGTCAAGCAAAGACATAACTGCATTCTAGAATAATATATGGGAAAATACAATTGGGCTATATACTTTTGGTTTTTAACTACTGAAGCTACAAAATTCATCATTAAACTTCTCCCTAATTAGTGATCTAAATTATATTTGCCAAAAAAAAAAAGTGCCTAAAAACTCTCAGATATTTAGTGACTTAAAATACATTAGAGAATAATGTTAAAGTCAGCAAGAGGCTTTCCTTCTTTATGGGATAATAAAAAATGGCATGACCCTTCTGCAAGCAGTTTGTCAACCTGCATGAATATCCAAAATGGTTATACTCTGACTCAGGAGTTTTAATCCACTTACCATCATATAATTAGATAAGTGTAGTACAAAGATGTTTAATGGAGCATTATTCACAACTGGAAAAAATTCCATCTATAAGAGATTGTGGCCAGGTACAGTGGGTCATGCCTATAATCCCAGCACTTTGAGAGGCCAAGGTGGGTGGATCACCTGAGGTCAGGAGTTCTAGACCAGCCTGCCCAACATGGTGAAACCCTGTCTCTACTAAAAATACAAAAATTAGTTGGGTGTGGTGGCACAGGTCTATAATCCCAGCTATTCGGTAGGCTGAGGCAGGAGAATCACTGGAACCCGGGAGGCGGAGGTTGTGGTAAGCCGAGATCGAGCCACCACACTTTAGCCTGGGAAACAAAGCGAGACTCAGTCTCAAGAAAAAGAGAGAGAGAGAGAGAGAGAGAGAGACAGAGAGAGACAGAGAGAAGCTTGCTTACATAAATTACAGCACATCTATACAATGGAACATTCTCCAGATACTAAAAACCAGGTGTCTCTAAATTCATGACACATAAAGATTATCACAGTCCATTGTGAAGAAAAAGAACCAGTGTTTTCTGATACCTCATATCTGAGGTTCTGAGGGTGTATATGTGCATGATGATCATCAAAAAATGGGCAACAACAATTTCTAGAAAATGGGTATTTGACATGGTTTGCAATTTACTTGTACTTTCACCTATTGTTTGAATTTTCTACAATAAGCACTTTCTCTTTTGGACAGAAAAGAAACCAGAAAATTAAGCTCCTTTTATTTTGAAGGAAAAAAAGTCATTGGTGTACCTTAAAAAAAAAAAATCTTTTTGTGGAGAGAATAATAGCCATCCTTTATTTATAGGATGAAAATTCTCTGTCATACATCAGAAGCTCCGAATGGAAACAGCGAGAACTGCGGGCTGCTGAAACTCCTGCCCTGGGCAGCAGCTCCCAGCATTAATGGGAATCACCTACCTAAACCTGCCAGGGGATCAGAGTCACCTACCTAGCCTGCCAGGGGACCAGAGTCACTTACCTAACCTGCCAGGAGATGAGCTGAGCATAGCAAGCTCCAGTCAGACTCCACTCAAGTCACCCCACCCCAGGCAGACCACCAGCCTAGCCTCCCAGTCAGCAATGCCGGCACCCATGCCACACTGTAGGAAAAGAGCCCTTGGGTGGACTCTGAGCCCCACCAAGGGAAGGCAGGAATGCAGCGTCCTCGTTCAGGAGCTGCCAGCTGGACCTTCTGCATTCAGCACATGTTCCTGTCTGAGAAGGAAATGGCTACTAAATGGAAACTTCTTCAAGAAAAGGGTCTGGGAGAACAGAAAAGATTCAGATGCCTTGGGCTTGTTCCACTTTTCCATAGATGGAGCCACTGGGCCCCGAGAGACTCAGTCCACGGAGATGAGTAAGCCAAATACTGGCAAGAATCCACTCAGTAGCCAAGGGCCTGCTGGGGACCCAGAACGGTGGTGTGCATGGGAGGATGGCATGGCGAGCAGGAGAGGCCAGAAGGCCCTCTTTATGGGCTTCAGAAACCCAGGACACCAGCACATACCACATGAAGCAAAAAGCCTATGAATCCAAACAAAAAGCCTATGAATCCAAACAAAAAGCCTATGAATCCAAACAAACTCCAGGGAAAAGTGTGCCATCAGTAGTCCCGCTGGTACAGACTCTCCTCAAAATCCAGGCTCTAACAATGAAAGCAGCTAAGAAGAGTTGCACTCGCTGCTGCTGTCCCCTCTCCCTCCCGCACTTGCTCCCTCCCTCCCACACGCTCCACCTTCCTCTCCTGTGCATTACTGAATCATTGTTAATCCATTTGAAAAATGGCCACATGCATGGACTGAACCAACATTCTGACACACATCATGTGGCAAAGAGGAGATGTCATTAGACCACAAGCAAAAAGAAAGGAGCACTGCACGGGCGTTAACAGAATACTTAAGTGCCCTCCTCAAGGAGCCACAGGCACGGAGTGGTGCAGCTCTGATTCAGTTAGGCTTTCACTGCTTTGTTACTGAGAAGGGAAAAAAAAGTTCATGAATTGCTATAAGCAGACAGATGAAGGAGGTATAAATTCTTCTTCTAAGACAATAGTCTTTAAAATCAAACAAAAAATGATACCAGTGTCCACTAAGCAAGGGCTGAGTCCTTGCCCTGCTGTAGGAGAGCTGACAGCAGGCTGAGCTCAGTGCGGCACACATCCCCAGGCAGAGCACAGGCTGCTGTGAACTGTGGCCCAACTGCAGGGCCAGTCCGGGGCAGGGCGAGACCAGTGTGGGCTGAGGGGCAGTAGAAATGCTCTCAAAGGAGAACTCCGCCTGGGCTTTGAACTCTGTCCATTGTCAGCTTCTGCACTCCAGCCGGGCTCAGTGTCACCTTCTGACCCTGGCCTATGAGGTTTCTGGGCTCCCTGCTCAGTAATTGACATTCCAGAGCTTAAGGAGAGGATGCTGAGCTCAGACCCCGGCCCCAGGAAGTACAATCAGAATCCTGGGGTAAAAGACTGGGAAGTCCCGCCCTGGAGAAGCCTGAGGGCTGAGGATCAGGCTTCAGGGCTGGGGCAGAAGGAGCCCAGGGACAATTACTAAGGGGGATGGTGAAAAAGGGAAGGCCTAGATGACACCAGCCTAGGGAGTCTGGGAGGAATGTGGATTTTATCCTACCTGTGACAGGAGAAGACTGAAGATTTTAAGCAAGGGAGTGAAAGTGGTCTAAATTGCCACCTAATTTACATTTTTAACAATTCTGAAAGCTGCTGTGTGTATCCCAGATCATGTAGGAGCACAAACTTTTTTACTGAAAATCTATCGTTGAAACTCAGAACATACTGAGGCCACAAAGGGAGAAGCCTTTCTAATTCCATTTTCCCACATGTGATACAGACAAGTTCTTAGAATGCATGCACACATGGTAGGAGCTTCATGAGTTAAAAACCCACAGTGCATTTTAAGACAGTCCTTTCTAGAGAGTGTATTTCTCTCCAAAACAACAAAACAACTATTTTTATTTATTTGTGTTTCTTCTCCCAAAAGACAAAAGAGAACAGGAAGACAGAAACAAAATATTACTTTATAGAAAAGGACTATGACATTCCATTACAAATCAGTTTGGTTAGCTGTTGGCTGACAATGGAGCATTTTTCCTACTATCTCCTACTTACTATTCAAACTCTGACTCTGTGAAAACACTTCTCCCATCCAATTAAAGAGGTTTTTTAAGCTAGTAGAAAATTTTAATGAAAATATAAAAATCATCCTGATCTTTTCATAAATTTTCCTTTAAAAATTAAAAACAGGAAAATAGCCATTAAAACAAACCAGTAGTATCAGAGTAGGATTTGCATCTTTCAGAACTGGAACGCCATTGTGTAGTCATTGCTCCAGAACTCTGAAAATATGACTACTATTTATCCACAGCCTTCCCTAGGCACTTAAAGTGCTTTACAAATATCATCCTCATAATAACCCCATAAAGAGAGGAGAGTTTGCTATAAAAGTTCATTGGCCATGAAAACTTGGCTCAGTTATTCAACAGCTTGATCCAAAAGCAATTATTAAAACTAATTTTTAACAGCAGCAAAAATAATTTGGCTGAAAGAGTAAACTAATAAGCAGTCAACTACCTAACCATGGCACACTTCCTCTACATAAAGGCTGCCTTTCCTTGCCCCAGTCCCCAGAATCACTTCTATGAAACTGGCTCCCAGCGACCACCCAGAAGCCTGGTGCCAGGGGCAGTCTTCAAAGAGCTGGACTCCCTTTTACAGCAGCACTTAATTCTGCATTTAAAGTGCCCTTAAGGCAGGCACCAAATGAGTTGGGAGATAGTGATTTCCTAATGAATTAAGGCTGAGCCAAGCTTCATAATGCATTAATGATGGTCCCCTAATAGTGTGAAGGCAGAGATTCATCCAGTCTCACCTCCCCACCCAGCTCTTCCACGTGCACAGCCGGTGATCCTGAAGTTCTCCTGGTAGACAAAGCACCAAGAAGATGGGTGGTTCCACGGAGCAGGCAGCTGTACACAGAAGCTAGTGCAAAGAATGCCAATGAGCCCTTTTCCAGGTGCCTTCTGAGGAGCAGGGGCAAGGCCAAGGAATGAGGCCAAGGCCACAGAATATACTGCTTGGAAGTCAGCTTTCCTTATCAGCTTTCTGCCTCTGTTGTGGGCTTGCTTCTCTCTTAAGACATAGGTAAGTTTCTCAGATGAGAAACAAATGCAGCTGGTTCTGTAAGACCACAGCAAACCTGGAACATGCACTCATTTTTCTTGGTTCATAAATCCAGCCTTATCCCATGTACCTCAGAGGCAACTGGAAGTGACCAGGCAAGGAGACCATCCCAGCCTTTTCACAGCATCGTATGGTGAGAAAAGGATTCACATCCCTGCTTTGCCACCGACTAGTAGAATGCATTATTAACACAAGTCACTTTGCATTATTTACACAAGTCACTTATACCAAGCTTCTGTTGACTCATCTGTAAAACAGGTCTAATACCCCATAAGGTGGTTGTGAAGATTAAATGTATTAATGAATGGGCAGTGTCTGGAATAAAAGAGATGCTAATTATCACTCTCTCCTGTTTGCAGAGGTCGACCTCCTCCTATTATCTGTGACTTTCACTGTTTATTACTCTCAGGTTCAAATTTTTAAATCCATTCAAAATGAACTATCCATGTCTATTTCATACTAAAAGAAAAGCCAGCCAGGATGATGATTTAAAACAGGCTTTCAAAATCAAGCAGAGCTACAGTCCAAAATCCAACTCTACCACTTATTTGGTTGTATGATCTTAGTAAAGTTGTTGGACTTCTGACGCAGATTCATCAGGTACAAAAAGGGGGAAAGGGGTTCATATCTCCAACAAAGGACTGATTATATGAAGGATAATGGGGAGGAATAAATAGCTGTCTCTATAAGAGAGCCCTGGCCAACATTCTCCCTGGGGCTTAAGACACCCTAAGCAAATGCCACTTCATCACAATACTGTCTTGTCTTGATCACCAGAGTACTCTACAGCAGCTGATGAACAGGCCCCTAGAAATAAGGCCTGCTCATTGATGTTAAATTTGGCACCAATGCTATGAGAAACATGAGTTAATGAAAGGGTTTAGCTCCAAGTTTTTAAAAGCTTCATGGGTGAAATATGTCCAGACTGTGCTGGCCCTGAATCTGATCTGGTCACCCTCAGTGTCCAGGGGCAGCCTGGCCTGTTGCCTGGGCATTTATAGCTGGCCCTTTAGCAAGCAAGGTCCAACAGACAAATGCTACTAGAACAACTCTATCTACCTTCTCTGGCTTAGGAGTCTTCTCTTATCTCCACTAGGTCCCCAGAGGGTGGGAGATGGCAAGAAAGCTTGTTCTGTAAACAAGCTTTGGGTAAAGCTCTGGGTAAAGCTCACTCATTTTAAGAAAAAATAATCCACTTCTAAGCTCCACCTATGGAATTAGAAAAGCAGTGTTAAATCAAACTGATACAAGTGCTTCTCTCTGGTTATCTGGCACATAAACCTACTGTTTCTATCACCACATGCCAGACTCTACCCATTTTATTGTAAGTCTTTAGGAAACATTCTAAAATCATTTTGTTACATTTGAACTGAAACTTATGGTGGAACCCATGTTGACTCTGCAATATAAAAATACGAGCATCAATACAGCTCATGTTTAGAAAAAGAAAAAAGGACTAAAAAATTTAGAAATAGGAAGTGACTTTGGACCCTTTCAAATTATATTTTATCAAAAAGAAGTAACTACTGAACATTTCAAATATGGCAGGTTCTGTTATAACCCATTTGATCGTCACAAAAACCTATGAGGTATTACTGGCTCCAATTTACAGATGAGGAACTGAAGCAAAGAAACTTCAAGTAACTTCCCAAAGATCACCTAGCTGGTAACAGTCAGGGCTGATTCCAAACCCAGGCAGCCTGGCTCCAAAGCCTGGGCTTTTTACTACTCTACTAGCTTGTTTTATCTTACCTAGTCACATTTAGGATCCCTGGTCTCTATTCCCTGACAGCCTTTGGGGAGACCAATCCCTCTCCCATAGCCAAAAGCCTCTGGTATGTGGAGTAGGGGGAATCGAGAGAGGAGATGGGGAGAGCCCTGTCCCAGATGAGAACCATCATGGTAAACATCAAGACGAAATCAAAAGGCAGCAAGAAAATTTAAGCAAGAAATACCTGTTAGCAAGCAAAGGAAGATGATAAAAAGGAAGGAGAGACAAAGGGAAGATACATAACAGCATAACAGATTTTTCCCTCTTCCTACATCAAACCACATAATCTTAAACTGGTAATTAGACTAAAAACAATCCAAATTTTTAAAAAGTCATCAGGGCTCAACAGCTAACAGAAAACTGTTTTCTAAAAACAAATCCATATATGGTAGACATTCTTTATCTGCTCTTTCATAAACTCTAAGCACAAGATGTCAGATTAACTTACGACCTGCCAGACATCTACAAACCTAGCCTCTTGACAGAAGCATCGTGAGAAGCCCTTCCCCTTATTCAGTCTAATCTAAAAGCACTCAGATTGTCCCAAAATAAAAGACAAAATTTGATTCAAAACCTCATGCCAGGACTAATAAGAACCTATGCTATCATAAGGGAGCCACTCATTTGGCTCCGTAAGTATAAATGACTAAAAGGTCAAGCTGATGGACACACAAAAAATACAACACCCACACTCCTTCCTCAGCCTGTCCTCTCTTCCCAACCATCTGATAGGGCGATGTTCTGGAAAGCAGTCACAGGTGACTCACCCAGATGACTCCACAGCAGAGAGGTTACCTTTGCAAACTGGTGCTAGGTAGGTTCTTAAGACCAGGAATGCTTACCTAACAGTTGCACTATCTTCTGCAACTTGCTCACCCACACTCTTCCCTCTTGTCCTCCTTCCTTCTGCCTTCTGTTCCTCTCCTCCCCATCCTCCCATTCCCTTGGCAATCCAACCTCTTTTCCCAGGTTTTTGTTGTTGTTGTTTTGGGTTTTTTTTTTTTTTTTTTTTTTTTTTGAGACGGAGTCTTGCTCTGTCCCCCAGGCTGGAGTGCAGTGTCCCCCAGGCTGGAGCCGAGTGATCTCGGCTCACTGCAAGCTACGCCTCCCGGATTCACGTCATTCTCCTGCCTCAGCCTCCCAAGTAGCTGGGACTACAGGCGCCCGTCACCTCGCTCCACTAATTTTTTGTATTTTTAGTAGAGACGGGGTTTCACCATGTTAGCCAGGATGGTCTCAATCTCCTGACCTCGTGATCCACTTGTCTTGGTCTCCCAAAGTGCTGGGATTACAGGCGTGAGCCACCGCTTCCGGCCTCTTCCCAGGTTTTCTTTTTGACAACCCTGACTATGGATTGCTTCTGAAGTCATTTTACATAAAAATCACAGAAAGGGGTTACAAGAATTCCAAGGCCGTCATATCCAGATTTCAGAACACTATGCCAATAAACACTCATCTCCCCTAATCCTTGCTGTGTGTGCTGATGTGTCCCAGAGGAGAAGGAAAAGGATGCTAGAAGGGATTTAGGAAGTCTAAGGACATGTGATTGTCACTGGCAGTCCTTCAGAGCCTTTGCTAGGAGAGAACTATTGCTCTCCTTGCAACACCTCAGTCAACAGTTCCTGATACGAGTCTGACTCTTCTCACTGACCCCAGCATTAACAGTGACATGCCTGATGTCCACAGTCCTGACAACCTGGACTGGTTTGCATTTCAGCAGAGATCTGCAAAAAGGCAGCTTACCCGATCCACCTGCCCTAATTGAGAAAGATCCCTGCACATCGATTGTTAATTCTGACTTTCTCGAAGCAAACCCTAGCTTCTGGGAGAACTCATTAGGTAGGCCTCAAAATCTGAAGTGTCACAAGTCCCTTTTAATGACAGTAATTATGCCACTTCTAGAGTTTCTTTTTTTTTTTTTTTTTTTTTTTTGAGATGGAGTTTTGTTCTTGTTGCCCAGGCAGGAGTGCAGTGGCTCGATCTCGGCTCACTGCAACCTCTGCCTCCCTGGTTCAGGCGATTCTCCTGTCTCAGCCTCCTGAGTGGCTGGGATTACAGGTGCGTGTCACCACATCCAGCTAATTTTTTGTATTTTTAGTAGAGATGGGATTTCCTTATGTTGGCCAGGCTGGTCTCAAACTCCTGACCTTAGGTGATCCACCCGCCTCGGCCTCCCAAAGTGCAGGGATTACAGGTGTGAGCCACTATGCCCAGCCTAGAGTTCCTTAAAAGGAACAGAAACTCCACACTTACGTGAAAGCTATTCATTTTCTCTAAGAAAGAGGTAAGTTGGAATAATTATTTATTTTTCCACTCTCACCAGCTCAGCCTAACGGATAGTATGTTCTACCTGCTTGTAGGCACATGGACATCCATCTGTGCACCCATGGGTGCAATTTTTGCAACCTACACTTTAACACTGCTCACCTCCAGGAGACACACCTTTTAGGGTGCTTCCCTAAAAGGTGCTTCCAACCCCAGGGCTGGATTTAGGACAAGCCGACCTCATCTTGAAAGAATAACTGCAAACCTCTTTCAAGCTATGAACCTCAGGGAGGATCCACAGAGCTGCCTTAGAATATGAGAGCAATAATTCAGGAGAGGGCACCAGACGAAAGCAGGACTCTTACCCTACTGTCCAGATTAAACAGAGCAACTTCACTTTTTAAAAAATAGTTGTCATAAGTAATACTTATTAAAATTAAAATATTTGTTAATAGTTTGACAGACTATGCCAAAGAGGCATTAAAGTTTGCAGAGTGGGGCAAAACTTATTCCCAGGCATGATGACCCTTAAAAAATTCAGGGGCCAGGTGCAGTGGCTCACGTCTGTAAGCCCAGCACTTTGGGAGGCCAAGACGGGTGGATCATTTGAGGTCAGAAGTTCAAGACCAGCCTGGCAAACATGGTGAGACCCCATCTCTACTAAAAAATACAAAAATTAGCCAGGTTCCACAAAAATACAAAAGTTAGCAGGCGCCTGTAATTCCAGCTACTTGGGAGGCTGAAGGAGAATCACTTGAACCTGAGAGGCGGAGGTTGCAGTGAGCCAAGATCACATCACTGCACTCCAGCCTGGATGACAGAGCAAGACACTGTCTGAAAAGAAAAAAAAAACTCTTCAGGAAGATCAACAAACTATCTCTCAAGAAGCTTCTGTAGGCTGGGCGTGGTGGCTCACGCCTGTAATCCCAGCACTTTGGGAGGCCGAGGCGGGCAGATCATGAGGTCAGGAGATCGAGACCATTCTGGCTAACATGGTGAAACCCCATCTCTACTAAAAAATACAAAATATTAGCCAGGCGTGGTGGCGGGCGCCTGTGGTCCAAGCTACTTTGGGAGGCTGAGGCAGGAGAATGGCGTGAACGTGGGAGGCAGAGCTTGCAGTGAGCCAAGATCGTGCCACTGCACTCCAGCCTGGGCGACAGAGCAAGACTCTGTCTCAACAAAAAAAACAAAAAGAAGCTTCTGTAGTAAGTTTTTAGAAGAGCACCAGATGAAGACGTTGATTTTATTTTTTAGGAGCCATCTGAAACAACTTTTAATTGTGTCTCACATTTTGTGGGTCAAGGATTTGGACAAGGAGCAGCTGGGTGGTGCTGCTGTTGCATGTGGCAATAGCAGAGGTCAGTCACAGGCAGTATTCAGCCTGTGGACGGGCTGGTCTAGAGGCTTGGTTTGCATGTCAGTGGGGATAGCTGGAAGGCTGGGTCCAGATGAGACCATCCACTGGAGCTCCCGGATATGGCCTCTCCTGCCATGATGGCCTTAGGGGAACTGGACTTAGGCAGCGGAGCTCAGGGCTTGAAGAGCAGTGTTCCTTCCAACAAGACAGGCACTGCATTGCTTTCTGTGACTGGCCCTAGAAGTCAGTCCAGTAGCACGTACTTTTGTCACCTCTATTGGTCAGGGCATTGATAAGTCCACCCAGATTCAAGGAGCGGGACCCTGTTCTAAAATCCAAAACTTTCCCAACCATACTGTATATAAAGTAATTCAAACACTCTAAAGGTAACATGCACTTAGACTTGAACACACACGTTGAAAAAGGCCCGCTTCGGGACTCAGAGCCTGAGAAGAACGAACCAGAATGCCTGCCTTTCAGAAAATTGGTCAAAACTGGATGGGACACCGCACAATGGTATTATACAGACCTGGAGTTTAGAAATTGGCCATGAGCCCCACTATCACCAAAAAATATCTGAAGTGACAAGGCCAAGATTTGTGTCAATAGGCCAATCACTTTTCTTTCTTTTTTATTTTATTTTTTTTTACGACGCAAGGTCTGGCTCTGTCACCCAGGCTGGAGTGCAGTGGCGCAATCTCAGCTTACCACAACCTCTGCCTCCTGGGCTCAAACGACCCTCCCACCTCAGTCTCCCAAGTAGCTGGGACTAGAAGTGTGTGCCACCACACCTGGCTAGTTTTTGTATTTTTTTGGTATTAATGGGGTTTCTCCATGTTGCCCAGGCTGGTCTAAAACTCCAGGTCTCAAGGAATTCATTCACCTTGGCCTCCCAAAGTGCTGGGATTACAGGAGTGAGCCACAGTGCTGGCCCCAATCACTTTTCTTTATAGGGCTTTGGCCTTTAGAAATTTCTAGAAGATATTTCAATGAGGCTGCTCTCCCTTCAGGAGCAAATCTAATGCTTTCATCGTCTCCAACTCACCCTTTAGAGTTTACAGTTGACACTCGCTATGCCTCAGAGTTTTTATTTTTTTAAATGTATTCAATCACAGAAAGGCAACGATGATCTACGAATGATGATCTAAAACAATGATCAACGAGGACCTCAAACAGAGGTCATCTAAGGGAGCAACCGACTGAAAAGCACCTCCCATCAGTCTCACGCCAAGGCAGTGGTTCTCAACCCAGACAATTCTGCCCTCTTCCACGCCTCCAGAGCACATTTATTTGGTAAGGTCTAGAGACACTTTTCATGGCCATGAATGGGGAAGCAAGGTTCTATTGGCATCTACTCAGCAGAGGCCAGGGATGCCGCTAAGCATCCACTGTAGGATGCACAGGACAGGAGAGCACCCACAACACCACATGACCAGCGCAGAACGCTAGGAGCTCCCAGGCTGAGAAACCCTACCCTGGGGCACTTGCTCTAACCGAGCCGACTGCCAAGCAGCTCCACATTATTCTCAACGTGATTTCTCTTTTTGGACCATGTGAGTACAGTTTAATTTTTATGAGTTAAATGCACATATGCCATGGCTCCACTGAAATATCTCATTTTTTAAAAGAGTTCTCCTACTAAAAATCAGAAAACCATCATTCTCGAACTCCTTTTTTTTTTTTTTTTTTTAAAGAGATGGAGTCGATCGAGACCATCCTGGCTGACACGGTGAAACCCCGTCTCTACTAAAAAATACAAAAAACTAGACGGGCGAGGTGGCGGGCGCCTGTAGTCCCAGCTACTGGGGAGGCTGAGGCAGGAGAATTGCGTGAACCCGGGAGGCGGAGCCTGCAGTGAGCTGAGATCCGGCCACTGCACTCCAGCCTGGGCGGCAGAGCGAGACTCCGTCTCAAAAAAAAAAAAAAAAAAAAAAAAAAAAGAGATGGAGTCTCACTCTGTTGCCCAGGCTGGAGTGCAGTGGCTCAATCTCGGCTCACTGCAACCTCCGCCTCCCAGGTAAAACCACCATTCTCATCATGACACCGTCCTTTAACTGAATCCTTATGAGTCACTTTTAATTTAGATGCCCCAATCTCATCAATCATACTAAAAACAAACAAACAGAAAACAAATCTTAAAGGATTCAGTATTCAGTGGCTCCCATATGCTCTGGTCTTTTGTTTCCTTTTTTTTTTTTTTTTTTTTTTTTTTTTTTTTTTTGAGACGGAGTCTCGCTCTGTCGGCCAGACTGGAGTGCAGCGGCGCAATCTCGGCTCACTGCAAGCTCCACCTCCCGGGTTCACGACATTCTCCTGCCTCAGCCTCGGGAGTGGCTGGGACTACAGGCGCCCGCCACCACACCCGGGCAATTTTTTGTATTTTTAGTAGAGATGGGGTTTCACTGTGTTAACCAGGATGGTCTCGATCTCCTGACCTTGTGATCCGCCCGCCTTGGCCTCCCAAAGTACTGGGATTACAGGCGTGAGCCACCACGCCCGGCGGTCTTCTGTTTCTTAAGAAAATGAGCTGAAATGTTTATGCATGGATGCAGGCAAACCCCAAGTTAGAGATTAACAGCCACTCTTTCAGTGCTGTTGTCTGGCAGCGGGAGAACAGGAGCAGCAACGACACAGACAGGGTGTAATCTGACCAAACACACCCTAGACCTCTCTACCCATTCCTAAGTCAGCACAGATGCCTGCCTGCATCTTAGTAAAGTTGCTTTCTTCCTTGCAGTAATACTCTCTCACACACACCCTGCTCTGTTTGTGGCAGTCATACTTTGGTTAACACTTACAAATCAAAAGCTGTCAAGCTACCAGACAGAAAACACCATTTAGAAACTGTTATGTTCACCTTTGGAAAACTCCTGATAGTCATTTTTATTGGGTCTCTTCCACCACAAATTTGTAAAGCTATTTCCCATTTCTAAACATTAATTGCTATTTTCCTCTTAAAACGTGGTTTCAATGACACCAATACATGGCACATAAAACCACAATTCCCTCAGTGAAACAAATTACTACATTGCTGGGTTGGTGCAAACTGCAGTGCAGAACTATTAGCAGGCCAGGCCTGTTAATGTTGTGTGATACGCTGCTATTCTCTCAGGACAAACATAAATACGTTTTACACAATTTTTTGGCTTTGCCTTCCCCTTTTCCACTAAGATGTTGGTCTAGGAAGTAGAATCTAACTGCCTCACAAAGCAGCTGGCCACCAAGAATGGCCCTCACTGGTTAGTGTGTCTCCCAAGAAACACATACTCTCTAAGAAATCCGACCACAGGGCTCATTTAATTTTTTAAATAACTATTAATTTTAACTCATCTCAAAATACACACTCTAGAAATTCCTTGATTCTGAAAGCATAGGAAGCCCTGGTAAATGCCAGTTTCCAGCACCTGTCTGCTATGGGGAAGAGTAAACATGACACAGGAGCTCAGACACTCAGGAGCAGGCTTCAAAAGCGACTGGGTGGCATCACTCCAGCACGTACATGCACTACATGCCTAAAACAACATCAGCTACCTAAATGCTCTGAGTACCTCAGCTGAGGGGCAACAATTAGGGAGAAACTTTCAGAAGGCACTGGATTACTCAAAGCAGACTTCCTTATTACAATAGCAGCGACAATGAGTACTTACTAAATTCCAGGTATGCCTTACATAGGTTCCCTCATTTAATCCTCCTAACAATTTTATGAAGTAGGCATGATTATCCCCATCTTACAGATGAGAAGACTAAGCCCTGGAGAGAAGAGTAATTTGCCTGAGGTCATAGAGCCTGGGAATGGGGAGCAGGGCCTGGACCCTGAGCCTGCCTGACTCTTAAGGCTGGGTCTTCCCACCACACACCACACATTCTGCCCAGAGTTCAGTCCTTCCTCACTGTGGCAAAATGCAGCTGGGAGGGGCTATCTCCCAAGCATTCTCTTCCTCCAAGGAACCTGACAAGTCTCTCTAATGTTTCTAAACTGGTAAAACATTTAAAGGGACTGCATTATCACCAAACAAAATCTAACCCTGTGTATTTAATCATTAACAATTTTAGGCTACAGAAAATGCATGCTCTTTAGATTCAGGGTGAGCTGGGCTGCTTGTGAGGTACAACTGGGATCCAGAAACGACCAGAAGACATGAACTAAGACACCATTGAGGCCTGCCTAGCTGCAGGAAGAAATTGGAGACCCTTACGGGGGAGTCAGGCTTTGTAAAGAAGGGGATGAAACTTGGGTGATGATCAGGGATCATATCCAGGCTGTGATAAAAGAGCGTGTATAATAGGCGAGGAAATCATCTAGAGGAAAATAGAGAAGATACAAATGGAAGAAAAGATGGGACACATCAAGACTTCTCTGACTTGCATTGTAAAAATGGAAGCAAATTCTTACAAAATAACCACAAACTTTGATTCTCATACTTCCACTCCATATAAAACTGTACTTAAGTGATTTAGATCTCATTCAGGGAGTCATTAATAAATGCATGTATACTATTTGACTTTGCAGGGAGAAAACCACGAATACGAACCAATCTTGTTGCTTATTAACATTAATTTTTACAGCAGACTGGAATCTTAAGAACACAGAACTCCATCACGTTAACATTCATTTTTAGAGCAAGTTGAAACCCCATGAATATAGAATTCCATCATGTTTCAGCATTTCATTTTGTAAACATGAACACTATTGTATAAATCTCCATTACCTCTCTTTCTGCCACTGTGGTTATAGACCCCCACAGATTGCTTTAAAAAGAGAAAGAGAAAGAAAGAGAGAGAGAGAGAACTATTGCATTGAAACTATGTCACATGCAGTAAGTATAGAAGTAAGCAAAAGGTGTGCCTTCATCCACAGGCAATGCTGAAACTCTTTTGCACTAAAGAGTGTGCATTCTAAAATACCCTCCATAAAAGCTTAAGGCTCATAGCTGGGGAAGGTGGGCACTCCCACCTCACTTTTGTTTATACTTTCAAGAATCCTGAAGAGAATAATCAAGTTTTCCCCACATGTAAATGAATGAATGAAACTAGATTTTCCAAGTAAGCCACTTTTTTATAACACATATGTATTCTTAATTTGTTTCTAATTTGCATGACTTTGCACACAGTATATTTTGGGTTCAAGTAAACATTTACCATTTGCTCCAAAGCACTACACTAGCACCACACAATAGGACAAGCTCATAGATAACGACATCAGTGCCAAAGAACAGCCCCCATGAGAAGTTCAAACACCAGACTATAAGGACACTACCACAAAATCACTTCCTAAAGGCCTGGTTTTCCCCAGAATAACAAAGTAACGATTAATGCCACTGTGCAACATGAAATACACTCTTTTCATTCAAGCTCTAATAGCCTAGACAACAGTCATTCTTCTTGCTGCTTTGGCGACCGGCTCAACCCACCTCTGGCTTTTAGAGAGCCTGCCAGCTTTAGATCAGTATGTCCTGTGATCTTCAATACAGAACAGAAGCCACAACCCAACTGATTCTGTAGTCATCAATCAGGGTTTGACTCCAGCTTGTCTTCTGACCCACCGGGAGATCGGCTGTCTGCTACACATCCCCTGGAGAGAAGTGAGACGGGTTGTACAAAGCAGGCACCAGCAGAAGTCAGGGGAACCAGTGAAAGGGATTTTCCAGCCGGGCACAGTGGCTCACGCCTGTAATCCCAGCACTTTGGGAGGCCGAGGCGGGCGGATCACGAGGTCAGGAGATCGAGACCATCCTGGCTAACATGGTGAAACAGAGCGAGACCCCGTCTCAAAAAAAAAAAAAAAAAGAAAGAAAGGGATTTTCCAGGAGGAACTGTGTTCTCTGTCGCAGAGGAGGCACACGAATTCCACCCAAAAATGGTCAGCTGTCAAGGATTCCAGAGGAAGCACTCTCTCCCCTAGATATCAGGTCAAGTGGTAAAGCCTGAAGGTCAATTTCAAGAGACACATCCCCAGCCAGGCTGGGAGGAGGGCCCAGAGTGGGCAGATGAAACCTACGAAGCAGCAAGCCAATAAAGTCTCAGCAGATCAGAGTTTGCGAATTTAAATAACATTTCTTGATTTTACAAATTCCCTTTGACAACTTTTAATCTTGAATTAATCTCCTATAACTATTCTAAATTTTAAAACTCCCTTGTAATTGTAAACCTCTTCTTGTTTGTGAATTAACCAAGAAGTTAAAAAAAGAGATAAACAAACAGCAATGCTTTGAGTTAACAGCCTAGAAGTAGCTGTGTGGCTTACCACCCTGGTTTTCCTTTTTTTTTTTTTCTTTTTGAGATGGAGTCTCACTCTTGTCACCCAGGCTGGAGTACAGTGGCACGATCTCGGCTCACTGCAACCTCCGTCTCCCAGGTTCAAGCAATTCTCCTGCCTCAGCCTCCCAGGTAGCTGGGACTACAGGCGCCCACCACCACACCCAGCTAATTCTTGTATTTTTAGTAGAGACGCGGTTTCACCATGCTGGCCAGGACCACCCTGGTTTTCTAAGTGCAGCCCCCTGTAAGACCTGGTTTCCTTGGTTGGGGCCCATGGCAACAGAGTTGCAATTCTCCAAATGGAGTTGGACAGTGGCAGAGACCCTATGTGCAGGACTTCATCCTACTCCTGTTGCTACAGTGATCAAACATGACCTGCCAGTCACACCTGCAGCATTCTACACATACACACCACTCTACAAACAGAGGGTAAGTCTGATGAGCTCCAAGTCACACATCCCTCTGAAAAGGAGGGGACTGGGCTGCAAAAGGTGGGGAGGCTCCTAGCTGCCGGTAAGGAAAGGGGCAACTTCAAGCCTATTTTTTCCACAGTCATCTTGATTCTTCCGGGGAAGCTGAGCTATTGGGGCCATTGTCCAGCTTCAGAGGGTACCACTCACACAGAATCCAATGTGAAAGGAGCCCCATCTGCTGAGCAAAGTGGCAGTCCTGCCTCCTACCCACCCCCAAACCTGAGCAAGCCTGTCTTCACCACCAACTTTAAGAAGCCAGTTTGATTCTGCTACATCTCCACTTTCTAACCTATATATAATCTCAAGATAGCCTCAACTACATACAAGTTATCTGGCACCACGTCTACACAGACTTTTCTGCCTACAAATATCTCAGAGACAGTACTGGATTAGGAGTCGGAAGTCATATCTTCATTTCTGTCATTCATTCACCAAACAAATGCATGTTAAGCACCTAATACAACGCAGGCACCAAAGGTATGAAGGTGAACAAACCAGACAGACAAGGGCCCCTGACCTCACAGGGCTTTAGCCAAGTTATTCAGTGTCCTAAACTGAAATTAAGGGGCTTAGACAAGAAGATCTGTGAAGTCCCTCCCAGCTTTCCTATTCTCCACTCTCTGCATTGGCTCCAAGAGGGGACTGAAGCATTCTGGAATGTTCTGCCTCCCTGAACAGATGCTATTTTAACTCCACATACATATAGCTCAGGTTGCGGCCATGTGACTTCTCTCCATTCTGCCAACCATAAACTACACATTTTCATCCCACAGTTATTAAACTAACCAGTGCCCTAGTCCAGAAGGCCCACTGGCATGCACATCTCAGGCTCCATGGCACAGGGACTCTCATAGCCCCATTCCTTCCAACGAGGAAATCTGGTTCCCTCAGATCCAAACTAAAGAAAAACAGGAGCAGGGCTGCCAAGCCTTCCTCACATACTGCCTGGGTTTGTTTATTTCTTCTTCATCAACTCACATCATTTCTGACACTGCACTTCAACATCCTGAACACAGCCAGGGAAAAAAGCCTTTAAGAGGCACTGAAGTGCGGCCAACTTCTGATTAGCCACAGTCCTGAAGGAAAGGAGCAGCACGTGGCCAAAGCAAGAGGACTCTTGCATCCGCGTAGAGAGCGTCGAAGATTCGTGTACAGGATACGGAGAAGCCTTAGGGGATCAAGTGCACATTCCTCCCTCTCCACACCCCACCCCCAGCAATTCCCGTCAGACATTTCAGGAGAACCCCTGGCTGGAGTCTTGCCTTCTGGGAGTTCCTGAGGGCACTGCATCCACCAGAAAGGGAGGTGTCCGCAGTCTCCTTCATCAACTGGCAGGGGAAAATACCTGTATTGTATAAGCACGATACAAAAGTAAGCTATGATTAAATGTACTTAACAGTGGATAAGAGTCTTCACAAGCACATCTCAAGAGAAGTTTTCCTTTTTCTTCAGAGCTAAGTTGAAATATAGTAAGTAGGCCTGGCGCGGTGGTTCACACCTGTAATCCCAGCACTTTGGGAGGCCAAGGCGGAAAGATCACCCGAGGTCAGGAGTTCAAGACCAGCCTGGCCAACATGGTGAAACCCCATCTCTACTAAAAATACAAAAATTGGCCAGGTATGGTGGTGCACGCCTGCAATCCCAGCGACTCAGGTGGCCAAGGCAGGAGAACTGCTTGAACCCGGGAGGCAGAAGTTGCAGTGAGCCGAGACCGCAACACTGCACTCCAGCCTGGGCAGCAAGAGCAAAACTCCGTCTCAAAAAAACAAAACAACAACAAAAAACAAATATAGTAAGCAGAAATGTATGGAGTAGAGAGGAAGACGCTGAGGACAAGAAAGCCATCAGACATGAGACAGTAAGGGTGTGAATGAAGACGGACATGGGAAAAGCTGGGCCCCAGAAATAAACCAGCAAGACTCCTGAGGAGGCAGTGGATGCCTTGTGCTTTCGGATGATATGCACAGGCCCTGAAGTTAACCAGCATCTGCCTAAGGCTGTGTCAGACACTCCAAAAGCCCTTCCCACCCTCCCGTCTCCAGCCTCCCTCACTTTCCCTGTCTCCCCTGGTCACTCTGCTTCCCTCCCCACAGAAAGAAACCAAGCTGCTTTTGGGGAATGGTGCCAGCTGGTGGCTAGCACAAAGAACTGTTTCTCACCACTACTTCTCTCTCCTTTCTCTTGAAGAAACCTTTATTGCTCTCCTCCTCATCCTTTTCCCTGTTTCTACTAATTTTGATCACAGAAAGCTTAATTTCAAAGTTAGAAGTCCAGGGATAGAATCCAGATTACCCACTTCCCTACAAGGAGACCTCGGGCAAGTCACAGGACCTCTCTTTGCCTCACTCCCTCTCTGCAAACATGAACAGAAATACCTGCCTACTCAGCAGGGCATTTATGAAGCCCCAAATAGGTACTACCACTCTGAACAGAACTGCATTCATCTGACAGAAGGCACAGCTGTGACTCTCTGCTAACTCTCTACCACGTGGTTTGACACTCGAATAATGCTCAGCTCAAAGGAATTTGTCTGATGACCACTATGCTCCAAATAAATCAAGTCAACAGCAGAGGTCCCACAAGCCTTCCTCAGAAGTAAAAGACAAAGTCCCAACTCTGCAGGAGCTCATTTCTCTGGTGGATTTCTTCATTTTCAGATGGAATGCCATGTTCCTGAGTAGCTGGCCAAGTCCTACATCAGAACTTGTAGCCACTAACCTCTCACTGTGGCAGGAGATACCATCTGTTCCTGACCACAGTGCCCTGAAGGGTTACTGTGCCTCCCGGCCCCTCCCTTGGCACACTGGAAATCGAGCTCTCGTTTTACCAGGAGAGACATGGACAGGCCCTGTGTGGCTCTGCTGATCCCAAAATGCCATCTTGCTGTGATAAAGATCTCAAAAGGGCTAATGAAATTATCTCCTCTGCCTTTTATTCCTCAGTAACAACCACAAAATTAGATAAAATGACCCCCTGCTCCTCTAATTTAAGGCCTACTTTATTACCTTCAACCCCAATTCTCTCTCTTTTAAACGGATATGAGACCCTGAAGGCCCACAGGCCAATGGGATTAGTAATTGCCGGCTTCTTCCTCCTGGCCTGTTCTCCAGAGAGAATGTCTCCTTCCCCCAGGGTGGGGTCACAATCAGTTCAATCTTCATGCTTCAGAGACATCCCCTTTGAACAAGATCAGATGTTTCCCCACCCCTCCCTGGTGCTCCGCTCAAAGGAGCAGCAGCCCCTTCTCACTCAGAGTATTGGCATCAACTCAGCCAGAAAGGCAATGGCAAAAAGGAGGAGGTCAGCATGGTTAATTGTCCACCCGCCTAAAACACAGGCCCACTCAAACCAGCACCTTGGGAGGGCTGGTCACCCCCGTAAAATGTTAAGTGCACTTTGAACCCAGGAACAAGGAGAATGAGAACTATTTTCCCCAGCCTGCTGGGCTGCAAGGAGAGCTTCAGCTGTTTGTTTTCTTTTTCAGATTGTGGCCATAAAGGGAAGAAGGACTTCTCTGCAGTCATGTCAAGCAAGCAGATGAAATGCAGGCGAGGTGAGCCCTGAAGCTTGGCCATTAGAAAATAAAGTCAGGAAAGATAAGCATCAATAGAAGAGGTCTGAAGGGAGCCAACCAAGTCTTCCCCAGATTTGAAGAAGAAACCTGAGAAAACAGGATTTTAGAAGTCTTAGACATTGCTCGATATAAGAATGATCCATAGGGAAAAGGAATCATATAGAATGCAGGATGTTTACTCTTTAACATTAAAAAAGATGGAAGACGACTTTTTTTCAGTCTTTTGCCTATTTGAAAATGTTACTCCTATTAACTACTCATCCAAAGGACTTCCTTCTAAAACAGGTCCATAGTGTCAAAAAGACACTAAGGAACAGGAAACAGACATTTCTTAACTGAAAGCGGACATGATAGTGATAAAACAATACCTCCAATCTTTCTGTGAGGGAAAAAGTCTAAGATATTCCATTTAAAATCAACTTTTCCTGGAAACAAGTACCTGTACGTTTTCTTGAAATCAACAACAAAACCCCTACAGTAGATAAGACAAACTAGTCAATCAATCACAGCTGACAAGCTACGTGGTTCAAGTAAAAGGTGGTTCCTAAATTATGCATTGATTGTGCTCTGGAAATGGAATGGAGCAAACTCTTCCCAGAGATGTCAATATATGCGTGTAGCTTTGCAATGAAACTTGAAAGGCTGTTTTAGAGACTTTGCTTCCTCTTTAAGGAACTACAGCTGAAGATAAAGATTTTGCCTGAAAAAAAAAAAATTAACAAAGGCTGAGAGAGGATGTACCATGTATTAATCTTTGTACTAATACCTGGTTCCCAGACATTTCAGCAATAAAGGAAATTGTGAGGCAGAGCCGAGTATGCTAATTGCACTGGAGTCCCAGATCAGGAGACAAGCTGCTGTGTCTGCTAGTTGCCTTTGCTCTGATTTCTCCCAAATGTCAACCCTTGACACAAGGGGCCCATGTTGGACAGTGTCTTTGGATCAAGTCCAATGTACAAAAGCAGCTGTATTAAAAATACACACACACCCTGACATACAAATTCAACTGATAAGGCACTAGCAGTCCCATCTTCAGAAATAGTAAACATTTCACCGAATGAAAACACAGGACCTTATTAACAAGTCCAAAACACATATGACAAGTTCAGAAGCTTTAAGGAGATTCAGGAACTAAACCACTTCTTGGACTACTTGGGGTAGTCAAGATTCAACTAACGACCTCTGTGAAGTGAGCCTGAACACACACCTGGTGAGCCCCTCCGTGGAGCCGGGCAGCTCAATAACTTGAGGGTTTGACCTACTCCATCATGGTTGCTGCTTTTCCTAACATGATTAGAACTGCATTGTAAAACAAGAGGGGCTCTGAGGATCAGATATCTCCTGGAAGCTTGGTAAACTGCAGCTCATTATGAAGTGGCCAGCAGGGGCACTCTCCCTGCGTGGGGCAGTGTGGAGACCAGACTCCTAGCAAATGCCCTGCAGCAGCCTCTTCAGGGATGGTGTGACACAAACATTCAGTAACATCTCAAGTTCCAAAGACTGCTAAAACCCATGCATATTTTAACATCTGGGCTTTTTCATTTCATGTATTTTCTTAGCTTATTTTTCAAGTATGATAGACAAACTGATTCCATGGAGACTAGACATTCTCGGGCAAAGCTGAAATCCTCCTTCTATCCAAGCCCTGGGAAACTTGAAGACCATGAAGAGGGTCAGCTGGGAGTCAAGGTTCCTTTACTGCCTTGTCTGTCATTCAGTTCTCCTTCAGGAAGCTGTACAGCTGGGTCTCAGCACCACATAGAAGAAACCATGGGGAAGTGACTATTTTCACATGGCACTTACTGTCCAGGAACCTCTACTAGGTTGTGGAAAGCACATGCAGAAAGCAGAAGACAATTTCTTTTGCTTTAGTGCTGCAAACACCCAGGATGGCAACTGGAAGGCTGAACAATGTGTAGTGTTAACGCAGAAGCAGAATAAGGCTGGGGCAAAACCTCAAGACCACATTCTCCTAGTGGCAGTAGTCTTTGGCTAGATTTAAGTGCCACCCCAGGCATCAGAGAATTCAGCCACCCAGCAGCTCCTGAAAGTACTCAACTCTCATTCTGGCTCCAACATTCAGGAGATCCACTGCCCTGAGGATTTCTACTCCCAACCCACAGGATAATGCAAGATCAACTCAAGCCAATCTGCATACCTCTCAAAGCATCCAACTTTCTAAGAAGAGTAGGGAAGACTCAAGTGCACTGATTTAAAAGTGTCATATCAAAATTATTTAAACCTAAACTGTGCTTTAAAACAAATGCCTAAGTCACTGAGACATATTTTTATCTCCTTCAGGCTGCCCCTTGGGCAAGTCTACTGTTTGTTCCCTACTGCATTTACATTTAGATAATGTTCAATCCTATGGTGGTCTGTATGCCAACGGCAGGGCTGCCTGGGGGCTTCCAGGGTCTAGTTGACAACTCTGTCTCTCCAAGGTCAGCCAAGGAGTCTGGCTGCTCATGGCCACAGGTGGCCATTTAGAGCATTATGGCTCCATGACCTAGCATAACCTATGCTACTTGGGACGAACATTCTTCCATTTATTGAAAATATGTTCCATGCCAGAAACCATGCTAGGTGGGAGATGGTACCAAAAGGAACTCACAGACAAGAGGAAAAAGATGAGCACAAACAAGTAAGTAAAGCTCACCACGACAAGTTCAACGTGTTGTGTGAGCACAGAGAAGTGGCCATTCATTTTGCTGGGAAGCAGAAAAAGGTTACACTCTGAAAAGCCTCTCATTCAGAGAGTTGATAAACAGGTGAAATTTGGGGCCAGGTGTGGTGGGTTATGCCTGTAATCCCAGCACTTTGGGAGGCCAAGGCAGGCAGATCACTTGAGGTCAGGAGTTCAAGACCAGCTTGGCCAATATGGCGAAACCTTGTCTCTACTAAAAATACAAAAATTAGCCGTGTGTGGTGGCATGTGCCTGTAGTCCCAGCTACTTGGGAGGCTGAGGCAGGAGAATGGCTTGATTCCAGGAAGGGGAGTTTGCAATGAGCCAAGATCATGCCACTGCACTCCAGCCTGGCCTACAGAACAAGACTCCATCTCAAAAAAAAAAAAAAAAAAAAAAAAAAAAAGAAAGAAAGAAAGAAAAACAGAAAAGAAAAAGAAAAAAAGAAATTTGGG
This sequence comes from Macaca thibetana thibetana, assembly GCF_024542745.1. Taxonomy (NCBI): domain Eukaryota; kingdom Metazoa; phylum Chordata; class Mammalia; order Primates; family Cercopithecidae; genus Macaca; species Macaca thibetana. The sequence continues at coordinate 102,855,019 of NC_065583.1, read as the reverse complement.
CTGAATCTTAAAGGAGGAAAAGGAATTCTAAAGCACGGACCTAAACAGAAAAGAAAAGGGTGTTGAAACAAAGGAAAGAGGGCTGAGTAATGAGAAAACCAGCCATGCCCACGAGCAAGCCAGCCAGGTAAACATCTTTACCAGGCCACTCACAACACCCACAGGGACCAATTTACACCTTTCTTAGAGAAGCCGCTGCCCCACATTTAAGGATTTTCTTTCTGTTGAATGAGAACATTGGGTGGTTATCAGAGTGCATTGTCATATCTATAGTATAGGGACACCCACCTGGCTGTGAGCAGACCCAGGTCCCTCACTTGCATGAGGTGCTTCCTAACAAAATGCAGAAACCATAGGCCAGCTGTCAACTCAAGAGTCTGCTTCCCAACTCACCTGAAAAACAATTGGAAAAAGTCATTTTTATTATTAACGGGAGTAGCCAGTCTTTTGATGGTTCCAGCAGAAATCCGCAGCCTATGGCTAAGCTCTTTGGTCTCAGAGCAGAAAACAAGGCTAGTGTTACCTGGCCGAGGGGCTGGATCAAACAGACCTAGGTGACAATACTGGTTTCACAACTCAGTGGCAGGGTAACTGCAGCCAGGTAGTTAACCTACCTGTGCTTCAGTTTCCTCCCCTGCAGTACCTATCTCAGAATGATTAGGAAGGTCTTCTATATGCCAGGCACCTTCTATATGCCTGGAAATGCCTGCATAAATGGGTTTCCTACCCTCAGGGAGCTTACAGTCCACAAAGAGAAATAAATAGGTTGCATTCACGACTTTGAGCAGCTGATAGGAGCTGAAGGGAGGAAAATACAAGGGGACATGGGAGCCTTTGCAGAGGCACCAGCTGATTTCCAAGGCATCAAAGGAAGCTCCCCAGAACAAGGGAGGGCTAAAATGAGGAGGTGGCCAAACTAAAGAGCATGCCAGGCAAAAGGAACAGTAAAATGGAGAGTCCTGGAAGCGAGAACACAGTTCTTAAAAGAAAGAAGTTGGTGCCCACTGAAGCATTTCAGATCACAAAAAGCCTTCTTGCAGCTGCTTTAGGAGAGTTTGGACTTTACCTTAAGGCTAATGCAAGCTCTGACATAGAAGAGGACACTGGGATGGTTCAGATGGCTTTCAGCAACACCAGAGAGGAGAACAAACTGGAAGGAGGCAACAACACCCCATCTTAGCTGCCCCAAATGCCACATCTTGGTGTGTCATGAGAGGACAGAAAGACAATCCTTATGGTCAGAAGTGAAGCTGAGCTCCCCCGAGCATCTCCGGCAAACCACCAGTCGTGAAGCCCAGGTTCCTCCAGCATGAGGTGGTTCCTGCCAGGCAGACAATAGCTCAGCACCACTGCCTCAGGGGCAGAGTCTGCCTGCCTCAACACACCCCTACCAAGTGCCTGAGTGGCACCGTGTGGTGCAGCAGCATCACCTGGGAATGTGTCAGAAACACAAATTCTCCACCATCCCAGTACTAGTGACTCAGAATCTCTGGGGTGGGACCCACATTCAGTGTTTTCACAAGTCCTCTGGGTGACAGTGATGCTTGCTAAGGGCAAGTCCTGGGGGACAGAGTACAGAGCTGGCCCAGCCTACTAACCCAACAGCGACTCTGTGCTCAAGGCCTCACACTCCACAGTGCTTTGAAGCCCATTTCTGTTGTAAAAAATACACAAAGCTGGTTTTTATGCATGGCACCATTCCCAGTCCTGGGGACCAACGGGATAGGGGACTGAGCCACCTTTAAGGTGGGGAGGTGGAGGTGGTAGTGCAGGCAAGGCCCTTCCTCTTCTCCTGGGCCCTCATCTGTTTTAGGACAGGCAAAGCGAACTCGAGCTTTAAGGAAAGAGAACGCATGCTTCTCCTTTTAGACATTTCTCCTCCCACTTAGATACAGAATCTGACCACTCCATAAATGAAACACTGAGGTTGCCCTGGAAGGCTCCATGTGGTTTTATCAGAGGGTCAAGTTTCTTCCTGGAGAGTGAACCAAACTCTGTGGTTACAAAGACACCAAGGCCCAGGAGCCATAAAGTAATTCAGGATTCAGAAGAGCCCAGTTTATCTTCCTCTTTCTTTGAATATCTATCTTCTCCTTACAAAAAAAGAAAAAGATTACCCCTCCCCCACAAAAAAGCATATTTCTGTAAACAGCAGGCAAGTTCTCACATTCTTGTTTATGTTTTTATAGCTCTTACTTTCTTTACAAAAGGGGATGAGGGGCAGGGGTGGAGGCCAAAGCATCAAAATAGCACTCAGGTCATGAAGGGAGATGATGCTCCACTCAGCTCCCAGGGCCTACCCCCAACACCAATGCCACCATGAGGGTGGCTGTGCTGCAGGAACTCACAGGAAGTCATGCGTGGTATGGGGCCAGTGAGGACACTATTCTCAGCGCACCTCAAGTAGTGCTGCAGAAACCCCAACTGCCTCCCCATGTTCAGGCAGCACCCTGTGTTTGTATGCTGCAGCCCTCTGACCTCCCCACCGGCCCCTGTGCCTGTGGTCCCACACCTCCAAAGGCTTTCCATGGCCAAACACACTGCCACACCTGCTAGCCCTCAACGATCACGGTTCTTCCACCCGTCTCTCCGCACTAGACTGCGAGCTTTCTGAGGGGTGTAATAAGCATGTGTTGAATAAATGACTGAATACACAGCCATATGGATTCAACTGGAATAAGAGTTTCAGGCCTGGATTCCATCCCCTCACCGTTTCCAGTCCAAAGAGGCAAAATGATTTGCCCAAGGCCGCAGAGCAAGCTGACGGCACAGGAAGGTCAGGGAGGCAGAACAGATAGTTCTTATCAATTTCTGCCTTTCACAGGCTGTGTTTCCATCTTTCCTGAGTACCATGCCCCCTTGAGGACAAAGATATTTTATGTGTGATAAGAATGGATTCATTTTTTGTATGTTTCATTTCAAGAACATGGAGGAACATCTTATGAATCTTAGAATGTGGGGCACTAACCCCAATCTAGGGACAGAGCAGGGAGGCCAAGGGAAGAAGAGTTGGGAAATGGCTGTGAGCCGTGGAGTGGGTCAGTTCTTCATAGACGTTCCCAGAGTTCTGGTCCCTGGGGAGTGCTTCTGTGTAAGTCCTCTGTCAGTTCTGGTTTACTCCGGCAGCAGAGACAAGAGAATCTCCCAACCCATCCCCACTCTGTTCTGAAAACATATTCCACCACTTACACAAGCTTTGGCTTTGGCAGCAGAATGCCCAAGTTCAGTTTCTTTTTGCCAGCCAGAGGCTGAGAACTCTGCAAATGTAATGATTCTTTACAGATACAAAAGAGAAAGCATGAGCTAATGCACATTATCTAGGTGGCATGCAATCTCAGGAGAGTCAAGCCCTTCTCTTCAAGTCCCCTGGGAAAGATGCCCCCAACACTCCCACCATCCCCCCTTTCCCTGAGAGAAGGGAAGGTTTCTGTTGCTGGCCAAGCTCACCTGCTAAGCAGGTACAGAAAATGGATCATTTTCCAAGTCTTGGATTTAGCTTCTCTCTCAAAACTAAACTGACTTTAAAAAACAAAACCGGACGGGCGCGGTGGCTCACACCTGTAATCCCAGCACTTCGGGAGGCCGAGGCAGGCAGATCACGAGGTCAGGAGATCGAGACCATTCTGGCTAACACAGTGAAACCCCGTCTCTACTAAAAAATACAAAAAATTAGCCAGGCGTGGTGGCGGGCACCTGTAGTCCCAGCTACTTGGGAGGCTGAGGCAGGAGAATGGTGTGAACACAGGAGGCGGAGCTTGCAGTGAGCCAAGATCGCACCACAGGACTTCAGCCTGGCCAACAGAGTGAGACTCTGTCCCAAATAAATAGATAAATAAATATTAAAAAAAAAAAAAAAAAAAAACCATCCAAAACAATCCTACGTACAATTATGGTGTTTAGTCTTAGTTTTCATATATAGATCACTTGGCTTTTCATTATAACTCGTATGTGAAATGGCCACATTAGAAATGTGCCAAATGCATCTTAAATGATATTAAAGTTTCCATCACACGCACACACCAATTAAATGAATGAGAACAAGTTCTGCCTAGTGCCCTCCCAGGCACGCTGTGCTTTTCTTGAGCTGCCTGGACACCTGGTGCCTGAGGCTGCCATCTGTGGCCCCGCATCCTGCTCTGCCCTCCTTGAAGAGTGGCCCATACTCCACCCTATCAATGTCCACTCCCTGTATACTCTGATCCTAAGAAGCATTCTATTAAGTTATTCCTGTTAACATATGAATCACAAATGCATCACCTGTCCTATGGATGCTTACACATCTAATAAGAGGCTTAAAGGGAAACACTTCACCCAATTTCTCTAATGGTAGAATTGTAAGCACAACACTAAGTGAATTCCACCTTTTGGGTAAGGAGCTATATCCAGCTGATTCCTCCACACTGACCATTTCCTACTTCATTGGTCTCATAAGCTGACTTTGCCCCTAAGGTAAGGCTGAGATGGATCCTGCATCTTTAGGAATAGAGGTTAATTTCCATACAATTGTGGAAGGGCAAACTCCTTAACCTCACAAGTCACCTGGATCAGAACCAAGTTGGTCTGTGGAGGATAGGGCCCCTTGTTCATCCATTTCTGGTCATCCATTACTTAACAATGCTCATTATCTCCAGTGTCTGAACCAAAGTAGGAAACAGTGGGAAAAATCACTATCAAGACATTCTTAAAGACTTCTCTACAGAGGCCCAAAGCTTGTATAGTCCAGTATCTTTGAGCACTTAATAGTCAGTATCTGTAAAACCTTCCTAAAAATAAAGGCTTCACAGAACTGACTTCTTACACTGTTAACAAAGGCCTCTCTGATTTGGCTCCATCTAAGATAAGAGCCTCTCTGTAAGAGCAAAAGCATGTGTTAAGATAAAAAGTGAAGTGGATTCAATGGGACAGAAGACAGCCCTTCACAAGCAAGTATCTAAGAGGCCAAGAAATAAAAAGGCAAGGGTGTCCCTCAGACATGGCCAGTATCACAGGCTCAGACAGACAGGTTTCTAAACGGATGCTTCTCTAAATCGGTTTTTCTAGAGCCTTCCTGATCATAAGAACCACCTAGAAGCTTTGTTTAAAAGATACAGATTCCCAAGACCCACTCCAGACCTATGAAGCCAAAACCCCTGGTAGGGTCTGGTAACACATATGTCTAGCCAGCACCTTAGTGGAGTGTCAGGCAAGTTTCAGAAATAATGCTCCAAATGAAACAATAGGCAACTTTTTAAAAGCTTTGTAATCACATAACCTTGAAGTTACAGGGTATGTGGGAAAATGCAGGTTTAATGGAAGGATGTTAGCACCTTCTTAACCTAGTTAAACTTATGGAATATAACCAACCTGAAATGAGGAAATCATTTTAACTAACTTGGGGGGTGGGGGAAGCCTTCCCCTGTAGCTTTACCATATCTCAACTGGAAGAGCTCATAACCTCCCTGCCCTAAAGGACTGACGGCATCCCCGCACAGTGGCTCCCAACAGCTATTAAAGGCCCAAATGGAAGTGCCAGGGCTAAGGGCTCACAGTCTCATCCCAATAGAGGCCAGCCCTAAGTAGCAGGCAACCAACTTCAAGTCAGACCTCATGGGCCCTCCTGGCAGGCACAGTCCAGCCCTGACAGGTCTCGGCCGCCAGCTGCCTATTCCATAGTCTCTTTCATGGTCCAGTTGAACGTGAGGCCTTGCTATTCAAAGTGAGCTCCACAGGAGTAGCAGGGGCAGCACCATGGGGAGAGCTTGTTAGAGATACAGAATCCTAGGCCCCACCCAGCCCTGCTGTATCAGAGTCTGTATTTTAACAGGATTCCTGCCAGTTCTTGGGCACCGTCAAGCTTGAGAAGCCCTGCTGAAGGGGTATGGACTTCCCACAACTGGGAACATCAGCCTCCCCACTCGGGCTCCAGCCTCTCAGAAGCCTTCCTTCCTCCCTCACACTCTTTACTCAGGTTTGCTTGGAGCCAGATCACCATCAGCAGGACTCAATGAATAGCTGACAACCCAAAGCCCAGTTTTTAGGAAGTTAAAAGGAGGCAGTAAGTTCTGAATGTGTCTCGCATTCTCATCTGGCTATAACATCTGCCTCCCTTCGAGGGCAGGACTACAGACCTCGTGATCATAAATCAGCAGAGACAATCCAAAGTCAAACAATACCATGGAATGCTGGCTCTTTGGTTCCAGCACAATGTTAATGAGGTCGAGGTCACGGGTATGATTAGCTTCCTCTGTATCTTGGCACAGACTCCAACCCTCTGCCCTCCGGCCGCCTGCAAAGGCTGACGCACCCTTGGTTACTAAGAGAACTGGAGGAGAATGACAAGGGGAGGCTAACAGAGCAGCACCAGTTAATGACTCAAAGAACCTGAGTGACTGACAGGCTGCATGTATCAAAGAACGACTTGTGGCCCAGAGGGAAGGCTGACAAGACAGATGACCGGGTCAGAATTCAAAACTATCTGGACAGGCCGAACATGTCAGAACTGAGAAAGCTGAAATTTCACAAGAAGAAATGAAAGTCCCATGATCAAGGTTTCAAAAATCAAATATATACATCCCAAACTAGAGGAAATCTAATTGGATGGCAGTTCTTACGTTTTTTAAATTTTTTAAAACATTCAAGTTTTGTTGACCAATATGGATATTAAGAAAGCTAGAAGCCGCTTAAGGACCAGAAGTCTAGTTTCCAGACCAAAAGGAGCAGTGGTTCTTCCCTAACACGGCTGGTCAGACTATCCTAAAAGGCCCCCTGGCCACCTGTCCACACAGGTGTATACACAAACTCTCACACCTTCCCACCACCACCACCATTTGGGTTCTTATTATTCAGTGTGGCCTCTTCACCCCATACTGGCTACAGCTCTTTTTGGCTTTGCAACATAGTG